>NW_020799091.1:23274611-23332278 GCF_003259725.1 Athene cunicularia | reverse complement strand
CCACCCACCCACCCGAGGATGATTCAGTCTGTCTCATTCAAGTAAACACCTCTTCCATTGGGAATATAGAGAAACAATAGGAAATAAATACTGGCACCTCCATGCAGTTGGGATCCATTTACTCATTTGAAGATGGATGTGACTTATCTTCCCCTTGCATCATAACCCAAGAATTATAGCACTCACCCCAGAGGGAGGAGATCCTGAGCTCTGCTTGGTCTGAGTGTGTTGAGCTCACATCTGCGTTTAACTCAGAGGAGCTAAATTCCTGCCTTCATAGGATGACCATCCGTAAGTCTCCATGCTTTTGTTTCTTAGCCTTTCCTTTTTTGCCTGTGAACACTGCAAACTCTGTAAGATACCAGCTCATTTGTCATTGAGTGTTTGAGCAGCACTAAGTTAAAAAAAGCCTTGTTCTGGTAAATGCATTATGTGTTTTTGACTGGTATTGGTAGAAGATGAGCTTTGTACAGCCTTTGATTATGACATGGTTTGTGGAAAAGATTATGAGTCTCCAGAGATGTTGTACTTGATGTATATTTCAGGAATGGCTGGCTGCTTGTTGGTTTTCTATGGGCATGATTATTTCTTCATTTCTGATTGTCTCTTCTGTCACATTTGTGCCAGAATTTAGTAGATCTGTAGCACTGGGAAATATTTTGCTCCAGGGTCCTTTCTTGAAGCTGCCTCTTTCAGGAGCTTTTGGACCTAGGCAAGTACATAGCTCAGGGCAGGGGTTGGCTACAGAGCTCCTACTCAGTGCAACAGCCCCTTAGCATCTTCTTTGCTTGGAGTTTCTAAAGAAGTAAAACGTGGGAGGAACAAGGCTGCAAGGACAATGTGAGGGCATTATGCAGTGAGGACATTATGCAGTGAGGACATTATGCAGTCACTCCTGCAACACTGGTGAAGAATGGATCAGTGATGTGTTCCTCTTATGAGTCATTCTGGAGCTGCCAAAAGTTGGAGCAGCCCATTGCCCAGTGATGAGTAGTGGTTGACCTTTATCCTCAGCATAGAGAATATTGTAAAATTGAGCTAAATTAATTCCTTTCTGAGCAGTGGCGGCAGTGCAGCCTAGTTTCCTATGGATGTGGATTCCTTCCCCCCACCTTACCGAAACCAAGTCCTTACTTCCCCACTTCCATGCCACTCCTCAGATCTCTCTCATCCCTTAAATATTGTTTGGAAAAATGGTACATATGCTGTGGCTGATACAAAGTGTTGTCTACTCTTTATTCAACTGTCTGCTGCTTCTCAGTCTGGGTAGCGGGTCCCCCCACAAACTGGCCAATAGCTTCTGAAATTATATTGGGGTGCAGAGAGGTGTCCCAGGGAGACAGGTGGTATGAATATTATTTCTTTTGGAAGTAATAGTACAAATATACTGTAACACAAGCAGAAATGAAAAGTATTATGAGGAAATTAGTAGATGAAGATCTGTGAGTTGTGTGTGGAGACAGACATAGGAGGAACACATTTTTAGGTTTGCTATAAAATCTTTTAAATTATTAGAGTGAAAAATTATTAAGCAACTCATCATAATTAAAATATGGGACTCGCCCTGCTAGTTCATCCCTAATGTATTCCAGCTCAGCAGATGAATGGCCAGTGATGAATTTGGTCTGAGCTTATCAAGCATAATAAGAAACTATCCAGCTCATATATGGCCAAAGAAGGTTATATCAGTACATTGCACCTATAAAGCAACAGTTATTTTGGTCATCTCCTACTTTGCCACCTTTAAAAGTATAATTAACTCTGTGTACCTTCCATTAAATAGCATTTAAAAGAGAAATAAACTTGGATATAACATCTCAAACTATATTAAAATGTATGTACAGTCAAAGAGAATTTTAGAAGTTCATGAATGCTGTGTTTAGCCTTCAGTCTCCTTCTGTGTCTCCCCATCTGCAGTTGTAAAATATCATGGCTCACACATATGGTTTATTTTTCAGAATATTAAAAAAAAACCCAACCTATGAATGGACAGGAGTTTTTCCCATTATTTGGAGCTTGTCTTGACTATCCAAGGGCAATTTAGCTACTGCCAGTTCAAGAAAGTCATTTGGAGATGCTATTCTTGAAAACTAATTTTCCTCTTGAAAGTCAGATTGACACAAATTGTTCAGTAAAAGTCACAGAAATTGAATGTATAACAGTACCAAAAATATTTATCATGTGGAACTCACCAAAGTGTTTAGAATGTAAGATTTATCCTTTGCTTTCAGACCTCAGGCAACTTCCTCCTAAGGCTGTTCTAATATTTTTTATCAGTCTGAATCTGCAAAATCATTTCTCTGTTTCAGTCTGTGTTGACCCACTATAATATACTTGGATAGACTTTCAGTGTCCACTTGGCTTAGTATCTTCTGTGTTGTCACCACTTCTGCAAGTGGGAGTTAGGAGAGTAGTGGCCAGAGACCGGCTTCAGCCTGGTGAGGTGGGTCTCCCCAGTTCCTCCAGTATTCAGTGGGGAGAAGCTGTTCAGAGTGGGAACCTAACATCTCATTGCTTTTGTTTCCTAAGATGCACTATCACTTTGAAGTTTTTAACCCTGATGTATGAAGTGTCTAGTCTACAAAGACTGTTCTGAATTAGACTGTACCAGGGAGGAGAACTCTCTCTTACTCCATGTACAAAACGATTCTTTTCTCTCAGTTCATGCCAATTTATATGCACCGACTCTTGGACCGATTAGGACTTGTGTACACATACACTTCAGGAGAGAAATCTCTGCTGGAAGAGCTTGACCCAAAATGTTAATCTCAGGGAGAGCATACTCTGCTATTTGCATGGCAGGACATAAATTTTTTGCATGAGAACAGTAATAAAAATATACTCATATTTATTATTTATTAAATTAGATTTCTAGAGTATTTTCACAGTGTTTGATATCACTGCAGAGTCCATATGGGGTGATACCAGGTGTCCTCAGGAAGAAAATGCAAAGCACCGTCTTGGACTGTCAGAGCAGTATCCTGCCCTCAGGGAGCAGAGCACTCCTGGAAAAACATCTAACCTGAAGTCCCTGAGCATTAATCTGAAAGCCCTTCAGTGGTCATCTCGTAGACTGGCAGAAAAATAACCCTCCTGAATAAAGGGGCATAGTATTTAAAAAGCAGTGTATGTGCGTGTGCTTATTGCAGATGAATTTTACTCTCCCTACTTAAGTATGTTAGTGCAAATGTCCAAAATGGACAAAGAGATGACTAGGGTTACAGTAGTGAGCTCCTGGAAGCTTTTGTAGTGTAGATGGTCAAATTCACATACCCGAGAAAACAGTGGCAGAGACTGGAGGCAGCAATGATATTAGAAAAATAATTCTTGAAGGTAAGATTTAGAAGTCTGGAGACTTTTTAGAAGAAGATTCTGACTATGGTTAGAATGTAGGATTTTAGGAGAAACATAAGGTCAGAAACTGTAATTGTTTCTAAATATACCCAGTTGTGCTTTTTATTAAAGGAAATTGTCCCTAACTAGAAGTCCCTGTGGGTACTGTGAAAACATGAACCTCTGATGTACACAAGAACAAGCTACATATATCACAGCTTGGAATCAAGGTGGATGCTCAGTACTGTCTGTTTTGAATTCTTGTTGGCTATTGCAGGTATTTCCAGTAGAAAATAACTTGGGGGCAGGGTGGGTGGGGGGCTGGCAGAACGGATCTAAATATCTTCCAAATTTTGTGTAGTTATGGATGAAATAATTATGAAATAAATTCCTGGGTAATTCCAAGGTAAAAACCCACAGTAAAGCTATCTATTCTATTTCAGTTAAGGATAATCTTCTATCGTAACATTCCTTGGGGACTCATTTGTGATGCTGTCCTTTCTCATTTTTTCATCTCCTGAAGGCCATATTTGCCTTAGGGGTATCATATCATTGTGGTAGAAATGAAGTGGTGCTACTGGTCTCATAACTGACTGACATACTTTGGGCAGCTCCATTAGCACACAGCTCTTAAAAGGCTGCTTTGGAAGAGTCTTTACACTTACTACATATGCTAATGCCCTGATGTCTTCCAAAATGATGGAGGAGAACGTTTTACCCTTTTCGTTTCAAGGCATCATAAAGTCTTGGAAACTTGAGGCCAGTTGCCAGATGTGATTAAAAATAAATGGAGCAGAGCAATTGTACCTGATCCCCCTGACAGACACTTGAGTAACAGCTTTTTCGAAGACTATCTTTCTAAATAGTTCTTTCTGCATCTGTATTTCTCTCCTTGCTGACCACAGTGACAACTTCCTTATCATAAAAAGTGGAAAACAATAACAGAGAACATTTGGGGATTTTTTTTTTCCTGCAGTTCCCTGCAAAATCTAGTTGTATTCTGTTCATTGAATTTAGAGTGAGCTATTAAAGCTACTAAGACAGACTGTAAACTGAAGCATAAGAATGAGTCAACAGGTATTAAATGGGGAAGCAGATACACCTCTACTTAGTGGTACAGCAGTTGCCTTCAGTAATGCTCGTAGTGTGCGTGTGAATTGAAATGTAGCAAACTCTTTTTTTTGGGTTAGACCTACTGTATTGCTTCAAAACCTGTCTGCACTGAAAGAGAGAGTAAATATCATATTTTCTGTGTGCTATTACCTCAGCCTTAAAATATTTCAAAGGAAAAGAAACAGAAAAAAGCAGGCAGTGAGGAGGCATGTGATCTCTGCATTGATGCTTTAGGTGGTCATTGGGAAGTGTTACTGCTCAGGCTCTGAGACTGAAGAAAAACAGTAATATGACAGCAAAGTAATACTAATTAATGCTTCTTTACTACTTTACTTACCCTGAGCATTGCAGAGACACCAGCTAAATTCAGAGACCTGGTTATACATATCAGTCTTTTTGAACAGGTATATATATAAGTAAGTATATATTTGAGCATTTTTCTTCACAGAACCAGAGAAAAACAGTTGTCATTATCTGTTGTCATTATCTGTGAACTGTTCATAAGGCTTTGTATACAAAAACTTTTACAGCTAAATTCTGATATTTTCACTCATACTAAATAGGAAAGTACTCTTCAGGTTATTTATTAGTAGTGAGAGTGTCTGGTGTTTGGTAAAAATGTTCACTGTGAAATACTATTTTGGCGAGGTATTTATTACTATGATAATAATTTGGGGACTTTCTTGATTTGAAAGAACATACTCTTGGCTGGTCAAACACACTTTTTGTTCATTGTGCCTTGTACAGGATAACCATGGCTATTTAGAAGAGCAGCGTTTGCCTGAGTCAAATATTGTTCTCTTCAGAGTAGACTTTCATGATAATCCATCACATTATCATGACATGAGTGCGCACAGTTACTCATAGTCACTGCAGTTACGTAGTTCCCCTCAACAGGATACTGTTATATAAACAATGTTATTTGAGGAATTGGCAATTCTCTCTTCCATGCTTCATCCAAAGTATATTCTTAGCTTTTCATTCATTGGTATTTTTGCTTTCCCAGAATTCACTCTTCTGCCTTCTGAAACTCACAGTTGTGCAGACTTCTCATCCAAACAAATCAGCAATAGTTTGGAGACCTGCTCTTTTGGATTCATCAGAAGTGAGTGTGAACTAATCTGGGCAGTGCAGCTGAGGTTATCATCCAGCACCCTTCACAAACTGTGGAAAGCAGCATTGTATGAAATGGCACAATTTCTGTAATCAGGGATGCAAATGATGCTGAGATGCCAGCACAGCAGGCATAAAGATACCATTTGCAGGAAAAGAAGTTTACTGAGTTTCTGCTGAATAGCTACAGGTGTGGCAATCCAGAGGCAGTTAAGTGCAAGGGCTGGAAAAGTAAGCAGTGCATTCCAGCCACAGCAGCGGAACACTGCTTGAGTTAGTGTCTCCATCGAGAACAGAGCTGGAACTGTACCATTAAAACACCTACTGCAGCAAAGGGTAGTAAATTTGCCACCTAGCTGGTTTGAGACCAAAGCAACCTGTTTGGTCAGGTGTATCTCAGAGTATGTATTTTTTCAGAGTTGTCCTGAATCCAGGATTCCTCTAAGGAAGAGTAAATATTAGTCCTAGAGGTTTTGACAGAGAGTGGATTAGATGAACTTCCACTCTCTACTTTGGCCTTATTTTCTATGGTTTATTTCAACTTTTTAGATGAAGTCTTTTTAAGATAAAAATGAGCATGGTTATTCTTGGGAGGAGAAAAAGCTGACTTTTTTTTTTTTTTTTTTTTTTTTTAATAAACTGGTCATTTTACAGGATGTGGCTATAGTTATTATCAGTCCCAAGTACATGAGTCAGATGGTGGTATCATCAAGTTATTCCTTACTCTATGTTTTTTTAAGATCCACTGAAGGAAATGTGACTGCCTTCACAGGCAGTGGAGTTCAACATTTTCCTAAACTTTGACCAGGACACTTGGAGGAATGAAACTTGACAGAGACTCACTGTAGTATCCTGAGCATTAGTGGGATAGGTGTGAAAACCAAGACAATAAAAAAACCCCAGAAGTGTTATAAAGAAGAGGTATACTTACAAAAATAAAAGAAAGAGGAGCCCAGTGGTAAGGAATTGTCTGTTTTGTTGGAAATACAAGGACATGTGGTCTTTTTCCAATCTATTTCTTATGTAAGCAGTATGGTGTGTGCCTTATGGCACAATCCAGCAAAGCAAGCAAGGAAATAAGTGTTAGAAATGCCTAGGTGTGGTGATTTCGATGGCACAAATCTGTTGAAAATCCTGATCAGGAAAGCAATCTTATTCAAGGCAGCATGAAACTGCACAGTTGGACCCCTTGCAGCAGTTTGAATTCATCTTCAGAAGAAAACAACTTTAAATGTATCGCTTGATTGCAATCTAGGTTACAGGAACATACTGCTATAAAAATACAGTATTAGTGGAATTTTCCATGTCCAAAAATAATTTAGTGTCCAAATACATATTTTATCTGATTTATGGCTTCACAGCCATGTCTAAGCCAGTACTGCCAAATAAAATTTTCTTTACTGTGACATGTATGCAGTTCTTTTTCAGGTATTTGGAATGATGTCTAACATATAAATTAAGAGAAAGTTTCCTTCTAGAAATATTCAGTTAAATTTATATTTTTAAAGTGCAACTTCATTTTTTACATTTTAAAAATATAACTTCTTTTTTTACTGTATCAGTGCCTAAACAACGTATGATATATGATCACGAAATCAGGGACTCAAATACATGCCAAAACTGTGTAGTCATATTATACAAAGGTGTTTTTTTCTTAATATCATTGTAAAAGTACGTTTCTTCTCCAATAATTTACCAATTTCATTCAATTAATATCTCTCAGGAAACCAATCCGACAAAAGAATAACAGTAAATTTGCCCTCTGGTTCCCCATAAAGTGGTGTGTTCCTGACACCTATGTAGAAACATGTAATTGAAATAACATTTGCATAAATTCCATTTAGTAAGGATGCATTGTCTGATGCCAGTGAATGTTAGGGCACTTAATCAAACAGTAAATAGCAATGCATGTCTAAGCATTGATCATTTAATGCAGACATTGTCAGAAGAATTAAATTGATCATGACATCCTTTTGTTCTTTCTTTTTACTTAGTATAATATACTGTTGCTTTCTAAATCTCCTCAAGCTCTTTAATAAAGAAAAATTACTTCTCTTAATTTGGACAGCTGCATAATTAGGGTGCTAAATCATCCTCAGGGATGTAATCAAACTGATACTACTATATTACAATTTTCTGGCTTTCCTGCTTAGTTTAGAGCAGAAGGAACATGTTTAGGCAATTGCAATCTGTTGCATTGCCTTAAAAATTAAACATTGATCATTATAATAGATTTGAAAGCAAAGATCTCCAGGTCCCTTGTAAATAGTCTTAATTCAAAGTTCAGAATATCTGTTGTGGTTGGTATGGTAGCAATCCTAATACCTGTACACCTGTACAGTTTCAGCCTTCAGTCAAATATACATCAATTGAATCAGATTTCCTGGTTTTATTCTAAAAAAGAGGCAATAGCAGGGCAGGACTCCGACCTAAAAACATATGCTAAGTTATCTCTACTCAGCAGGAGGGACTTCAGCTAGTGTTATCCCTTGGAGTTATGCCGAGCTGCTAATTTAAGTGCTGAATGTGTGGTAAAGTTCCTGTAGTGACACTCTGCAGAAGAGCTACTTAGCTTAGAAATGGTGCAGAGAGTGACATGGAAGTTCAGTCAAGGCGGATGGCTGGTGGACACTGCAGCATCCTCCTGCAAATAACCTGCCCAGGCTCACTGAGAGCATTTCTCCTGCAAACAGACTACATGCTAATTTCTCGATGCGCCCTCAATTTCCACTGTATAATAGCATTAATGACCTTGACAGAAAGCATTTCCTGGGGATTAATAACCATTTGAGGTTTAATGACCTGAGGCTATGCCTCAGGCCATCAACTCCTCCGAGCTGCTCATTAAATCCTTAGGGTACACAGTCTGCTTCAATCACTCCTGCTTAAGCATTTGCTCAGTGTCACCTAATAACAATATTCTCCCTGAGGTATTTCCTCTTCAGAGGCCCTGGTGTTGGAAACGTGTTTGTGCTTAAGTCTTTTGGGAAAAGAACTCACCGTTAATTTTTTAGGTGACTGTGTATTACAAGTCAGAGCATTTACTCAGGCTGTCACTGAGTTTCTGCTGTGATAAACACAGTAAAAATGAGACAGTTAAATTAATAAATTGCACCTTGAAATACAAACTATTTGGTTTAGTTGCTTACAATCTGATAATCTAAATCAAGAGCCAGTAGCTTCCCTCCATCCTAACACTGGTGGTTCAGCCAGAGGTAATTCATTCGAGAGGTGATACAGGACAGGTTACCACTTCCTAGCAAACAGTGGCTTCATACTAACTCTAAAGGATACCCCAAATTCAGATTTGTGCAGAAGGAACAATATAATAGCACATCTGCCTGTTGTAGGAGAAATGCCATTGCTAGGACAATTTCTTACCGATGAAGTCATAAGTCAAAGGTGGTATATTGTCCTGTGTTATGGTACATACTTGTGAAGGGTGAACTTGTTTTTCTGTCGAAGATTTTTCATTTAAGGGAACATTCTTCCCACATCCAGATGGCATCAAGTACAATTGGATCTTAGTTAAATCTGCTGCTGTGGTGTTACACTGTGTTCCCTGTTTATTTGTGTAATAGTGCAGCACAGCATGCCAAATAGGCATGGCACAAACAAATTGCTATTGGAAGTTTCTTCCCAAAGTTTCTGAACTGAAAGAGGAGAAAAGCACAGGGAAGGCAGTCAACAACAGTTGTAGGAAACCGATATAGTGAGTGTGCCACAGAGTTACGGGTCTACAAATCAGTTATATATATTGTCTTCACATGAATTATAAGAATCCTCTGGTGAGGCTTTGCCAGCATCATGTTCACACATTAGTCTCTGTTGTGCACTGAGCAACCGGTTGAGTACATCTAAGGAGAGCTAGGAACAGTGCTCTTAGGGTGCTGGAAGGGGGAGATGCTTACCTCCCTGAGAGGTCTGGGAAAACCTGCCCTCAACCTGACTTTAACCTAGACCTAGCTATACTGGCTCTGTGCTTTGAGTTAACATCTTTGTCCAAAGACATCCCACACTTTTAGGGAAAGAAAAGCATTTTTCTGGCAAATTCTAAAAATTAAAAGTAGTTGGAGTTGTTTATAAGCTTAAGATACATAAAGAAAACCTGAATACCCAAAATGTCTAGTATTAACTGTGGGGGAAATCTTGGTACATGTAGCTTAGTTCTGGTAAGTGCAATATACGTATATCCTATGGAAACCAGCAGGTGAATCGATGAATACGACACAGGTGGGATGAACAGCTCAAGTACTTACTTCCTTGCTTGTGTTTGAGATTAGTGGATTCAGAGGTTGAGTAACTGATTCAGTGATGTATGTGCTTTGTGAGGGAAATACATGCTGTTTGTAGAAAATGCTGAGCACCTACACAGGAATGTTCCTACATAAATCTCTAATCCCTTTGCAAATGGAGAAAATCAGATGCAAATAGGTGCAATTACAGACCCTATGTCATGCAGTACATTAATGGGAGATGCCTCAAAGAAAAAATAATCTCACTGGAAATGTCTTTTGCTTTATATGCCTGTTCCTCCCAAATTCTCTGTATAGTTCCTAGAGAAGAATGAGCACTTTCTGGGCACAAGCCATTTTACCTCTTTTAGACATTAAGATAAGATAAATATTTTCATGGAAGTACTTTTTTCTCTCCATAGCCTTCAGAAGCACCTGGGCTGAATAGTTCCAGTGCAGTTGTGTATAGGTGAGATGATTCCTACCCTTTATATCCCCAGATATCCCCATGGATGTAAATAAATATTCTACATGGATTACAAAATGGCTACTGTGAAGACAGGTTAACTAGATATTTAAGCAGATGCTTAATGCTAAGCTTCTGATATGTCCTACTGAAGCCTGTTTTATAAAACCAGCCCCTCTGCTGAGACCCGTACCATTGCGTGGAACAAGTGGGTCTGCTGCTGACCCAGCTTCACCTCTGATTCTCCTGGCTGCTGTTGGTGTGAGACAAGCATGCAGCATCGTTCCCACGTAGATTTTAGGTGTAGGAATACACTTCTGGTTGGAATTTTCTTTCTAAAATCTATTGAGAATTCAAATGAGAGCCAGATGAGTTTTTTCCTGTTCATTTAGAAGAAAAATACAAAACATCATGAGAAACTTTAAAACTCCAGAACTCTCTGAAAGTCCTCACCGCAATAAAATTTTCCTGAAAAAGTTATTTCCAGGGGAATTTGAGCTTGCAGGTGATAAGCATTCGTTATGTTTTTCTACCCCTGATGAGGAAAGGCCAGACTGGTAAACAATGAATGAAGGAAATGCTTTGAAATACATTAAACAGCTCATAGCTTTGTAGACTCAGTTTTGAGGCTACTTTTAGCAATTTGCTTTGTCTTGGAGTTGCAAAAACATTAATGAAAGCCCCATCTCTGTTCCCAGAGTCAGCCAATGGATCATCACAGCTATAATTTTCCCCTTTTGTTGGTGTTGCCTTCCCTGCACCTCCTCTAGTGGAGTCTGAGCTGGTTTGTTTGGGTTTGTGTTTGTCTTCAAAGATGAAGCTCTGCCGGAAAAAAAGGAACTGTAATTTTTAGTACACCAGTGTAATTCCTTAGTAGCAAGTGAGCTTTCATAATGCAGTGGCCACAGGATACCATAGGTTCTGGGCTCCTAACTACTGTTACAGTGTAAAAAAATCTGCAAAATACAGCCCATCTTCTAAATCAAAATACCTTTATCGTTTTCTGTTTTAACCAGTGGTTTCAGAACAACATGTGAGCTCTTAAGATGGTTATTTAAAATCTTTAACTTCCATTTTACTGAGATTTCATAGTCAGAATTAGTCTTCTCCTTTTGAAAAGTGAGTCAGGTGTTTTTACAGTGAAATCCGTAGGAGAGACCATCTTTTGTAGGCAACTGCCTGCTTTCTGCTTCTGTTTCTGTCTGGAGAACAACTTATCTCATCATACTTCTGGCATATCTGAGGCTAGACCCTGCCAAAATCTGAAAGTGAAGTAAACCATCAAAAAATGTCAGATTCTTAAAAGTGCAGACCAAGGTGAAGTCTAGAAAAAGGCTATACTTTGAAAATAAAGTACTTTGCCTTTTCCTTCAAAGCATACACAACCAGTTTTCAATCTTTGTGTTTATCCGTATATCCCTTTGCTGTAACACTGGACAGCCAAAACTGGCTCATGTCCTCAGCACATACATTCATTCTCCTGGCCTTGAGGGGACATAAAGCCAGAGCATCCCCTGGATCCTGCTCTTCATAGAGCACATCTGGAGGTGGGGAAGGGCCCCGAGCTGGTCCCAGAGGCAGCACAAGCAGACGGTGGGGAGCTCCCAGTGGGGGCAGGTCTGGGTGGCCCTGTGCCCCTGCGGACAGCTCCCACCTCACCCTGGAGGGGACATCCACGGGAAGGAGGTGTCCTCACACACTCCTGGGCAAGAGCAGCTGCTGTTTTTCAGGGATGTATATTCCCAATGACCAAACGGAAATCTTGCCCAACAAATTGAACCTCAGACCCTAAGATCTTGGAATAGCAGCCATCTCTCATCTCTTCTTTAAACAAGGTATTTTAATGCTCTGCAGAATTACAGTGCAAGGCACACTGCCCTCCATCTCCTTAATCCTCTGTAAATTTACTTCTAACAGCTACTGCCAAAATACAGTATGGCACTCGCACAGCACATGCTTCTTCAGTGGTGAGCACAAAGCGGCTTCTGTTCAGAGGGAATATGTTGCAAGCCCATGAGTGACACACTGTGAGTGCTGAAGATTATGAAACATTCTGAAACTGAGCAAGCCATAAACACTTCATTTTTCAGAAATAGTCACATTACTTCTGTTATTCTGCTTGGCAAATATATGTACACAGACCTTGGTGCATCCACGTAGCGCATGTTGAACAAGGACCAAGTGCTAAACCAGTGGCGTGCCAGCAGCGCTGCAGAGTTCAGAGGAAATATTTAAAATATGCACTTCAACACTCTTCTCGGTTTTTATAAAAACTTATGATCTTTATTTGTTCATTTTTATTTCATTAGCCTCTCTCTTGGACTAAACTGACCTCAAGCTATAGCATGGAGTTATATTCACTGATCTCCTGGTGAATGCTCTCTAAATTATCAGGAATCAGGTCATGGCTTCTGAAAATTCGTAACTTCAAGTAAGAAGTATTTGCCAGAGGGGCAAGTGTCCTGTGTCTGTCTATGGCCAAATGCTCGTGTGAAATAAATAAGTCTAGATATCAGCCACGTGCTGGACCAAATCCTTAATACTACCAAAAACACCCTCTCCTGTTTGATATCCAGGCTACCTGATTGTTGAAGTCATAAAAGAAGGAAGACCACCTCATACAAGGTAGCTGTGTGGTCCTCATGTACTTGGAACATACTTTTGAGCATAGTACACACATTAACATATCAAGTCTCAAAATTTTCCTTCCTAAGGAAGGAAGACCATTTTTTCCCCTTTTTTAACTGAAGTTTATTAAGTGATGTGTCTCATTTCCCACTGAAAGTCTAACTGAGCAAGGAATTAGTCATTTACTCTCCAAATATCTATCTGGTAGCACTGTCTAGTGACCAGACCATCTTTGCTCACAGTCAGGCAAGTAATGATTCAGATGAGTGGGAATGTGCTCTCCAGCAAACAGAGCAAAGGGACTCCATCCGTGAGATGGCAGCTGAAATGTCCAACTGATTTCCCAACAACTATTAGAAGATTAAGAAATAGTTGAAATTCAGCCAGCAAGTTAAAAAGTGCCAGGGACTGACTGACATTTGCAGAGGCCAACCCTTCCATATTCCCTCCTGTTACCCAGCTATTGGCATGAAACAGACATTGACATGAAAACAGTAGGTTTGTGCTTCAATAGCTTTGGTGTCTCCTGCTGTCTGTCCCACAGATCCACTCTCCTGTACTGGCAGGGAGCAAGCACCGGTAGGTCTCCAGCCTTCCTGTTGTCTTCTTCCAGGGTAATACATGCCACAAGCTGAAGGGCAGACTCCAGCTTTATAGAGTGATAACTGAAAACATCTAACTTACCTAAACTCTTTCATGCTATTTGATAAAAGAGCAATTTATGTCTTCCCGTCTTGTACCTAAAAATAACAGTAAAAAAGTGTAGAGTGTTGTTAGTCCTGGGTGGCATGCTAATTAGTTCTTTGCTAACTCTGCTTTATTGCTGGCAATAATTAGTGTTGAGTAATTACAGGGTTCCTATGAATCTGGCTTCCATTTGTTCTGTGGTGTAACAAGGGTAAGGAAATGAGAAGTGTCACTACTATAGATACCCAGCGTTATTTCTGCCATAGCAGAGTTTTGTATTATAGGGAACAGTTATTTTGTACAATCGTTTTAATAGCTGGAAACAGACCTAGGTGAGCTGCAGAATGGAAAACCAGTATTTTTACTACATTAGAAGTCTGTTCTCTACTTGAAGGAGCACATAAAACCCCCACAGCCTTCTATAAAAGAATGTATGGAAAGGAAACTGGAGACTTCAGCCAAAATGCTAAAAATAATAACTATACAAGCCAAGTTGTCTGTTCCTTCCTCCCTCCACTATGAACAAATAAATGTTTATGTACAGCTATCATGTAGAAATTGCATTACCCTGGTTTCTGTGTGTTGCTCTGTAGCTGTATGGACTGCAACTTCCATTGCAAAGAGGAACGAACAAAAAAATACAATGATTTGTGTGAAGAAAAATCCTGGAAGTAGTTTAGTTCAAATATCCAAAACATTTCAGTTCATTGGCAAAACTCTTTGCTCTGTAATCTTCCCTTTGGGTTTTTGAAGTGCGTTCAGATGTGTATGTACTGAAGTATATAGAAAATGTGTGCAGCCACCTGGTAGTAGAAGACAGGGATGGGTGAATCAGAATCAAAGGTGCATGAGGAGGCAAATGAAAGTTAAATACTTCAATCATCTTCAAAGATCTGCACCTTACCAGTAGGAAATTTAAATATCCTTAAAATTCTGGCCTTTGAGTTCACCACTTTGGTATTGAAAGTTATCTATCTAGTCAGTAAAATTAAACAAGATTTCCATCATCTGATGGAGCGTGGAAACCATCTGAACAGCTGTCTGAACAGTAGCTCCAGTGCTACTGTAAAAAGGAACTTTTAATTTGACTTTCCCACATTTAGTACTGTTTTCGTGTTGGAGTGTTTGGAAGAGACTTTTGTAAAAATGGGTGCCTTTGTGACAACAGAGTGAGGGAAGATTTTCTTTTTTTAGTAAGCAAGTAATTGTTTCCTTTAATGTCTTTGTTTTTCTCATGTCTCTATAAAGATCAGCATACAGCCATATAATTAGAGGCTCTGGACTAGATCATGCTGAAACCCACACTAGTGTGACTCCACTGTTTTTACAGCAACGCACAGTCAAAACAAAGGGTAAAATTTACTTCACAATAACATCTTTGCGTAAGCATATGTTATTTCTTCAGTCACTGAAATAACTTTAAAAAATAGTAGAACCATCAAACAATGGAGGCCATCTGGTCCAACCCCTGCTCATGGCAGAGCCAGTTTATCACATCACATCTGGCACTGACATAGGATCAATCCAACTCCAAAAAGGAAGACGGACCAAGTTCAGAATATCCAGTTAAAGAAAATAAAATTTCTGCTTAGTATTAATTTACTCACTTTTAATTTCTTCATACAGTTGTAAGAAGACATCCTGACAGCTCTCATTAGTAATATTCTTGTAGTAAATAGCAGCTGGGAAAAAGCATTAAACAGATATGGGTGTTTGATCATAGAATCATTCAGGTTGGAAAAGACCTTTAAGATCATCAAGTCCAACCATAAACCTAACACTGCCAAGTACACCACTAAACCATGTCTCTGAGCACCACATCTACATCTACATCTATGTCCTTTAAATACCTCCAGGGATGGTGACTCAACCACTTCCCTGGCCACCGTGTTCCAATGCCGGATAACCCTTTCAGTGAATAAATTTTTCCTAATATCCAATCTAAACCTGCCCTGGCACAAGTTGAGGCCTTTTCCTCTTATCCTTTCACTTGTTACTTGGAAGAAGAGACTGATACCCACCTCGCTACAGCCTCCTTTCAGGTAGTTGTAGAGAGTGATGAGGTCTCCCCTCAGCCTCCTCTTCTCCAGACTAAACAATCCCAGTTCTCTCAGCTGTTCTTCATAAGACTTGTGCTTCATTGCCCTTTGGACGCACTCCAGCACCTCATTGTCTTTTTTGTAGTGAGGAGCCGAAATAAGAACACAATATTCAAGGTGTCTCACCAGTGCCAAGTACAGGGGGATGATCTCTTCCCTTGTCCTGCTGGCCACCCTATATCTGATAGAAGCCAGGATGCCATTGGCCGCCTTGGACACCTGGGCACACTGCCAGCTTATATTCAGCTGTCTGTCAACCAACATCCCCAGGCCCTTTTCTGCTGGTCAGCTTTCCAGATACTCTTCCCCAAGCCTGTGGCATTTCATGGGGTTGTTGTGACCCAAGTGCAGGACCCAGCACTGAGCCTTGTTGAGCCTCATACAGTTGGCCTCAGCCCATTGATCCAGCCTGTCCAGATCCCTCTGTAGAGCCTCCCTACCCTCGAGCAGATCAACACTTCCACCAGCTTGGTGTCATCTGTAAATTTACTGAGAGTGCACTCAATCCCCTTGTCCTGATCACTGATAAATATCTTAAACAGAACTGGCCCCAGTACTGAGCCCTGGGGAACACCACTTGTGAGTGGCTGCCAGCTGGGTTTAACTCCATTCACCACAACTCTTTGGACCTGGCCATCCAGCCAGATGTTTAATCCTCTTAGAAGCAGTAGTAATAAAAAAGTGGATATCCACAAATTATGTTAACCTTTGTTTTATAAATTATTTTTCACTACAATCTTGAGACATGATGAAATGTTAATAATGTTGATATACTTCAATGATAATAATTACAATATGGTTGTGAATCAGAAAAAGTCATCTGGGTTTGTAGGTACATCTCTTGCCTGCACTTCCAGGATAATGCCAGCCTTGTGTTAACTGAATTTTGTGTAGATGACAACTTTTTCCAGACTGTGTGAACAAGTGGCATTCTGCTGTTTGGAGTTCAGTTTTTTCAGAAGAAATACACAGAATATCTTTGTCCATAGGCCCTATAATGGAAAGAGCTAATAAGGAAACAGTGGGATCTAAAGGCAGATCTGCTTGTTGTGTTAATCAGCTGGTAACAGCAGATAATGCTTGATAAGAGCAGATAATACTGATAATACCAGGTGGGAGCTCAGCACTTCGCATTGCATTCACTGTGGACAAGCATGGATTCGAATCTCTGTCTTGAATATTTGAGCTCTTCCATATATCCTATATCTTAACAATGTTTCTTGCACTACAAATTTATAATGTCACACAGAACTCCGAAAGAAAGTGCTGTAATCTTAATTTATGATAAAAAATAACTGAGAAGTCTTTTTATTAATACATCAAAGTATTATCTCCAAGGGGAGTTAGTTTCATATTAATGTTCAGTGTTTAATATAAATTCACAGCATGAAGACCACCTCAGATGGGTAGAGATTCTCTGATGTATATCTGATTGCCCACATGTAATTTGAACGTCTACAACACATGAAGAGTATAATCAAGGAATAATTAATATGTTGATAAGAAATTGCATTTTGTTCTAATTATCTGCATAATTCAGAGAGAAAGTTTACGATGACAACATCTATCTTCTGGAGTATTGTTTACATTTTCACTCAAATTATAACATGAAGCATTCTCCTGCATTCCATAATGCCTTTCATCTGATGAGCTCCAATTACTGCCTGACCAATTAACTTCAGTACCGCACACATGCAAACCACCTTGGGTATTGTGGAAAAACCTAAGCGATGCATCGAAGTCTGAAACTTGACCTCCAGTTTAGGACACTGTGCTTGAAGACCCTGACTTCCAGAAACATTAATCTCTGTCTTTAATTGGAGTTAGGAGTACCCATGAGAGCTGAAACTAATGCTCAGACCAGCACTACATCCTCTTGGGAGCCCTGTGAACGTCAGGCCACTCCAGAGACCTTGTGCATCTTGTATGCTGCTCGAATTCAAGATGTCTAAAAATCTCCTCTAGCCTTGCAAGAGATGACATTTTTTCAAAATTTTGCAAGGATGGAGGGTAGCTGCAAGCTGCATGTAGTGAGATCCATCTGCTGCATCCAAATTCAAAACAGATTTCAAGGTCAGAGTACCAGACAAAACACTGTGCAATTTACGTGCACTGAAGAAACATACCTTGTGTACAGATTGAAGAATTTACTCCTCGTGTAATTAAAGTATTAGCAATCTAATCAAAGAGTTAGTCTGGGTACAAAGATAATAACTCTTTTAATTCCAAGTATAAAGTTATGGCAAGTTTCCAGTGGTGGTACAGTTGGAATTGATACATACATGCTTCCTATTAGCTACGCCTCTCCCTGGTGTTATGCTTACCCTTCCTATGACTCTCTGGGACCTCAGATCAATGGTGCTAGTCTTCCTCAAGAAGAAAAGAGGTGTTGAGGAGCTTACAGCAAGTCTTCATCTGAAATTCTCCACTAGGAGAAGTATGATGTTGCTGGTGGAGATATTTTCCTCCTCATTGTTGTGTCAGTTTAGGGTTATTTTTACACATTGCCTGAAATAGTTACAGAATCACAGAATGGTTGAGGTAGGAAGGCACATCTGGAGGTCATCTTCTCAACCCCCCTGCTCAAGCAAGGCCACCTACACCTGACTGCCTAGGACCATGTCCACATGGCTTCGTAATGTCTCCAAGCACGAAGCCTCCACTACCTCCCTGAGCAACATGTACCAGTTCTCATTCACCTTCACAGTAAAAAAGTGTTTCCTGATGTTCAGATGGAGCCTCCTGTGTTTCAATGTGTGCCTGTTGCCTGTCACTGGGCACCACTGAGAAGATCCCGGCTCTTCCCTCTTTGCACCCTCCCTCCAGATATTTATACATATAGATGAGATTCCCCCAAGACTTCTCTTCCTCAGGCTTAACAGTCCCAGCTCTTTCAGCCTGTCCTCATCTGTCAGATGCTCCAATCCCTTAATCATCTTCATAGCCTTGTGCTGGACTCACTCAAGTAAATCTGTATCTTCCTTTTACTGGGGAGCCCAGATCTGGACCCAGCACCCCAGACGTGGACTCACCAGTGCTGAGAAGAGGGGAAGGATCACCTCCCTTGACCTGCTGGCAACACTCCTCCTAATGCAGCCCAGCATGCTGTCTGCCTGCCTTGGCAGAAGGGCACATTGCTGACTCATGTTCAAGCTGGTGTCCGTCAGACCCCAGGTCCTTTTCTGTAAAGCTGCTTTGCAGCCCGTGGGCCACTCACTTGCTCTTTCACTCTTCAAATATAGTGATCCAATAGAAATATATAACATGAATATCTTACATGATTATATAACTAATAATATCTATTAGTTATGGAACTATCAATGGTACATTGTAAAAATTACTTTATAACATATCTGGGTGGCAAGTAAGCATGCACTTCAAGGTTTTCTAAATACCAGCTGGACTCAATATTTCCCTTTTCAATATGAGCTCAGCAGCTGTTTTGGTCCTCAGGCTACTCTTTGATCCATAATATTTAGAAGATTAGATGCCTCCTAGATCTCTTAACTTGGGAATCCAAAGGCAGAAACTCATAATATATAAGAGTCTGTTTTCAAAATTTGGCCCATCATGATTTTATGAAGCCAGAAGTTTTGGAATAAATCCCAAGGGATGGGATTGTTACCCCTTCTCTACCTATTTGATAATGTTCCTTCCACATTAAAAATACAATACACTTAATGTTAAAGTCCTTAAAGAGTCACATTTATCAGACCTTTAGCCAAACACGTTTTTCAGGGTACATACAGTGCTCATATATCAAAGCCCTGTTAATTCTCAAGTCAGCAGTGCTTAGTTTTTGAACAGCAGGCCAAATAGGTAGGAAGAGCAACATGGTACTGAATAACGGATGGGTGGTACTTAGTCCTCCGAGTCTGTGCTGGGGGCTGTCAGAAGGCAAGAAAAAGAATATAAATCCTAATGGGCAAGGGGGCGGATGTGAAGGGAACCAAGCTCTTAATCACTTCTGCCCATTAGCAATACCAGAGTATTTTTCCTAAGACTAAAGGGAGGAGAGCCTGGTGTCCTTGTCAGCTCCCAATATATATCTATTATTTGAATTTTATCTATCTCATAAATCCTGTTAGTAGTTTCAGCTGGATAAAGTATTCCCCTTGTTTCTTGTCATAAACTGCTGCAGCATTCTTGTATGCAGCTGCCACATTTCATCCTAATGCAGCTGCATTTCACCCAGGGATGAAATGATCCCTATATATAACTTTTGAATCAGTTTTTATAACCATTTAAAGTGCCTCAAGATGAGATGTGGGATGCAAGTTATTGTTTTATTAGTGTCATCACAAAGTGCAAATCAATTGTAAGCTAAAAGAAAAGTGATTTTGAAGTGATACTTGTAGATAGGGAGATATTTTTGGGGTTAGGAGGGATTTAAAATCTTGTTTCAGGAATTTGAAAGGAAGATATCAAAAAAAAAAAAAGGAAACAAACTAGCATGGAGTAAGGTTGCATAAACTGCGTGGACATGTGGGACAGTGGGTAGCAAAGATGTCAGAGAAATGAATGGCAGAGAGTTAGTTTTAAATGTCTTCAGAAGACAGAAAGAAAAGGAGAAAGGGAAACCAGCAGTAAATACAAATGATCATGATGATAAGCAACCAGATACCCTGAGAGGACACTCAAAGGAAGACCTGAATCTCTTGTTTTTATCGCATAGCTGAGCCATATAACATGAGTGTGACTTTTCAGCATCAACTGGCACGATTAAACATCTTTGCTGTGTTATTAATGTTATGTCTGAGACTTTCAAATGTTAAGACAACTTGGTGTCCAAATCTCATTGCGTTCTCATGGTGCCTGGTCATGCTGCACACCCTCTACCTCAGCAGAGGGAGTTACTTAGAAGTCTACATAATGGGAGATTTCACTATGGAACTGATTTTATGATAAAGACTCTTAGGGACAGTGATGGTTGTCTGGAAGGATGGTTAATTATTCTGAATTAGGAGTCCCTCAGGTTATTTCTTGCACCTGAGGTCTTGATGTGTCCCTGTGTCTCTGCTGGCTTGTTGTGCTGGATGCTTTAGTGGCCCTGGAGAGTCACCTCTCAGCTTGAAGATGCTTGTCGAATACAGCATATTGTACAAGGTCTCTCCTACACTGCAAACTGCTAGTGTTTTCCCTGTTGTTGCGATGATATTTGCATAGCTGTCTTCATGTTATTAGCATGAGGAAACCATTGTGTTGTATACCTAGCTCTGATGAGATCTAGATGTAAAAAATATTAATACAGACACTTTTCCCAAATGTGTAAAGTTTCATGCCTGATGAACCTGCTATAAATCTCAGGCCTATCAGTTTTATCAGTATCCCATTAATTTTGGAAAGGAATTCACCATAATCCTTTCACCCAAGCGGGACTTAGGTTCCTAACGCCTTGCTGGAATAATACACCTTTCTTCTTGCTCAAGATAAAGGCTGACAAGAAGTGTCCCAGCTGGGCTGTGTAGAGTTTGATTGTAGTAGGGAACAAAACAACTACTGTAGTGGTTGAAATAAACATTTGATAGAGTCCCAGACTATGTATGTGCAATAGAAATGTCAGTAGCTCAGAAGAAAAAGCTATATAAGGGGTCATCAAACCGTGAAAAAATAATCTCGTAACACTGTCTTCAGTTTGGTTTCATTTATTCCATTCTGGAGAATCCTTTTCCAAATCTGTGGTAGCAGTGAGTAGTCAGATAAGACTCCAGCTCAGTTTTGAGACCACTCATTTCCTGATCCCAGTGTTCTTTGGCAATGAATTTTATAGATTGTATTAAAAAAATACTTTATCAGTACAGACTGCCTTCCTTCTTTTTCATTCCTCAGCCCTTTCATTAATCTCCCTGTCCTTGTGCTGCAAGGTAGTGAGTAGAAGTTCCCAATTTCCTTTTTTATATTACCCCTGATTTCGTACCCTTTTATCATAACCCTTCCTTATTCATCTGCTCTCCAAGGTAAACAGTCCCAATCTTTTAATCTCTCGGCGTATGAGATCTTTTTTCATGTCCATAAATAATCATGCTTCTCACTTTCAACCTTTCTAAGAAATCAGAGCATGAATGGACGTCATCTGACTATTACTCACCAAGTGTAAAGAATTACACATAAAGAAACTACTCATGAACTCGAAAGGATCTTTTCTATTGACATTTGAATTATATTCAGCCACAGTAGTTTAAAAGGTCCATATTTTATTGTATTATTACTAGTACTGCAATATTCTGCAAAAGCTTAGGGTCTATTAAAATAACACTTTGACAGCTTTATTTGTTTCTTGCAAAACATAACCTTGCCTCTATTAGTAATTATATGGCATGATATAAAATAATTCCAATGAAATTCCACTTTTGAAAACCTTATTATCAAGATTTATTGAAGAGTATACACCATAGTGTAGTAAAATCATAAATTCATTGTATGCTTATGTTTTATTTTATTTATGATCTATTTGTACTATAAATGGTAATTTTATGGGTGCATGGTACAATTACCTTTGCATTATTATTGGAATTCTTCTGGAAAAGCCTTACAGAGTTGAAAGGAATAGGGTGAACCATTAGACCTCTACCTAGAATTCCCTAAAATGGAGTTCTCAGGAAATTATGCTAAAAGCCTAAATAATTTCAGAGACACCGATATCCTTTGCACAGAAATTTATGCCATCCTATGAATAAAACTTTAGACTTTTCCCTTTTAAAGAATTCTGGTTGGTACAGTGCAACATGAAAAGTTATATAAATTGCATCTGTCTTTATTAAATTGCATGGGACTTTTTCCTTGGGGATATGAGAAGGTTTGTATTTTTCCATGATCTACACCTACCTGCTTGCAGTAGTGTAGTGAGATGATAATCTAGTAGTTAAGGTATTAACCTGCTCCTTGCAAGCTATAGAAGTGAGACTGTTTTGCTGTGAATTTCCTCTGTGACCTTGGAAAGTCATATTTTGGCATATTTACAAATATTTTCCCATTCTTTACAATTGAACATCTTTGCCCTACTGTCATCTAATTTCTTAGCTCTGAAGGAGCTTTGCGAATGCCAGTCAATAGAAATCTACCAGCCTTTAGTGTTACGCAGTAGCTGAGTGACAATGGAGTGATGGGTTTAGGTATCAGAAATTTGGGGTTTGGTCTGGACAGACCAAATTTCTAAGGGTATTGTAACTGAGGAGTGACATAGCCATATTTTTATGGGCAGTTAAAGGAGTCAGGCACCTAATCCCCACAAACCTTATCTCTAACCTGCTTATGTACTCTGAAGTGCTTTAAATCCCCATCTGTAAAATAGTAAGAGTTACACAGATAGGTATCCTAAAGACTATGGGGTGTAGGGGCAGGAGAGCAATGGCAGACATTGAAGTATCTCAGACTGGGCTGCAAGAAGAACCTGAAACATGCTAGACCTGTTCTCATACAGCTTCAGCCTGAACTGAACTTTCCGACAGATCCCATCTGACCTCATGAGTGCTCTTCTGGGAAGACATCAGGCTAGTGGCTTGCTGGAGACATGACAGGTGTATGGGACACAAGGGGCGCATCAAAACCAGAGAGGCAAGGCTGAAGCTCTCCCACACAGTGTCTATGGCTGCCTTGAGCATGCCTCAGGTGTAAGACATGATCAGTGTTTCTTCCCCAGGAGTATTCTCTGCTTCACCTTTCACACAGGTCCACAGCAGCTCCTGAAAGTAAAAGGTGTTATTAAACCCAGCCTCCACACTGACCCTAAAATGCCAGGTAGATGTTCTTCTGGAAGATGCAGTACAAACTCTGTCACCCCAACAGTTTTACTCCTTTTGAGGAAGGGAGTAAGCCAAGGACCAAAAGTTAATGTAAAGTGTAGCACCGGGCTACCTGCAAACCCTGTGAGCTGTAGTGAAGCTGGTACTCTACTCCCAGACACTTGCAAGACTGAGACCTCTTCGTCCTAACAGATCAACTTGGGATGGCCACTGGAGCTCACTGATGCAGCTTCACAGTAAAATTTACTCCTTCCTAATGACTTTAATAATTTTCTCTAGCACTCCCAGATATTTTATCTTAAGCCTAGTAAATTAGATTTAAGTGGTGAGCAATACAGGGGAAATAATAAAATGAGCATAAACAGTGATTTGTTACAGACAGATTAATAATAAAGGTTATCACATAAAGTTGGCATAAACACAATAGATGAGGTAATTACGTACCTTATTTATTCTAGTTTCTATTTCTTTCACTGCATTGTGCAAAGGGATATCTGAATCTTAAATAAAAAATACAGTTTTAAAAAAGGGAGAAACACCAAAACAGAAGATAGAAGAGACAGAGGGAGAGTGGCAGAAAGGCAGAAATAAGATGAAATGCTGATGTCTAGACAGAAAAAGGGAAAGGACTGTAGTATCTAGGTCTTAGCACCAATATTCATGAACAGTGATAAGGCCCCAAGCTAGAAAATTAATTTACTTACATGATTTTCTCTTGACAGAGAAATTTTCCCCAAACACATTCTAGACAGTTCTCCTGCCTTCTTTCACATGAGGAAGGACTGACCCAGTGGTTTGGTTTTATGGGACTCATTAAAATGCACCTAATGTGGACTAAACAGGACCCTTAGAGGGTCTGAGTCAGCTTGCTAATCCAACAGCAGTCTGTTCCCAGTTTTGGAGGTTTGTTTTCTAGATAGATCTCCAGAGGGTTATCCAGGAGCTGGTAAGGCACAAAGGGAAGCAGGAGAAGCAACCAGCTGGCATGGGGTAGGCAGGGCAGGATGTCCCCTTTGGTGGCATCTGGCTACCAGAATCTTCCTCTGGTGCTGGGCACCATCAAAGCAGGTTGTGAAGAATCAGAGAAAGTGTTGGAAGAGAGAGAAAGACTGCAAGCAACTGTCTCCATTTCAGCCCTAGAATAGCCAGAGCACCCACATGGTCTGTGAGTGACAAGCTCAAACCTGCTTAACACTAGATATGGACTCAAAGCCAAGTCCCAGCTGTGCTCTGAACATCTGTCATGTTTCCAGGGTGAACCTCTCTCTCCTTATTTTGCTCTACTTACATCCTAAATAAAAAAAATTGATCAGAGATTTGCACTTAAGTCTCTGCTGTGTGATCTATGTTTTGGGCTACCGTATCAGTACCTCTGGTAAACATTTAATTTAATACACAGTGGGACAAGTCTACGAGAAAAGATTAAGACACAATCCCATAGTAAAAAAAAAAAAAAAAAAAAAAAAAAAAAAGGCTTGTCAAAGAGGTGTGTGATGCGATTTTAAGTTGTTGTTTACATATGGGCACTGAAAGGTTTCAGAGGAATAGGTGCAACTTGTGGGGGGCCTCTGGGGCAAGATGCAAGGAAGAGCAGCAGCGACATCTGTGTACAGGGGACTTTGGACATACCTCCTGGGGAGATGAGGGGGATATGGAGGCCATGAGGAGTTAATCACCCCATTCTCCCCAGAATTGTGCCTGAAGGTCTGCATGTGTGGATCTCAGTTATATCTTGCTACTGGTAGAAAAGTGTGAAATGGAAAAGAGAAAATTGTTTCCTGTCAAGCTTCAACTAAAAATTGAAAAAAACCCTTGTACTGTGAGACATGATGATACTTGTCAATACTTGTGACTGAATTATTACCTAGCCTTAATAATTAATGATTGTCATTAACTGCTGCACAAGCAAGTGGAAAGCAGTAGATAAATTATCCCTAACT
The DNA here is from genome assembly GCF_003259725.1 of Athene cunicularia. Taxonomy (NCBI): domain Eukaryota; kingdom Metazoa; phylum Chordata; class Aves; order Strigiformes; family Strigidae; genus Athene; species Athene cunicularia. The sequence continues at coordinate 23,306,922 of NW_020799091.1, read as the reverse complement.
TTTTTTCCATCAGCAGAGCAGGGGAGTAGTGCATAAAGACAAACCCACCATCAGGTGTGCTGGGGTGAGCAGCCTTTTGGTCACACCAGGGGAGACGATGCTTGTGGGTTGGTGGTGGCTCATGTGCTACTGGAAGGAGCTGTGGCTCCTCCTGTCAGCCTTAAGCACAAAACTACAAGCCATGTCCTCTCTAAAATCGCTCTTCTCAGTGTGACAGCCCTTCTCTGTGCTGTTGACAAGCTGTCTTAGAGCCACCTGTGAACACATGTAGTTTTCCAGGTCCTTCAGGGTTGCACCAGGATGGCGCAGCTACTGCAGGCTGGTTCAGACCCCTGTGTTAGCCTGAACATGGGAACAGAGCAGAACCAACACTGCCCAAAGTATTTCTGCAACCCTTCAATTGACAGAGAGGTCTTTTTGGTGCTGTACTGATCCCTTCTCAAAGAAGTCTTCGCTGATGTTTAACTAGAAGGTAACAAAAAGCAACTATGTCACTGTGTGCACAGAAAGAGAAGGTTAAACTGAGAATCTCAAATTATGTTTTAAGCATTGCAATATCCAGTAATGCTTAAAACATCTGTAATGCATTCTGAACTGGAGTGAGATAATAGAAATCACCTTTGGTGTCTGCTGAGGAGTAAATCCTTGGTTGTGCCTTTTCACCTAAACTGTAGGAGCAACTGGGAGGGGAATGGCTGGAACAGGTGCCTTTAGCCAGTGGAAAAACAATTTATAAGAGCAAAGTCATAGTTTTGGCTGGGCCAGCAGGACATTGTACTTCTCCCCGTCTGCTGTCATCTGAATAAGACCAAAAAGAAAAGAGAGGTATGGGAGGGAACTGGGCACTGATACTTGTCTGACACCCATTATCCTGGGAGCTGACTTCTTAGCAAATCTTATTCAAGGCTGTATCTGTTTGTTTGAGGTGATCATTCAGAAAATGAGAATACTTCCCATAGATGCCTTCGCGAAGAAGATGGAGTCATACTTTTGAAGACAGAAGTTAATCAGTCAAAACATTTTTGACTGGTTACAGTGTGTTACAAAGACCCTCATCCAAAAAAAAAAAAAAAAAAAAAAAAAAACAAACCAAGCAAAAGGGTGAGGTTTACTTCCTTGGTTATTCCCCACAATTATTCACCCATTGCAACCTGAGATTTTTTAGGTCTTGCTTGGGCTACAGGAAGATTCCTCAGCCAGCTCCTCTGAGCAGCCAACTGCAAAAAACATTGAAATATGATAAGCGTATAAGAGCATTAAATGCCAGCATTCTCCATCACCCACAGCCTCTGTTAGTTGTGCTTCCAGGACAGATGAAGCTAGAATGTACGTACAGCTGTTGTGAGTTGTAAAATACATTTTGAAATGGGATTGATTCATCTGTGTTTCATGAGATTGAATTAAGCAAAATAAAAAAATATAAAGACTTGTCTTTTTTCCAAGCATTTAATAAAAATATTCAGTCTCACTGGAACATAATAGAGATGTGCTTTCAGCACACAGATGTGCAGTAGTGAGAGCCACGTTTTATGTAAGCTGTTCATTCTTTTGTGCAGTGTTAAGAACTGAATGTACTTTCATACTCCTTTTTTTGGCCTTGACATGAACTAATGTCAAAGCAAATGAAGACCTGGTGGTAAATCCTTTTCAGCACTGCTAACGATTGCAGCCATTGCAGAGCTGTTAGTGGCTGTCTAATCATCTTTGGGAAATCGGGCTTTTGATATGTAGACTTTGTATTCTGAATTTTGATTTCTTCAACGAAATTTGCTGGAATGACTCAGTATTTAGAGGAGCAGAAAGGTGTGTGGGTCACATACTGTAGAGTGTGTTCAAAGCAGGTTTTATGATGAGCTTCAGTGGGTAAAGTCATTAGGGGCATAATGAGTGATTTGAACAGAATTACGTGGGGAAAAAGTCATGCCAGCATCTCCTATGTAAAAAATGCATTTTAGTAGAAAACAGTAGAGCAACTGAGCCTGATTATTTTTTTTTTCCCCAGTTCCATTGCTTGGTTTATATTAAGTGTTTTGTATTATGGCTGCCTAGATTTTACAACCACAAATGTGCCAAAACCCTTGTCTGGTTTATTCAGGTTGAATACTACTCAACGTAAAATGTCTACTTTCTTCAACGCCTGCACACTCTATTCCTTAGCGTTTTGCAAATGTAAAAGGTGCAGATACATGTTTTTACTTTGATCTTGTAAACCAAAACTGTTCAAGTGGTAGATCCTGATCCAAATCTGGGCAGTAAAGAGATGTTGCCCTGTTTTCCCCAGAAACCCACATTTATCTGAGTGAGCTTCTATTTTAAGTTGTTCCTCCAGTTGCTCTGGGAGCAGCTGCACATTCAGGCAGTGCGGGTGCTGGGCAGAGCCAGTCCTGGCACACTGCTTTTCCATAAAATGAGCCCATGGGGCTTGGTAGAAAATGAGGTACCCTGCTGTCAACACGCATCAGTCATCTCAGAGGTTGGGTTCATAACTCTGTGTGTGACTGCTGGTTTTGCTAGAGACACTTCAAAATGTGTCCTCTGTTTTTGTGTAGCTGACATCTATTTAATGCTGCTTTAGTAATTGCATGGGGTGGATCTGCCTCTCCTGTGCAAAAAGCTTTAGGTCTTATGTAGTCACCCTCTTGAACATGATTTTCTTCCATTTTCTCATTCTCACCTATCCCTACTGTCACCTCCAAAATAAGGAGGGACTATTCTCATGTCCAGCTGATAATTGCCCACCTCTTCCATAAGCGTTGGGATACATCTTACTCAATGAAAGAGGAAACCTTATCCAGCATCGTGTCCATGCTTCTGAATAGTGGAGAGGCAGGGACAAGATGACACAGACTGATTCCTCACTGCTTAGAACTAGCCTTCTCAAGAAAATATTTGTCTTGATAGATAACTGAAACAGTCCAAAACAGGCCTGAAGTGGATTAAAATTAAAGAGTGAAGCAGTCTCGGGTCCTTTGCTTGAAGCTACTGCCTGTATCTGTTTTATTTAGCTGGACTGACATACCTGTAGCTGTTTATTCTCCCTCTGTTAGCAGTCACAAGAGAAAAGCATTGTCAGTGGGTGATTTATTCCACCTATTTTAGACACTACTTTAAGGTGAAATGAATCACCCTTTGATGATTCTCTGCTGACTGTGGAGGGAGTCTACATAATGGAGTTCAAATGGCTGAAGGTAGGAATGCACATCCTACCTGTGCAATTGGTAGCATTCAACCTGCACTGAGGTTTTCCTGGCAGAGCTTTCAGTGACTTTCACATGGGATTTTTCTCTACAAGAAGCATCAGAGCAGGAGAAAACACAGTGCATGTTCCCTGTCACACACCATTTCCACTCTGCTTTATCTTCACTCTTCTCAACAACTTACCCTTGGGGGAGGATAGGACACAGGACCACGGGAAGTGGCTGTGCAACTTCTCCCTCTGTGTGGATTTGATCAACACTTCATCCCAGTCACCAAGCAGCTATGTAAACCTTAGTGTCCTGTGGAGGCAGGTGGATTTCTTTGAGGGACTCTATTTTATTTTCTGATGCTATTAAAAAAAATACTTCAGAGTGATGACAGTACTTTTAAGCAACAAATAGCTACTACCACGTCTCTTCTATCTTAAAGTTTAAAAAGAAGTTTAAAGTTTAAAAGAACTTCTAATGCAAAATAACAAACTAAACTTTTCTCTTCTGCTCAGAAATCGAAGCAAAGGAAGCGTGTGACTGGTTACGTGCAGCTGGATTTCCCCAATATGCTCAGTTCTATGAGGGTAAGTAGGTTTTTCTCCTCTTTGTGTGACTGAGAAGTACAGTGGGCCCTTGCCAGAAGAGCTTGTACTCGGCCAACTCTGCATTTGACTGAGTTATGGCCATGGCTGGCTGCTTCACAAAGCCTCAGCTTCTGGAGTCATACCAGTGACTAAAGAAGAGTAAGATTCTTGCCCTCATAGCCGTTGGAAGAAAAAAAAAAAAGGACATAGTTTGTGTAAACTTCAAAGGTTAACAAAAACAAGTACAAAAGATCCAAATGCATAAGTCTCTTTTTTTTTATCTACCTGAACTGTGTCTAAAATAAGATGGAAAACATTAAAAGTTACTGAAAATTTCAATATTACTGAAAATAAAATTGAAATCTCTGCAAAGTTACCAAATGTGAGTAATCTGAGCTGCATTTTACATTTGCAAAGCAAGAAAAGCTAATATTTTGGTGCTAACTCAAAGCAAATATCTGTGTCCCCTTCCTAGCTGTAAGGTTCATGCCCAGGAAAGCGGTGTCCCCAAGGTCAGGGTGAGTGGTTGCACTGCTGCTACATTCAGGAGCAGTTTGGGGACTGGAGCTGGGTTTTTCCTGCTCTCCCTAGCTGAGAGGGAAACTGCAGCTGATCCTTGTTTTTCCCAAACTGCATATTCTCTCTGCCAGAGACACAGAGCCAGCTCAGGCCTGCTCAGGCTTATTAGTTGAAGTTCAGCTCCGCCAAACGCCGCTGGACACCTTCCAGGGTCAGCTTGGGTCTGGAGGCAGCACAACTCCATGCATGGATTGATGGCCAAGAAACCTCATGAGTCAGAGCCAGCTCTGCAGAGAGCCGGCTCAGACACTGTCCATCCCCTCACGTGGGGCTGAGGGCGGTGGGGAGCATGATGCCGAGGACACCTCCGTGACTTCTGATGGTCGGCTGTAGTCCCTCAAGGCTCAGGTGCTGACTCCTGATGGGCTGCTCAGGTGCCCAGGGACTAGGAGCATCGTGCAGAGATGCTCAGGTGGCTCCATAAGAGCCAGGCAGGCTCTGTTAAATCCAGTAAGGAACTAAGACTAATAAACCTGACAGACCAAAGCTGACATAGGTGTGCATCTACCACAGCCTCTGGGTGCCCAGTAGTACTTTTCTGTCTGCCTTATAATCAGAGTCTCAAATACTGACCCCCCCAAAGGAGAGCACACTACCTGCCAAACTCATAGAGATGTTCCCTCCAAAAAACAACCTGTTCTGGGGTCCCACAGTTCCTGTACAGTCAATATGCACTCTAGACAGTCTGCAACTCTGAAAACAAAGTCCTTTTTACAGGCATCTATTATGTCAGTGTTAAGCACTTAGTGTCTGAAAATGCTGGCTGCGGTTCCTGTATCCCAGTGTCCTGCTGCGGTACCTAAGCATGGCAGAGCAGTCTGGAGAGCAGCCACAGCGCTGGAACCCGTCCCACCATTACAGAGCCCATTAATACGTTGCAACCATGTCACTTTTCATTACAAATGTCAGCTTCCAGAACATGTCTGGCTTTTTAACTAATATTGGGGGTTATAATTCAACTCTTTTTTTTTGTCTCTGTTACTTGAGTAACCCTTTGTCTGAAATCATTGTTATTGGGACCTGTGTTAAAATCCAAAAGCGCAGAACATTTCTCTTTCATGGGAAAAGTCTGTCTAGAAAATAACTCATTAAGTCACTGTGATGGGAATGGAGAACCTTGTTGCTCATGTGGATAAAGAAAGTGTGTTGGTAATTCTCTGATCTCATTCATTTGTGCTAGGTGCTAGAAAGAATAGCTAACAAATGAATACCTTACTAAACTCAAAATGAAATAATCTTGCTGTCTCTTTGGTACACATGATGTTAAAAACAAAAAAAATTACTGAAAGGGTCACAGATACAGCTGGAAGGGTACCAGAGCTGAGTGAAATTGGTCATACTAGATTTCAGTGAGCAAGCACATGCAAAGCATTTTAGACATAGACAGTGTATTTTGATTTGACTAGCAAGCAGTCATCTTAATATTGTGTCTCCTTTTGTAGACTCCCAGTTTCCCATTGACATTGCTGCAGTAAAGAAAGACCATGATTTTCTTGACAAGGACCTTGTAGAACCTCTTTGCAGGTAAATAACACCTGAAGTTTCTTTTCTGATAATTTAAAAACATGAGCTGATATGTTACTGTTCACATGCCAGCAGAAGCAGCAGCAGAGATATTTGCTTGTCCACATGAATTAAGAAATGATACCTATAATGCTGTCATTCTGTATTAATTTCTCTTAAAGAAAATCCTGGAGTAGGACTCCTACTACACTCATAGAAAACATCACATGATTGGAGAAGACCCAAATCCAATGGGTTTGAAAAACCTGCCTTTTAAGAAAGAACTAGCAGAAGTATAAGCAAACCCTAAATAAATGAGTCACATTTGAGTTGCACACGAATAACTCTTATGTTCAAGCACAGCAGAAAAGATGAAACTTCATTGCACAGAATTCAACAAGTACTTTCTCTGACAGCAGATGTGGTTTTCGTGCTGCTGTGATTCCCTTGGTACTCTCCCTTTGGCACAGGAGTGGGACCAGAACCCCACATTACTACAGCTGCTACAACTAATCACTGGTTTGGCCCTCCCAGAGCGCTTGTGTTTGTTGTTTATCTAGCTTTTTATCCTCTGCCTGTGATGAATATACTGTATTGCATTGCTCAAGTAGTGTCCCCCAGGACTCAACAGTAACAATTCTGTAGTAGTCTTGCAAAACCATGCTGCAGAAGCATTGTTCCCCTCTTCTTTCACCTATGGTCAGCTCAGGCTGGGTTCTGCTCCACTGCTCTTCAGTAAGGACAAAGGAGCATCTGGCCCCTAACCAAGCAGGCTTTATTACATGTTATAGAAATTTTCACAACACCAACATCAAGATAACTGGACAAAACTCTACTTCCCCTTCTGCAACTGTGGCTAAAGTCATCAGATAGTGTATGCTGTTCCGCTGCACATAGTACTGTGCATTGCAGGGATTAATCAGTCTGTGAGTGAGGGCTCCAGAGAAGGTTTCTGAGAATCATAGAAACAGAAGTACTTCAGTCATGTTCACCAGGCATCCAACACCTACACAGCTAAATGGATACAACTCATCTCTTGCTCCTCTGGCCTCTCTGTAGACTCACAGATACACCTACAGTTACATTAGGTCAATATTTTTATGAGGGTTTCTTTGTGAGCTGAACAGCTAGAAACATATTTTTTTCTCTTTTATTAAAAGATGATGCTTTGGAAAATAAACCAGCAGATGGATAGATGCACTCATGACAAAATGCTTCATATTAGCCTAAAGTGATACTACTGAGACCTGTAGTACATAAGCATAGACACAGATCTTTTCAAATTATTTTGTTCAAAGATAAAGGGTTTTATGACTGCCTAGTAATTTTTTCTGTAATGATTTTATTCAGAAGACACCACCTGTTGGCTTTAATTTTTCTTGGGATTTTTAAACAGTTTAGATCTGAAAAGGGAATAACACTTCATATATGAGACAGGTATAAATACAAGTATTATGTACAGGTTATGTTTTCAGATTGCAGACATTTAATATGCTGTAACTCAGCAGCTCCGAACCTTTAGCTGGGAGTGACACATAAAAAGCAATTGTGCCACATGTCAAGATTCAGGTCCATCAGAAACAGTAAACAATGTCAGCCACTGCCCCCAGTACCAGCTTTGTTATTGTATTAGCTATCAAACCAACACCTTCCAAGTTTTCCAGTGTACTGGAAATCCTCACAGCTTGGCTGACCACTGTGGTTGGTTTTCTGCCCTTGCTTTGCTCTGTGGTGGTGTTACAAGGTGCATGACAGTAGATCATCTGAGTGCCCCAGGCTGTGATGCACTTTCATGAAACAGAAAGATTAAAAAAAAAGTTGGTTATTATTTCTGTATGCACCAATTCCCAGATTGGGAGCTAAACTTCCATTCTTCAAACAGCCAAAACTGCCCTCACAGCTATGCATGACCAAGCCTTCACACTGACTAATAGTGCATTCAGCCCATAGTACTGAACAAAATAGGTTTCTCATTTTTATTTGGAGGATAATTTTAAAGCTGGAATGCCAGAGAGGGTAATTAGTTTGAGCAGAGTTTAAGCTCTGAATGGTAATGGTTCTAGCATAAACACTGAATTTCTCTGCTCTTGTGGGTTGATATCAGACTCTCAATCTCCTTTTATAATCAGTTTTCTTACGGCATTGCAGTATACAAGATAACATGAGGCACAGATGCAGAGGAACCTTTTTGGTTTTTAAGGCAGCTGGTAGTATTTTAGTCAGAAAGCCTAAGAGTCTCTGTTGTAAAAGATTTCAGTGACCTTTCTGAGATACTAACATTCGTGCTGTTTACAATATCATTTTAAAATTTGGCAGAGGAAAGACCAAATTTGAGGCCTTTGGGCTAGAGGCATATCTATCAAGAGATTCCACTCAGATTTTATTGAGTAACGAACAATAGAAAATTGCCATGCAGTCTGCAGGCAAATGCTGTCAGCCTGCCAAAATAATAATTGGGCATGAAAATTTTATAGCTGGATCTCTGTGTCACTTCCAAAATAGCAGCAACCAAATCTGCTCTGGGAACTTTTGTGGCCACTGTGATAAGAGGGTGAGAGGGAAAAGCCAAGCTATGTTGTACTTTTCATATTTACATAAATACAGCAACTAAGAATATAAAGAACAAGTATGTAACAGTCTGATACATAGGCCTCTAAACCAAGCTCTTAAAATTTGAGCTGTGCCAAGCAGCCAGCAGCCTTTTTTCCCATAGCTACTGTCTCTTAGATAGCTTGTAAATAACCCAAAGGTCTCTGTACATGGGACCTTCTACCATTAGAGTTTTGAAATTATGACTGTATAGTCAGTACTGTGTGCTGAGTTATATTGCTCCATGTGGTGTTAGGAGATGGATAGCTTTCCACATGCAGTACAGAAATCCCCTGCTCTGAAGTCAGTAGAATGGCTCCCACTGACCTCAAGGAGAGTTGACTCACCTCATATGAGCATGCAACCTATAAGGTAACTCATTTGCAGCCGTGATAAAAAGTTATAGGTCTGGAAAATAGCTTATTCTCTTGACTCACAAAAACTGATGGAGCAGGGACATGTCAGAGTGATCTTCGCACACCTGCCTTGACAGAACTGGAAGGACCCTTACTTAGTGTTCAGACCTCAGCAGAGCCCAGCACAAGGAGCTGGATGTCCTTGTCCCAAATTCCACAGCACCAGAAGAAGCCAGCTAGGGGCATGTGTATGCAGTACCTAAACTTGACTAGGAGTAATAATAAAACAAAGAAATAGTGTCATGTTTCCCTCAGAGAGGAGTTTATAGAACTATATGATGTGTTTGCCTGGTTTACAACTGTAAGAGGGGACATTTGCACATTTGCCAAGGTAGGGACACAGTGTGCTGTCCATGCTACCCCTCCCCATGGTGACTCCTCCTGCATCAGCAGCCAGTGCCCCTGGATGCATTCCCCACCAGCTGCTTGGAAGCTGCTGCAGAACAAGTCCAGGGGAATGCATGGAGCTCCAAGTCACTTCAAAGTTGTCTTCCTATTATCTGGATGGTTCTTCAAGCAGGGCAACAGATCCCTCACAAAATTTTCCTAATTGAATCCTGCATTGCTACAAGCTTGTATCTACTTGTAAACACTGCTTAGTGCTGTGTAGGGTGTGAAAGTCAGAAATCTCCTGCTTCTGAAGAACTTCCATCATGAGAGTTAATAATTATAGCACTGGGTTTGGACTTCAGAACCCTAAATACCTGTGTCCGTTGCTGTCAGATCTCCCAAGATGTCTCAGACATGTCCGTGGACTAGCTGGAGATTATTTATTTAGTATTTACAATTAATTAGTATTGTTTCAAGGGACACTTTTCAACATGGAGATGATGTTTCACCATAGAGATAAGTGTTGAACCATAGAAGTATAGTGTTTATCTGTGATGGCCTGGAGAAGAAATAAAATTATCAGTGAAGCACGTGCTGTAGTAAATATTTTGCAGGCTTCCCCTGAACATTGCAGAGTCTACCAGGCAAGCATTCAGATACATCCTAGATGATGTGGCTTTTATATAGCCACCTCTCTTGTGTTTATTTAATGTAGTTTTCCCCACCTTTTCTTAAGTCTGGATCTTGTGCTTTGTTAACATTACAAACAGGCAGCCTTTTCCCATGTTTTTAAGCAGTGACATGAAAGTATAGTGCATCTCTCACTTTGACTGGGACATTGGTGACAGCCTTTTGTAGCCAGAGGCTTTTATTTTTTGTTTTTTGAAAAATTTGCTGAGGACTTGGCTGTCAGTCATCTAACGACTTTAAAAGCTTTCTGCCACCACTGGCACATCAACAAGGCAAAAGAAGTTGAAACAGACTGGCTTTGATTTGAGTTGTTAGTACCAGGCAAGCTCACAAATATCATCATGAGTTCTCTAATTTCACTGGCAAATCTTTCCACAGCACTGGAAGAGCCCCAGAGAGCATGCTGATATTTTGTAGATGGGTGAATTTAAAACCTGAGGTTGAGCTCCTGGCAGCCAGTAAAAGGTAGTTTTGTTTTTGATGGAGCAAGTTCTTCATAGCAAAGCCAGGTTAGAAAGCAGCCAGGGTGATGGTGTGGCTTCCCAAGCCTCCAGTTTAAGTAACAATACTCACTTTCATAGAGATGTCCTCCCTGTCCCTGCTGAAATGATCACTCTCTTGGATGCTGTTAATGGGAAGGCAGTGGCTTTGGATGGTCTTCCTGGCTTGATCATGTGCTTTCTGTACCTTTTTGTGCTGAAGAAATGGCTCTTCTTGATATAAATGCCATGACACTTTCTGCTGTCAGCTGGACACGCACACCAAGTACTTGGGTGCAGACAGGGCAAAGGGTACACCAAGGGCTGTTGCTTCCTTGTCTTCCTGCTCCTGAAGTGCATGGCTTGCTCCTTGGTTTTTAGAAGGCAAGTGACACCATAGTGAATGGAAGGAGCACTGGTCCCTGTACTTAAAATGTGGTTTTCTACATCTTCTCCTTAACAACAGCAAATAGGTAGTAAGTATAGAGGTTTTTAATGAGCTGGTGAGGAAGTAGTTGCCAAGATCACCTGACAGGGACTGCTGTGGAGACAGCCCTCTTTCTCAGGAGAGTTTCTTCAGTGCCTGCTCTTGTGGAGGTAAGGCAGGTGGAGTCAATGGCTTGATTTTCAGGGTTGATGAGCAGCTTGAGAGGAGGCAGTGGTTTCTTAGGATTTCTGAGCCTCTGGGCATGAATTTAGCTGATGCCTATCTCCTGGTTAGCCTTGCAGAACACGTTTAGGTCAAGGAAGCAGGGAGAACTTCTCCATCTCTGATCTGGCGGCTGACCATGTAAAGGCATGAGGATATGGCAGGAGCTTGATTCAGATATGCAGGTATGAGCACTTAGGTGGCACACAGTGCCACATCAGTAAGGAAAAGTGGCTACCACCTTGTCCCTTCAGCACAGGCCAGCTAATGCCTGTCCCAGTGCAGGGACTCTAATCTGAGCCTCTTGTTCACCCCTCAGAGGAAGCTGTCTCCAAGGATATAAAGTTGGGCTGGAATAATTTGAAAATGTGTTTGCGCCTCTGTATATTTATAATTGATTTTGATATATACATTTAAAAATTGTGCACTCAAAAGAAGTGCTGAACATTATTGAGCCCTGGGCCCCAAGAAAATGCAACTTTGGGTTGAAAAATTTCATGTTTGGGCAAGAGATGAGCTTTGCAATGATAGATGTAATCCCAGAAGAGGATTTGTGGGCAGAAGGATGATGATACTGCTACAGAGCCACAAAGCCTTAAATTTATTTCAAGCACATTACTATCATACATGTGGGGTGTGCTTGTGCATGCATTATACTCACATTAATATGATGAGCACAGGACTTTTCTGATACGGCATAATTGGTTTATTGGCTTGACTTAGGGAGGAGTATTTTATCTACAAATGAGCAGGTGGTATTTTGTGAAGTATTTTTTTTTAAGCAAGATCCACATTTGGTGGGCTGGTTCTTTATTATTGGTGGCAAGTTGAAAGGATTTCTGATATTAGAAGTTCCAGGGAGGAATATCTTCATTAATACCATAATGTTCTTATGGTATGTGAGAGATTATATTACTGACAGGATACTTTTTTTTCATGTGTCCTTGTAACTTATCACATACATCACAAATGTTATCAGTTCTGGAGATTTGCAGCCTCTTCCTGAGACTCAGAAGCAACAGGGGCAGTTCTTGCTGCAAAGATACAGGAGATGCAGGCAGCCTACAGAAGATTGTTGTGGGCACACGTCACTCTCGCTCTGCCTCTCTTTATTTTGAAATTCAGCCCTAAATCTGGAAAGTGTTCATAGTCAAACAAAGACCGAGCCTTTTAAAAGATGGATGGTTTCGTAAATTGAGACCTTTAAGTATAAATAAAAGCTAATCAATTATGGTTAGCATGGTAGGCTCTCTATTGAAAGAGCATGTTTTCTTGTCCTCTTGACTGTCTCTGCATGTAGCCACACACACACATTCATTTTCCATCTCTATCAGATTGTCATTTCAACCTACTGTCATCATGGAATAGCCTTGGATTTAAGGAGAGAGGCCTTACAGAGTCCCTGGTAATATCATTATGAACATGGTCAAAAACAACTTAAAATATTTATTTTAAAATGTTAGAGTTGTTACTTGTTGAGTGTCTATAACTGATTTGTCTATAACATCCACAGGTGTGGGAAAAGAACTATTGGCTGTGGATAAATATTTAACTAACTGCTAAAAGTTATTCTTTATGTCACCTTTTTAAAGGAGGTGCCAACTGCCTAAAGTGAGGAACTGCATCTTTTACTTTTACTTTTACTAGTGCTTTGAAGTCCCCGGTTTAGAACAATTATGTTATGGTTCTGCAGAAGACAACTTGCCTCCTTCTCTTGTCATTTCCTCAGCCATCAGAGGTGTTTGTTTATACCTGTTTCCTTTGCTAAGTACTTAAATATCTATGAATTAAAAAGCAATGTATAAAACCTGGCTAACAAGTAATGTGAAGCTAAGATTCCCTTTTAACGCAGTGGTCTTATAGACTGGAATAGTATGACTAGTATCATTTCTAAAGCCTGTTGTATGCAATTGGCACCCTACAGACAGATAAGGGAAAAGCTTTTGAACTTATGAAAAGTCATGCCCTTTAATCAGAGGCTGCTAATCTTTTGAATTTGCTTTGCCCTGTAGACGACTGAACACACTGAACAAGTGCGCCTCAATGAAACTCGATGTGAACTTCCAAAGAAAAAAGGTAAGGAAACCATGAAATGTGCTGGCTTTGCCCTGGATTTTGTGATAAGACTTCCTCAATTTAGCCTTTAAGTCAGTAATGCTCTTAGAAAGTAAGTTAAGTGTATTTGACTTCGAACATGTGTGTCAGCATTATCTGTATGTGAATTGTTGAATCTTGAAATTATAAATACGTTAGAAAAAAAACGTGACTAATACAGCAGGAAGAATGCTACATGTGTTAAAAGGGCACACACAGTACTTAAAACTATATGTATGTGCAGTTTGTGTTAGTGGGTGAAAAGACAGTGCGTTTTTATTAGGCTGCCTCGAATGCCAATGCCATGTGAGTACACAATGGAAAATCCTGCTCAGAAAAAATGGAAGCTGCTCAGATGAAAACAATAGCTTTTCTTTCTTTCTTGTACTGACTTATTCCCAGTTAAGAATATGAAAATAAACTGTCATCCTTACAAACTCCTATGTAACATGGGAATTATTTGAGCTTAAAGGGTTTCAGCAAGGACTGCAGAAACTGCCTATTGATTTTGAGAGTTTTGTAACATGTCCAGCGTTAACTGTTGAATGTTTGGTTTTCTGGTCACAAATTCCCCCAGGCCCTTCAGTAGTGTACAATGGTAGTTGTCAACTCTGAGAAATCTTGGTGTCTGTTTTTCCTTCCTTAGTGTTTGTCTAATGCTTTTTTTAAAACTGACTCTGAGAGTTGCATTTTTGGTGTCTTTGCAGATTCAATCTATTCATACTCTGTTCGCTGTTTGAGGGAGCTTGAACAAAGAGTGGTTTTAATGTCCGTTGACACGGACCTCTTGTTCTTCTGTGTACATAGCCTCTTTAGTATGCATTTTATCTATTTGCTGGAGCCATGAGGACCTCTTCTCTTCACTGCTTCAGACCTGATGGGTTTTTCTTGTCTTCAATAAGTGCCAGCATGTTCCACATCAAACACTCACGTCATATCTAAGAGAGGGAACAGTAAAATCTCTTCACTACACAATAATTTCATGATTTGGGCAGGTAGGCACTATAGGAAGAAGCTGGGGTCCTGCAGCAAAAACTAATGCAGTCAACTATGTCATTGATCTTCTTGGAGCAGTGTCTGGTTTGCACCCATGAACTCATGTACTTGTGTTCAAGCAGAGATACTGGAGCTGCACAACAGACAGAATTACAAAAAGCCACATAAAGGTGAATGCTAATTGTCCTCTGGAAATTTTGTTTGGTTCCTGTCCTTCTCTTCATCAAGTGTTTTGGGTTTGGTATGAGGTTTGTATGCTTGCTTGCATGCTTGCTTGCTTCTTTAAATGTCTGATTATATTCGGTTAAAAAAAGGAGGATTTTCTTGTTTTCTTTGATTTTCATTTATTCTTACTGCCACGCCTCCCTGTTCTGAATGGATTGAAGCCCTTAGCTGCTCTTCTTGTAGATGACCATTAATTTGCTATGGAACTGAGACTGTCCTGCTTGGTATAATACTTTTTCAGCTTCTGCTAGTTGGGTCCGTACCTGCACAAGGCTGTGGAGAAGGAAAGCACAGAAAAATATAGAGAAAGAGGGCATGAAGGAGATTTGGTATGACAGATACAGAGCAACTGAAAGTAGAAAAGAATGTGGGCTAGAGAAGAAGAGGGAGGAGAGACTGCTGACAGGAGGAAATGTAAATGCAAGTGTAAAAGCTGGAAATTGGGTCTGGAATTGAACGCTGAACGACGTAAACTTTTTTTGCTGTAGATAATGCCTTTCCTAATAGTCTCTATGGTGATCTGAACAATGAAATGCAAAATCAGCTTGCTTTGAAGGTTCAGCATTACAGGTTTGCACAGGACTAGTGCAGCTGCTTGAATGATTCATCAAAATACGGCCAAGTGAGCTGCCAGGCAAGGCTACCATGAAAGCCAGCACAGCATGAGTGTTCTACATGGCCCGCTCTCCCACCCAAACCATTCACGCTATGGGCTGCTCTCTTCCCCTTGTCTTCATTGAGATTCATACAGAAATCCTTGTGTATGTGGTGCAAATATGTCTGTAAGCGATTTGGACAGACAGAGATTAGCCTTTGGATTAACTGCCTTCTGCAGCTGTCGATTTATGAGAATTCCTGCCCCCAGTTGGAAAAATGTGGCAGAATTCCACCGCAAATAAACCCACTTTTTGCCTTTTGTTAGCATCCCTCTCTATCTCAGGCAAGTACACTCTCAGTTATAAAGCTGTACTATTTTAAATCAACTGTGACAAATCTGTGAATCAAAACCTCTTTCTCTTTGGCAAATGTTATCAGTCACTCCTCAAGAAACTTGCCCTTTCTCATCTTCCCAAACATAATGGTATTAAATGGACTTTTGAATATGCTCCAAAGCCGTGCACTTGATTTCACCCTAGGTCAGCAGAAGTATACAGTCACTGCTCAAAGATGTCTTCTCTGCCTGTGTAAAATGAAACATTGCTTTCAGACCTACTCTTGATCCACTGTCCCCGTAGCTGGTTACATGTCAATTGGCAAAATGCTCTCTGCATTTTTTGGGGACAGTCTCATTTATCAGGGCACTCTGATATTTAACAAGAACAGTGGGTCATTCAGGATGTTCGTGGCTTCCAAGAATTTCTACTGATTCCATCAAAAAAAGCACATTATGTCACAGGACTCACAGTGCAGCTGAATTTGGAGTGAGTCACTACGGTAGCATTTCATTTGTCTGATTTTGCTTCTGATGAAACACAAGTATGTGTTACCCATTAAAAAAAACAAAACAAAACAAAACTAAACCAAACCTTTGTTTTATTGAACTGCAAATTTTGACACAGAAAACACTGTATTTTCTGAGTCGTTCTTGGCAGAATGTAATCCTATCTTTGTTGTGGATAGAGGCAAAACTTGTTTACTACCAACATCCATTTCTGTTCATCTCTACTTTCTCAAGATCTCAAAATGTACTTTCCTCTAAAAATGATTTAAAGTATGTTCACCACTGAATTTATGTTTATTTCTGTCTCCTACTCTGTGCTCTCCTCTTGGTGTTTTTCACAATGTCTCTACCACTTTGGCTAGTTTAATCGATTCCAGCTTGTAGAAAATACAGGCCAAATCCTGTCAGTTCATACAGTAATGTCAGTGCAGCTACAGGGATTTGTGTCAGCCAAGAACTTTCTTTAAGGTCCCTTTGGCATATTGGGATGTGCAACAAATTAAAAAAAAAAAAAATAATTGTATCCTATTGTCTAGTGCCGCCAATGCTTCAGCAGTGGTATGCTTTGTAGATATAATTACTGCTACTAAATATTTAACAGT
The DNA here is from genome assembly GCF_003259725.1 of Athene cunicularia. Taxonomy (NCBI): domain Eukaryota; kingdom Metazoa; phylum Chordata; class Aves; order Strigiformes; family Strigidae; genus Athene; species Athene cunicularia. Next base: position 23,290,557 of record NW_020799091.1, on the reverse strand, counting down.
ATATATCCTTGTGGTTTTTAAAATATCCACTTTGTGGCACTGCTAAGATCAGAATAGATGGATTTTTAAGTGTCTGAGTCTGTGCAGTCCTTCTATCTGTATATGCATACAGCAAACTGTGGAGCTAAAATGGAAATAGAGCTGTGTGATACGCTGTTTCCTCCTTGCAGTCGAAATGGCCAAAGCACTATTAGCTTTTTCTAGCCACTTTTCCTGACACTTCACTAACTGTGTGATTTTTTTTCTCTAGCTAGTCACAGAACTAAGATCTCCATTCAATCCTGTGAAATAACATCAGCTGCAGGAGCACTGCACACCTCAACACTAAAAGGAATGACTAAACCCAGAATTTCGTAGCTATATTTTATTTTATGGTTTGGACATGATCTAAAACATCTGGCAGACTTGAAGTGATAAACTGGCAAAAGCTTATGGCATTAGTGAGACTTGGCATGCTACTGATTCCAACCTCCATCTTTTGAGGTTTTGCATTATTTAAGGTTTTGGGCATTCTTGTAAAATTTGGTTTACATTTTTCAATTACACAGGCCAGCAGAGATCTAGTCAGAGATGGGAGATAACTTTACCATCAAAACTTCATAGAAAAATACTTCTAATAATAGACTTTTAAAATGAGAATTTTTCCAGTCCCAAAATAGTCTTTCTGGTTTAGCACCTCATTTTAGTCTGACAGCCTGTCATATTTTACTGCCTTCACACTGCTTCCAAGAATGTGAAGAGCTGTTTGGATGTCATGTAGGTGAAGTTAGTTTGTTCTGCTTTAAAACAAATGTACAAGAATAATGCAGTATAAGCCCAGTTCAAAGTCAGGGTAAGGATACTCATTAGCAACTGTGGGCTTTGCATCCTTAGAGAACAGCAAGTTTGACACTGACTGTGCACCTCATGCTGAAGATGTACCTTTTTTGTTTGAGCAGAGATGAGAAAAATATCATAGGGAGAGCTTTTTTATCCAAATTCTTTTCGAGGTGCATGTTGTCTGCATTGCAGAGTAGCTCCTGGAGCTGCCTAAATATGAACACAACTCCACATGCTCCAGGTTGAGGGATGAGACCAGGAAGGGCTGTGGGGCTGCTGCTGCCTCCGGAGAGGTCAGGGGAAGCCAGAAACAGTGGTGCAATCTGGAGGTCATCAAAGTTGGGGGTTCCTCTCATAGCAAATGCAATGAAGATAGTGGTTGCCGCTGTATGAAAGCTCACCTCAACTGTAGATGATACCCATCCAGGACTGAGCCTGGCTGCTCCTCCTCGCCACACCTCCACGGCTGCCTTAGCTACCTTCCTTTGCTTGTGCTCAGATCCACCCTAAGCACCCTGGATATTTAGTGTCTCGGTTTCTCAGATGGCTCACGTCATTGCTGTAGTACGCAGCTACTTCCCAATCTTTACCATGTGCATCTTAACACCATCCCTGCAGGTCAGGATCCCCCTACTTGAACCTTTCAAACCCCTTTTTTTTCTAAACAGTCACTATGGGCATCAGTTACTCAGGCTAATCCACCCCCCAGAAGCTAAGAGGCACTGATGGGATGGAGAGCAGGCTTTTATTCCTTACTTGTTAAGGTGCTTGCTGCAGTCATTTAATTTACAATTAAATAAAAGAGGCTGGTATGAGAGGACTGGTGATCAATCTTTCATAAACTAGGTTCAAGGAGACTTTACCACCTGTTGCTCACATGGAGCAGCACCATCACATTAATTCAAATAATGAGTAAAAGCACCTGCTTTTAACATGTGCCACTTGCTGTTTTCCAGAGTGAAGATTCAGATGAAGAAGACCTCTGTGCTATCAGTAATAAATGGACTTTCCAAAGGACCAGCAGACGATGGTCTCGGGTGGACGACATTGATGCTTTGCTTCACCGATCAGACCGACATGGATCTTCTGGGGACATTAAAATGAAAAATACAACAAGCAGCGAGAGTGTCCTCACAGATCTGAGTGAACCCGAGGTCTCTTCTATTCACAGTGAGAGCAGTGGGGGAAGTGATAACAGGAGTCAATCTGGCATCAGCAGCACTGCCAGGGAGACCTGTGACTGCTCTGGCCAGCATGATGTAGGAAGCACACTGCTGCAAGACTCCACTGTCATAAACACCACCCTGTCCCCCAAGGACAACCTGAAGAATGAGAAACCCACACGAACCAAAGCAAAAACTTTTCTAAAACGCATGGAGACACTAAAAGCAAAAAGTGTGCATGGAAAACTAAAAGGCTCAGGAAGAACTGGTCCTTTAGAGATAAGTGGACCTGTTCTTCAGTATGAGCCAAAATCCTTGAAAGACATGCACTGTGTACAGATTGTCAATGGCGATCTCCAAAACTTAGGACAAGAGTCAGTCAAGAGAGGACTTTCCTTTTCTGCCAAATCTGGCAGTGACAGCAGTCCGTCTGAAAACAGCAGCAGTGGGGTGAGCACGCCATGTTTGAAAGAACGTAAATGCCATGAAGCAAACAAGAGAGGTGGGATGTACCTGGAGGACCTAGACGTTCTGGCAGGAACGGCCTTACGGCAAGTGGATCAAAACCGCAAAAATGAATTTCATTCCCAAGAGAACTTGGTTGTGCATATTCCTAAGGATCACAAACCGGGGACCTTCCCAAAGGCGCTTTCTATTGAAAGCCTCTCACCTACAGACAACAGTAACAGTGTAAACTGGAGGACAGGCAGTATCTCTTTGGGAAAACAGAACTGCTCTTCTCCAAAAGAGTCTGGATTGATGGCCTGCTGTCCTAAAGAGAGCAGAATTAGTATTTATGACAACGTGCCAGGTTCCCACTTGTATGCTAGTACTGGAGACCTCCTGGACTTAGAGAAAGATGTCCTTTTTCCTCATTTAGATGACATTTTGCAACATGTCAATGGACTCCAGGAGGTGGTAGATGGCTGGTCAAAGAATGTGTTGCCAGGTCTGCCAGTTGATGATGTATCAGTCAGGGAATCTCCATCATTGCCTTTCCAGTCGCCCACACAGATCACTCTTGATTTTGAAGGAAATTCTGTCTCTGATGGCAGGACCACACCAAGTGACATGGAAAGAGATGGAACATCCCTGAATGAATCCGAAGCCACTGGTGTTAGGGACAGGAGAGACTCTGGGGTGGGAGCATCACTCACAAGGCCAAGCAGGTAGGTAGCAAAATTTTGTACACAAATAGACCGTGATTCTGTGATACAATGAAGAAGAGGCATTCAGCCTGGAAATAGGAAGAGGCAGGGTACCATTACAGTTGTTCTCAACCTCTATGGAGATGAGGACTTCCCAGGGAAGGGTGGGACTTTGGGAGAAGGGACATCCTTCCATGGAAATGCTTATGTGGAATCAATGGAAAATTGGCTTAAAAGAGCAGGCTAAGGCTTTTTTTCTCTCTTGATCCACCAATTACATATAGTAGGACCCTTCATATGTTGTAGTATGTATTTCAATTTGTCTTCTAAGTTATGCACCCCAGTATTTATGCATCAGTGGCCTTGTACACTCTTTTAATGTACTGGTCTGTTTTAAATATGTGTCCCTTTGTGGTCAAATAGAATTTCACTATCCTGTCTCAGTCCCTCACATGATGGGATGAAACGATGGTATACAGTTAACTTCTTAATAAAAGTGAAAAACGGGATTTTGTTAATAGTTTGCAGACCTGTTTTAAGTCAGAAGGATGAGTACCTGTTGAGCCAAGAAAAGGCCTTTGTGGATCCATACTGCTTTGTGTAGGGTGGCTTTGTACATGCAAAAGCAGTGAGAAAATACCTGGTATTTTCTGATCTGCCGTCGGTCTTGTTATATTCTTACAAGAGGATTCTGCTGTGCCATGGTTTACTGCTGCCCGTGCTTGCTCACCACCATCACAAGCAAGTGAACTCGAGGAAACTACTGAGTAAATAAGCAGTGCCAAAATTTTTAGGATTTGAGCCAGAACCCATGTTTAGCAAAACAAGAAACTGAAATGAGTTTTCCTCTGATATATCCAGTATATAGAGAAAGTGCATTGGAGTAAAGAGAAGATGTGAGTGGCTCAGCAGCTCAGTGGTTACAGCTCTTGCCAAGGAGACACAGGGTTCAATCCCTTCTCCAAAAAATCCTTCAGTATTTAATAATAAGAGATATTTAGAGAACCTCGTCTCCAAATACCTTGGTGGTCAGGCCAGTCCCTTGGGAGGTGAGGGACCAGGCATCAAATCTCAGTTCTGAGTCAGGGAGAGAACATTTGAGTCTGGATCTCCCACATCCTGTTGGAAATGTGTGGGCTAAAGGGCACAGCAGGCAGCACTGCTTCCCTGAGTCCGTGAATGGGACCCACACCCGCTTGTGAATTTAACATTAAAAAATCAAAGCTTGGGCATTTCTAAAATTAAGGAGATTGGACAAATTGTTTTATTTGCCTCCAAGCTACATTTTCTTTCAGTTGACAAGCCATAATGTGAGTGTGTGTATGCTTATGTATGTTTTATGTATTGCCCAGCCCCATTTCACAGTATGCCATCTTTTTCTGCCCAGTTAAAACAGTTGCCTGATTTTTCTATTGTTTCTTTTGCTAAAGGCGATTGCGGTGGCATAGTTTCCAAATCTCTCATCGCCTGAGCCACTCCATCACATCACTTCACATCAGCAATCAGTCAGCAGCCCAACTGAACCTACTGCAAAAATTCTCTCTGCTTCGTCTTACTGCCATCATGGAAAAATACTCCATGTCAAACAAACATGGCTGGACCTGGTAAGTACCACTGATAATTGGAAAAGAGATATTTTTAGAAGAAAATAATTTCTATTACTCTGATAGTAAATGCAGCAAATGCAACTAGATTTTGAGCTACAAACTGTAGAATTTGAAACTGTCCCCTTTAATCCATTGCTGCCTAGTGACTCGGTGGCAAAGTCAGAAATAGATCCTGGAGATCTGACTTCATTCCTGTTCTCTAACAGAGACACAACCCCAACCTCTCTAACAACACTCCAGTTCCAGAAAAATAAACAAAAGTAGGAGAGAGTGATTAAAAGTAGGAAATGTTTACAGTAAGTGTTCCCCAGAATTCATTTTGTGACTTGAAAAGAAGCAGCTGATGATGATAGTTGATGTATTCGATATTGTTTTGTTTGTGCTTTAAAAGAAGGGTTAGAATAGTTACCTGACTTTTCTCTGCAGATCCAAAGATGCAAGCTTTAGCCTAGTCCTGGACCTGCGTTAGAGAGAGCTTGCAGCTGTAATAGCTGCAACAGCTACCTGGTCATTCAGAGAGTGGAGTGAAGGGCAGATGGACCTGAGTGCTGGCAATGTGGCTCCTGTAGCAACCGCCCACAGAAACCTGCATGTTTAATAGTATGTGAACCCTGATGGGCCACACAGACTGAGGTATACCAGAATGGAAATGGGCATAGATAAGGGATTATAAGTATCTGAGAAATAATCAAAAGGATAACAGAAACTTTCCCTAATACATAGAGACAGTCCAAAAATAATACAAATTGACATTTACATTGTGATTTCCATGTTCAAAGCACTTCAAAATCCTGCTAAATTCAGATGTGAGATAGATAAGACATGTTTTCCTTTAGATATGGAAAACAGATACAAATGGAAAAATAGATACAAGGGACTACATGTGAGATTCCCCTCACTGACATCAGCCACTCCTAAAAGTTTCATGTCTCATCTGAGCAAGCCGGGTCAGCTGTCTGTGGTCAGTGGAAAAAGGCAACTCCAAAGGCAACTCATTCTATCCAAGCTGACGGTTTGGGTCACCCTCCAGAGATGCCTCGCTCCACAGCACAGAAGCAGTCTGGACAGCTAACTCTTTCTAAATAATCTTTAGAGAGCTAAAATTCAGTAAGATGAACCCCCAGATCATCTTCTCCTTTGGTGCAGCTCCCTATGGCTAGCTGACAATGTCTGTCCTGAAATGAATCTCACCTTAACCAACTCCAAATAAGCAGACCAGAATACAGCAAATTCTAGATTCTGCTGTCTGTACAGAGATTTTCCCTCTGAATGTTTCTTCAGTTTATATAATCAGTCTCTAAGGATTTATAACAGTGGGACTCTAAATAGCTGTAAAGTTATATGCTGTACTTCTTCAGGCCATTTAATCCACGTTTTATCTCCTTCCCACACAGATGAGAAAAATCTCTGTCACATTCAGGTCATATTCATTTTTATTTTTTTTAATTCCACTGCAGTCATGACTCCCACAAAGGGAATCCAGTTTGTTCTCGTTTTCACCATCATTTTTGGAAGAAAGCAAGCTCACCAGCTTCACTGAAGTTACTCAACCAGAATAAATCACATAACACCAGGGATGAATCTGGCACATAGGGATTTCCCACCATCATTTATTACTGTAAATTGTTAGTCAATAGAAATACTAAATCATTCAGCACGTTAGAGGACTGACTGAACCTTCTTTTCTCTCAGACACCCTCTCCACTATGCTTTGCTGTGCCATTCCTTTGAGTCCCTAATAGGTGCTTTAAACCATGTTGGCTTCATCTGGATGACAACTGCATAGTAAAAGCTTTTGTGTTAGAACAGATTGTTATGCTATATGTTAGAGCCAGAGGCCATCTATTTACAAAAGTTGTCAAGAAACCCATCAATTATACCAATTGTAAAGTGTTTTTGTGTTGTGCATTAAACATTATTTCACCATCTTTATATTATAAACACCCCGGTTACCAGTTTCTGCCAGGAGCGTTACACAGAGGGACTGTGTAAATACTACGGTATTTTTCACGCAGCCTGCTCATGTTGATTTTCAGGTCTGTGCCAAAGTTCATGAAGAGGATGAAAGTCCCTGACTACAAGGACAAGAACGTCTTTGGTGTGCCTCTGATAGTTCATGTCCAGAGAACGGGACAACCTCTTCCCCAGAGCATACAACAAGCACTACGCTACTTACGGAGCAACTGTCTAGATCAGGTATGAACTTTACTCCAGGGATCGTTTGATTTTTGTCTGAAAACCCACCCTAAGCAAGAAATGGTGAACCTTTTTGTACTTAGTACCAGAATTATTTGAAGATTGTTATATCTCATGTTCAGCCCAGATCTCCTCTGGTGATTTGATACTTGGTGCCAGTACTAGCGGTTTACCATTTTGAGATTTGTATCCAGCTAATCTGTTGAATTTTTGTAGCTATAACAGTCCTGCTGATTTGTATACTATAGTCTACCTCAAAGAATGACAAGAAATCTTCATGTCTGTTGAATCAGACTTGAGAAAAGGTCAGGACTCTCAGCTCCTACCCATATCTGCACTGCTTATGCTTGACTGTTGCCACTGAGGGTTAACTGCATTCACCATTTCACAAGATATGGTACAGAAGGTTTTATTTACTTAGCAAAGAAAGAAAAGTCCAAGAATAGAGAGCAAACTCAGCAAAATATTCGAAGTATTCTGTTGACAAAGTCAGATATGTCCAGATAGAGTTAGGTCAGCAGGGGTTCAATGCCAAAGCCATTATGGTACGTTTCCTTTTATAGTGCTCTTAACTGCAACAAGCCAGCTGGGAGACCCTCATGCTCAAAGTATTTCAGATTTTTTTACTTGCTTTAGCTAGAGCAGGGACATACCAATCATATTTTTACTGTTCTTCCCCTAAGGATGAGGATATGTATCTTTATGAACATAGGAATGGGGGATACCCCCTGGCTGATTATGTTTAGTCCTCTACTATTATTGACCTCTTATCATATGACCTCTTCCATAACTGCTTTTAGATAGCTGTAAGTTCAAAAGTAGAAACTAGAATTTTACTCAGCAGACTTTGCTGCTTTCCAAGCTCTGAGCACACAAAACCGGTAGAATTGGTCAGTTCTGAATCTTTGAATTTTCTGATCACTATTCTGGTTGCTGTTCAGGTTGTTTTGTTGGGTGACAGGAAGTATAAAAATTAAATGCCTTGCAGTGAATCACAACCATTTCCCTTTACAGCTGGTGGGGAGGACACAGGTCTTTCCTATCATTTCTTTCTGTAAAGGGATCCTGTAGTGGTCAGACCTTGACATCTAACTGCAGGACATCAGAAGTGAGTGAGATGAGTTCTGCCTACCATATATAGTACAGGAGTTGAAGGGTGAGAGGAGTAGCCTGCTGGATATTAGTAGGGAATGGAAGGGGAAGATGCATAGAAACAACTAGAAGCAATATATTTGATAGCTAACGTGCCTGATTATCACTATGGTAATCTGGGTTTGTGTACTGAGCCGGGAAAACTAGTGTAGGAATAAAAAGGGATGCAGCAATCCTGAAATCAGTGATGAGACAGGAGGAAGAGACACTTGCCCAAGTATGAGGTACAGGAGATGTGGGAATAGGGAGGTGCTTGTCAGCTAAGAAGCAGAGCAATAGGAAGAAAAATAAAAGAGAGGGAGGGATAAATGGAGGAGAAAGTAAAAGGGAGGATAAAAGCAAATAGAAAGAAAGAGCTCTTGAGAGATTTGAGACAGTCAAAAGGAGTGTCCATGGGCAGTCTCAGACAAATATCTACTCTGAGAGGGAGGGTTTACTTGCTGGGAAGCATCAGAGCTACATGAAGGGCCATTTCAACTCAGCTTGAGTTTCCACTCAGAGTGGAATTGGGAAAATATTGAATAGAAAATGAAGGAGGAGAAGTACAGAACTGGACCCTTTAAAGTATCTTTCCACCAAAAACCTTTCTAGGCCAAAACCCTCCAGGCAATTCAGCTTCTCTGCTTTACAGTCACTCCCTTTGTTCTCATTTAATTCAAAGTCCCCTAATGCCAGGCCAGAGGTCCAGGCAGCCTCCAGACTCCCACAGCATCTTGCTTATGTGTTGCTTCCGTGCACTGCAGAAGGCAGTCTAGAGTCCTGAACAGGCATCACAGCTTCTACTGCACACACTTGGTAAAGCTGAGGTTGCTCTAAGTCATTGTAAGGTCTGGCTTCTGACACTGAAATGTCTAAGATGGTATGAGGAGCCTCACCATTATTTGTAGGATATATTATTCAATTTCAACTTGTGAAATAGAAACTGCTTTGCCTTTTTCCGCTGCATCTTTATTTCTGTCGTGCATCATATGGCTATTTGCAGGGCAGATGATTCACAGCATGAGGATAATAAAGAGATTGGATCAGACTAACCTCTGATAAATCACTGGATTTATAGTCCCATTTTATTTACAGAATGAGTCTGTAATATTGCAGAACAGAGCCTAAAACTTCTTTTCCTATCAAGTGAAGAACTGTCCTCTTTTGATTAATTACGATTTTTTCCAAGAAAAAGGGAAATATCATTAAACAAAAACAGAGATCAAGAGTAGCAGACTGATGTGCAGCAGGAGATTGCACAGGTGAGATTTGATGTCTGACCTCTCAAATCAGACTTAGCTGGAAGTTTTTGAAGGTTCTTTATACCAGCAAGGACACTTTCCATCAAAAGCAGAGAACTGAGACTCTGCTCTCACATTTATCTACCACATGCCAAAACTGTATTTTTTGGATAGAATTAGCATGTGTCCTTCTGCATCTTCAGCACACATTTCTAAGAGGAAAAGGGATTTAAAAAGAAGAGAAAGGGAAAGGGAAAACCAGATGAAAAGAGCCAAATGCTCTTTCTTGCATTCTCTTAACAGAACGAAGAGCAGAGCTTCACCTGTGAACAGAAATAAAACGCACCAGGATGTAAACAGGGCACACTCCAGTTCTCTAACTTATTGCACATAAACTTAGCTCACAAGTGACACTAAATTCATCAAGAAGACGTAGCAGAAGAGCTGCCTCACAGCCAGCCTGGTGTAGCAGTTCATCTCCATATAAATAAATGCCTTTCCTCACAGAGCTGCAGAGTGTGTGATTTATGTAACTAATGTCATTAATGTGTGAGTTAACAAAACTCTTAAATACCTTACAGTTGAGCATGGTAGGTGTTCTGGCGTGAGGAAGGTCCTATGTGAACTTTGAGGTGGCAGAAGTAAGGGGAAGAAGGCCAGAAGGCATGATTTCCTTGCCTTTACACATTTTTGTTGGTGGACCATGCCACACAGAAATCTGAACTGACCATCAGCAAGACAGCAGGCATGGAGGAACAGAAGTTTATAATGCCAAACCTGAAATGCACCTTTTTCATAGGTCTTTCTCCGTATTGTACATTTCCCCTGAAAAACTGAAGAAAAACAGTGTTAACACTTACCAGATGAAACACTGTAAACTCACTTGGGAATTAAGAATGTGGTTAGGGCTCAGGAATTCACCCTGGGGGAATTCCATTGACGAGAAGGACGTAAAAGGGCAGCACTGCCATGAAGGCATCATTTGAAGAATTAGTACTTCCTTTAGAATAGAAAGCAAACAGGATAAAAACGTATCTTAGTGACACAGCTCAAGTAATCCCTATGTGGCCCCTGCTTTCAAATTGGGGTTTTCAGTGGGATTTAGGGGAACTTTTAGAAGCAGAGTTCAAAGTTGGAAGGGGAAAAAATAGATTTGGTCTTGATTTTAAAGCTCTACCAGGATGTACTAATCTTTTGCCACAGCATTTATTACTTAGCTGAGCATAATATTTTCTTGTTAGTCTTCAAAATGTATACCCAAATAAACATGAGGAAACAGATTCTCAGCTGGAGTAAATTAACAGACAGTCACCCAAGCCAAGCAAGCCATGCTGATTTATATCAGCTGAGCATCTTGCTCAAATTCTTCAGGCAGCAGGGAAACCACTTGCACTCTGAACTCTCTCTCTAGGATGGGATGCAGAGCAGCAGTGTTGTTAACTCCTACAATCCTGCCATGAGCTCATGCACTTGCCTATGAGACTTGTGGTCAAGCCACGACCATGGTATTTGCATGTTCTTCTTGTTCTTGCCTAGTGTAACGTAAGCAGCCCAAGCTTTGGTCATGATCAAAGTCCCCTGTAGTAGATTTTAAAAAAAAATTATATACTTTAAGTAACGCTTTCTTTTTACGCAATTCAACATGGTGCCTTTTTAGGTGGGTCTGTTTCGAAAATCTGGAGTGAAATCCCGAATCCAAGCCCTGCGTCAGATGAATGAGAGCTCCCCAGAAAATGTCAGCTATGAAGACCAGTCGGCATATGATGTGGCAGACATGGTAAAGCAATTTTTCAGGGACTTGCCAGAACCTCTCCTCACAAGTAAGCTGGGAGAGACTTTTCTACACATCTACCAATGTAAGTGGCAATATTTTATTATTATAAACAATTGCAAAATATTATATGATATATAATAACGGACTGTAAATAATTTTGGTATGTTAACACTGGGTGGGATAATTTCTGCTCACCTTTGAGATGTATAAAAGAACCTTTCTGCCCTCAAAATCTTTTGCTAATAGATTTTTAGAACCACCTAAAGGTTTCATTGTTGAAATACTAGAAATTTTAATGGAAAGATAGCACTGATATTTTGAGAAGCTTCGAAAATATCAGCCTTACAATCAGAAAGAGGCCAGAAGGACAGGCTGCCAGGAACATAAAAAGCATGAAAATTCACATTTTTGTTACATTTCTTTAAACTGTGGGCCCATTTCATGCAGGCATCTAAATAAAAGTGAGTCTTTTGGGCATGGAGAAGTGGTACTTGACCATGAGAATGTGTGCCTGTGCAGTCCCCTTCCTTGCTGTGACTTTTGATTATTTGCCTTTTCACTGTAGTCAATAAAATGTACATGCAAGAAACAAGCTGCCTTCATTTATATCCTCAGCTTTTATGTAAAGATCTCATAGTGAAAGGAAAAAAACAGGATTTCTTCTTTTCATTTCAGCTTAAGTAGTCTTCAGCAAAATCTGAGACTCAAATGCATCAGAATGATGAAAATCCCTGTAAATCAGGAAATGACTCTGTATCTCTGCTCCAAACTGAGGGAGAAATAAACAATGAGGAAAACACAGAAAAAACAGAGGAATTCAAGTTTTTCCTGACAATGTCCATTATGAAGGCTAGTCAGCCAGTGCTCTGACAGATATAGAAAAGCATACCCTGCCAGCCTAAGCCAACTAATTGGAAGCACTAAAGAGAAGTGTGTCTAGTCTTTTCACTTGCAGACATTTCAGCTGCCAAAACAATAGAAAGCCATTTTTAAACACTGTATAATCCCAGTGCTAAAGAATCTAAGTTACTTCCGTTGCCTCCCTTTACTGTAAAAATCTATCTGTGGCACATAGTCACTAATATATTTAACACTGCAGTGTCTGTAGCTGGTAGAGAAATGCTGTGATGTTGCACATGAGAGACAGCATCACAAATAAATTTAGTGGACTTGGTCATACATGATGTGTTCGGACACAAATGAATTGAAGCAGTTGTTGCCTAGCCCTGAACCATCCTTTCCCCTTCCTCCTTCCTGCTTACAAGTTGCAGGTCTTGTCTGCCTACGCACACATCAATGAGCTTGTACATAAAAGCAACAGAAATTCTTGGTGCTAATAAAATGGAAGTCACAACTGTTTCCATAGTGAAGTGGCCAAGGAGAAGATTATCCACTAGAATGACATCTTCTACATGTCCTTGGAAACAAATCACTTTTAAACTATTGCTTGATAAAAATTAGAAACATCCTGTCTTGGCACAGGAGAGACTGCAAGTAAACTCCCGCCTTGCCAAAGGAAGAGAAACATAGCAGATCTTAATGTTGTCAGTGTTGTTAGGTCTGTGGCCAGAAGGACTCCCCCTTTCCCAAGTTGGACACCTGGCGTTAGGATTCACAACAGCCATGAGGCTGAACAGTAAAACATTGCTAACAGACAACAGAAATGTGTAAAAAGGGACATAGGCTGACTCTGTAACCCTATGTGGTACTACAGTGGGAAGTCTGAAAAGCATTTCTTTACGCTGATCAGAGGGGGGGGAAAAAAGTTCTAGGAAAGATTTTCTTGAACTGAACCAGTAGCTTATAGGATTTCAGAAATACTTGAGGATGGGTCTGCTTAATACAAGGTGGGAACGGGAAAAGATGGCTCTGTACACACTAGGGGCCAATGTTTGGATTAAGAATGTGGTTTTTTCCATGTGACCAACAATAAAGATATTTTTTTGATTTAGACGGTACTGACAGAAGTCCTTTCACAAAAGAAAATTGTTGAAAATTGCTGGGATACCAGTTGTATTTCAGAATGTCTGCAATTAAATAAATCTGTAGCTGGGAGTTTTTCTTCCCCTTCATCCTGTTTAACAACTTACTAATATGGAGTTAGGAAGGATTTTTCCTCTCTTAGTGTATTGGCAAGGGATTTCTGATTTGCTGAGACTCACTGAAGATCTTTTTCATGTATCCATAATGGCTTGATTTGCTGTAACACAGAGGATTGGGGATGGGATGATTAGTGTAGTAGTCTATATGGCATAGCACTGATGAAACTTTCTCCATTTCCCTAACACTCAGTTGCCTAATGTTTACCTATGACTTGAAGGACTGGCCAGTCTTCTCTGTGCATCAGACCTGCCAGTGCAACAGTACAGGTGAGGGAGAACCAGGGTGCTATGCAGGGAGAAAAGACACGTGGCATGGATTTAGCAAAAGATCCTGACTTCTCATAGACCTGGCCTTGCTGCCTCTAGAAAATCGGAAGCACTGGGCTGTGTTCAGTTTGTCATTCACGTCTGAAGGGTTTTAAAAAGTGCTTGTACAAGGTTAGCAGGCAGAGCTTACAAGCTGACTGTTCCCTCTACTGTAAATCTGCTTTTGTTCTTCTGTTCAATTATATAGAGCGTATGTAATACTCCAAGGACTCCAAGTCCAAACTGAGAAAGTTTATGGTAGTTTTAGAAATGAATCTGTCTAAACTGCTATTAAAGCGTATGCATTACCACTTTCATTAAACTCTTTTATGGTTTAGGACACAAGTGTAAGTATTTTCCTGCAACTTCCCTAAGACTTTTGAACTCTTTTCCCAGGGAACAAAACAAACCTGAAAAATACCATTTAAAGATATGAGTACTGAGTACTACTCTCCATTCATAAACTTTAAAAGAACTTCAGTCTCTTTCTTGGGGAACAGCCTTTCAAACGAACGGAGAAATGTCATACACTGGCAAGGCAAGCTGTGCTGGGTGGAGGAGCAAATACCGGGTCCCTCCAAAACCCAGCTGGTCTTTGCCCCTTCATCCCCAGAGCGTGAATGCCTGGGCTAACTGTCTTGTTCCTGGCTCCGTATCTGATCTGGCAGTTGACCCCCCTGAATGTCGCTTGCTTTTCCTCAGACGTCCCCAAGGAGCAGCGGCTGCAGGCGGTGCAGGCAGCCATCATGCTGATGTCGGATGAGAACCGGGAGGTTTTGCAGACTCTGCTGTGCTTCCTGAGCGACGTCACCTCCGTGGAGGAGAATCAGATGACTCCTATGAACATAGCTGTTTGTCTGGCCCCCTCCCTCTTCCATCTCAATATAGTGAAGAAAGAAAGCTCACCGAGGTAAGTTTCTTCTCAACACTATAGACATAACCGTAATACAAAGTAATGTTTTCGGTGTTTCTAAAGGTATGCAGGATAAAATTTTTGAAAGCATCTGCTTTCCAGCTCGCGTTGCAGTGAGAGGGGAAAGCCCATACTGCAGAGCCAGAAGCACACTTGTACATGCACAGAAGGTGTTTTCACAAGCCCAGCAGGCGTTTCTGGCTGTCCGTTGTGAATATGCAGCGCCTGCTTTCCTTGCAAAATTTCAGTGAGGCACTACAGAGTTTAGCATAAGTAATCTTGGCCTCTGTGAAGGGAAAGCGCCTGATTTTGCTCTGTTTGAAGTCAAAGATTGACCATGTTTTAAAGGATTTTAATATGTAGATTTTCAGTGAGTGGTTTTTCACCCTGTATTTTCTGGCTACATTCTGCCACTTGGGAAACCAGTTTTATTTCAGGCCACATTAAGATGGCGTGTAACATGGTGAGTGTAGACTAAACAGAGCATAGACCCTGCTAAACATTAGTGGTCCCAACTTGATGTTCCTCCTGACGTTTTTTTCCCCCGATCTGGTTCAGAATACACTGCAATTCTTGGTCATGTACATGTGTAACCAGTCTCTGAGCAAGTGCTTTAATCAGTAACAACACAAACCACTGTACATCATGTCTGTCAGAAATCCATTTCAAAATGTACACCACCTATTGCAGGACATGCATAACCTTTCCTGCTTTTACCTTTGGCTCAACAATATTTTAGGTAAACATTTTTCCTTTAAAAAAGGCCCAATAGTCTGAGCAATCTTTGTGATAAAAACTAAAGAGCTTTTGTCTCTGGTGTTCTGAACATCCTACTGCTGTTTGCTTTCATATTAAAAAGATTCAGCATTTTTTACCTGAGACACTGAATTTAATTACAGAGTAATACAGAAAAAATATGCAACAGGGAAGCCAGATCAGAAGGACCTCAGTGAAAACCTGGCAGCTACTCAGGGACTTGCTCACATGATAATGGAATGCAACAAACTTTTTGAGGTGAGTGAGAGACTCAAACAGCATTATTCATGGCCCCATAATGCAGCATCCTTTGAAGTATTTATGTTTATGCTTACATTTTCTGTCTTATATTAGCTCAGAGATTGATGGTGCCTTACTTATTTGTAAACTTGCTCCATCTAAAGTTTATTTATCTCATTTCTTTTTGACTGTTCCCTTCTAGCTTTCAAAGACACAACTATTAAAAATGCAGGATAATTATTATGTGTCAGTTTTCAACCCAAATTACTGAATTAGGAAATTTTAGTCTAATTAAAAACAAAATCTGCTATCTTAAGATTTCATTTTATTGTAATGCCTTTAACACCTCAATTAAAACTTATTAATTTAAAAAAAAAGAGCTGATACACTTTATTTCTGTGTGTCATGCAATAAAGTTAAAATCACATAGGGAGATGCAGTCATTCTTGCAGCAACTTTCACTGCAGATGAAGGAGAAAGAATGCTCATATCTCCCTTCCCCAGAAGCACATGGCAACATTTGGGGGGGGGGGGGGGGGGGGGGGGGGGG
>NW_020799091.1:23212136-23274561 GCF_003259725.1 Athene cunicularia | reverse complement strand
GGGGGTGGGGTGTCGCTAGAGGAATAACACAGGTGTATTGACATACAGTTGATCAGTCTAATACAGTTCTGCATGAGTAGTGCTATTCTGAGCCATGGGCTGTTTCATTATACTACTTTGATTTCTCACCTTGCATGAGAAGCAAAGACAGAAATAGGTACCCAAGTTACAGATCATGGGCTCATTGAAATTGGATGCTGAATGGTCCATCAGCCTAGAAACACATTGCCTGAAGAAAAAGTTCTCAACAGAATGTTTTCGCTCCCTTCTGTGGCACAGATCCCACACGAGATGGTGACCCAGTCCCGAAACTCCTATGTTGATGCAGAAGTGCATTCTCCCACCCTGGATGAGCTTGGGAAACAAGTGGATGAGGAAGGAGGGAACTATCAGATGTACCTGGAAAGCCTCATGCAGAATCTTCAGAAAGAAGCAAAAGAGAAATTCAAAGGATGGGTCACATGTTCCAGTATAGAGAACACAGAGCTCGCCTACAAAAAGGTAACCTAGGGAGATGTGGAAGAAGCAGTAGAGAAACCAAAAGAAAATACAGCCTATGGGACACCCTGATTTGTTGCATGGCTAAATACCTACCCTTCTGTCTGGTGAGGCACGTGATTTTTTTAAAAAAAGATTTACCAAAAGAAGTTTAAAATGTAATACAGTAGTGATTCAGGTATGACGTTCCAGGAAAAGGCACACAAAGCAAGCTAAGGTCTCCAAAATAAAGTGGCAATCAGGGAGCGAGCTGAGATCTCAAACAACAGATAACATTACCTGGGTAAGCTCTTGGACTGGAGGACAGACAAAATTTCTGTCCATCTCCTGTAGTTTGGCAGTAGTTTGGAGAACACAGTCAGAATATAAGTATTAAAAATCTCTTCAGGTTGCCCACTCCTTTATTTAGCCAGGGCAGCCATATGGCCAGTTTTATCCCTGATCCTCTTGTCCTTGTTTCTAGTGGATGTTTGATATGTGCAACTTTTATTAAAATTTCTGAAGTTGTGCCAGGCTCCATCACTTCTGCAGGAAAAGCCAGACTGCTGCAGCCAGGAGGAGGGTGCTGCAAGTTCCCTGCAGACAGTAGAGTTCAGGGCTGCTGAAATGCAATGGTAAAATAGAGGTCTACAAATCAGCAGCAGCTAGAAAGAGGAGGGGTTGGATTGGGGGTGGCTGGCCCTAGTTAGGTAGGGGAAGGACACAGGGAGGAGGGTAGGATCTGGATGATGAGGAGGCAGGAGGCAGCACTACCCCTGTTTGGGAAAGCACAACCTCTCTGTTAGGGGAAAGAAATCAGTTACTCTGATTTGTAGCCAGCTTCTCTGAAGGAGGTGGAGGAGCGAGTGACAGGGCTCAGGTGGTAGTAAGTTGTGGGAGGGAGTGAACAGGGGCATGCACAGGTCTGGGGTCAAGGACGTGTGAGGCTCCAGAGGGGATTGGGGCTCTAGGGGAGGGGGACTGGGGAACTGAGAGCTCTGGAGAGAAGAAATTATAAAAACATATGATAATTTAAGGTGGGAGGGGTGGAAGGTAGGTTTCTGGGGTCACAATAGTGTGTCTGTGGGAGGTGCTGGAACTGGTATGTGAGGATGCCAGGGTAGGGAGGGGTTAGAAAAGCAGGGCTGGCAAGATCCAGTGCTTACAGTTAACTTGTTTGCTGCCTGAAATATGACCCCTAAAACCATGAAGAAAAGCTGTATGTGTGGAATTTAGTATATTCATCTTGTGCATAGCCCAGCACTTTCTGCTCCCCTTATTGCATGCTGTGGAGGTGTAACAAGTAACGGGAACTGTGAGCTAGGAAGTGTTAGCAAGCAGTTTGTGTGTTCCTTCTTTGAAAAGCATTTTCCCAATACCTCCCTTGCAGCTATTTTGAGGAGCAAACATCTGTGTACCTGACACATACTGAATCGACATATGTTCTGCTCTTCCACCAATTAACCAAGAGGGTTATTAGACCCTCAGTCCCAGCTAGTACATTAGATTGCCCAAGGTGGTAGCTTTATTTCAGCCTAGGGTTTCAGTCTCCCCTTTCATCTGTTTTTACTTCTGTACACTAATATTCTTCATTACACTTAGGATGCTTGGGATTGAAAAAGTGTCTGTCACTTCAGAAATAATACAGTAATTCCACTGGCACTATGGGACCTGGTCCACTGGTATAATAGTAGAAGTAATCTATCACTTCAGTTTTCCATCCAGGACTAGTATGCATATGTTTTTACATGCAGTAGAGCGTCACCAATAGCAATAATTGTGATGAGTAGCAGGGAAATATGCATGCTCTTAAGCTAAAGTAAGCTATCCATATCAAGATTTTGTCCTCAGTTATCCTCTGCTGAACATAGGCATATGAATCATGTTCTTTGTTGTTTTACTCCAGGTTGGGGATGGGAACCCACTAAGGCTTTGGAAAGCCTCAGTGGAAGTTGAAGCCCCCCCATCAGTTGTCCTGAACCGAGTACTGAGAGAACGTCACCTCTGGGATGAGGACTTCTTGCAGTGGAAGGTGGTTGAGAGCCTGGACAAGCAGACAGAAGTTTACCAGTATGTTTTGAACAGCATGGCTCCTCATCCCGTCCGAGACTTTGTCATTCTGAGGTAAGCTAAGGGCAGTTCTCCAGTACCTTTTCTTCCTGCAGTGCATACAAGGAAGATCTGGCCTCGCCTCAGTCTTCACATCTGTATAATTGTGCTTTGAGAACTCTACTTCTGGGCAGCAGTGTTGATTTCTCAGACTGAATTAATATTGCACACCTAGAGCATAGTGACCTTTTCTCTGATGTAATTTGAGCAGCACGTACTCCTGAGGCCATAAATATAAGTTCTTCCTTAGAACAGATGTCTGATAATAGCTGCTGTTCTCTCTTAGCTTTGTTTGTTGTCAAAACAGCATAAATAGAACCCAATTGTTTTTTACACTGCTTTTGCTGTTCTCTGGAGACATCTGTTTGATTTTTGAGAGCCAAGTGTTTAGTAGAGAAGATAGTGATGCTTTTAAGCTAAGGTTGTTATACGGTCTCTATATAAGTTATTATTTTAGATTCGCAGTTGGAGTCTTTGTAGACCCAAGAAATGCTAACCCATAAAAATGTTAGTGTGGAAAAGAACAGAAAGGAGCAGTAGATATGTATTCTAACTGTCTTCCAGGGGATGACATCTCTCAAATAGATGTATAGCTGTGTATCAATATTCTAAATTCAATCCCAGTTCTGCCATTGTCTACCTGCCTGTACAGAACAGACAGAAAAAAAAAATCCTCTTATGCACCTTCTGCCTTTGAAATCCTGGCCCTTTGCTTGCTAGGAGCTATTGTGGAGCTGCTGACATATTTCACTTACAGGGTCAGTCCTACAGTTATTTATTTCAGGATGATTTTGTGCATTCCCATTCTTGGTCTCTGCTTTCTTTGATTTAAATGATGTGCCAGAGAAATACTAAGCAGCTTTGACAAAGGAAATAGTCCAGTGAGTCAGAATTTTATTAGAGGGAACAAAGATTGAAGGAAAAAGATGAGCCCAATAAAATATAATTATAATAGTACATCCCTTTTATGAACTTCAGTATTCTCTTAGAGAATGATAACATGCAGATACTGTCGGTATAATGGAAGAATTATTGGCACTCTTAGGGGAAGATTTAAAAAATGTTTTCTGTAAGTTCTTTATAATGTTAAAACACCAGTCCTCCCATTACTCTATTTCTCTTGCCTTCTCACAGTATGCCAGGCTAAATTAATTACTTTATAATTATTTTTCTTATATAATATTATTGACTCAAACCAGTGATAAATTTGGCCCTCCGCATAGCACCAAGAAGATCATCTGGGAGCAGCAGGGAGGTTTTGATGACCGTAATTCTGTCCTCTTATTTGTCACTTAGTTCACTATTAGGTTTCATGGTGGTTTATGTTTTTTAAAGACCTGCTGTGCAGTCACATCAGTTAAAGAAAAATCTTACCATTGAGTTCTCATTCTTTTCACTAAACCAGGCAGAATGACCCCCAAGGACTGAAATACATATCATAAAACTGAATCCTGGTGGGTTTTTAAGGGCTGAGAACAGTCATCAGGCAAATCTGTCAGATTCTGTTGTTTATCTCTCTTGATTTATATTATTAAGTCTAGAGCAAGGTTAGCCAGTGATATCTCAGTCAATTTGGGACCTTATGATTGGTAAGAAGTGAAGAATGAAATTATAATTCACCTCTAGGGACATGAATAAACATATTTTAACAGACATCAATTTTCTCCTTCCCAGTCAAACTTTTGGCTGTGAAATGATAAACTTAGTTCGTTTTCTTGGTTTTGGTTTTTTTTTCAATTGGACAGTCATAACAAGGGAATTAGACTGGTTTTAGTAGACTGTAAAGACTGTAATGGCAAGAGGATAGAGGCAATGTTTTATATGCCTGGGATCTGACGCAGCTTTCAGTTGCCATTTCCTTAAAGATTCCTCAAACATTTAATGTTTATTAAGTATCACAGTATCTCTGAGTTAGGTGCCCTGCCTGTTTTTATTACTGTAAGATGTTTAGAGAAGTACAGAAACTGACCTAAATCCATATAACTGGGAATAGGAATCAAGTCTTCTGCAGTCTCTGGGATACATAGTTTTCCACTTCACAAATGGCCCAAGTGCCACGTAGTTACCAGAATGATATGGTCATATCTAAGCACTGTGTAGGCATTCACGATAGATGGTTCAGCATTTCACAGTAGATCTGAGATGTGATTTCGTACTCTCCATGTGTTTCTTCTGTCAAGATAGCTCATCATTTTTATTAATGCACAGACGCATGTAAAATCTTCTGAAGTCAGTATCTTCCTGCAGTGACTTGAATAACAGCTCAGTTTCATACAAGAAAAATGCAGAATGTTAAAATTACCTGCTGAAGTCCAAACTTCATCAGTTCTTGAAAGCAGCTTACCTGCTAAAACATGATACTTCCCAAGATAGCATAATCCCTGTGTCAGTCCATGGCAAGATGGTGCACATTATTACACAGCACAGTGGGAATTTCTCATTTCTTCCCACAGCATAGGAAAGAGCAGAGAAACCATCCTGTGAGATTCAAGGCAGATGAGAAGGATGTGAGACACCAGAATGTGTTGAGAATGCTTACAGAAGAAAAAAATGTTAATTATTAAAGTCTAGGTGTTCTGAACTTGATGGAAAACTTCTGCAGTATGTAAGAGAGGCTAGAAACTTGGGAGAGGATAAAAAATGAAAGGACATTTTGTTTTCAATTCCGATGCCCTTGAAACACCTGGGAATTTCAGCAGTCAATGTGGGCAATAGTGGGGATTTTTTGCTGTGCTACTGTATTTATTGTTCTGTAAGTCTGCATGGGTGCAATGCAACAGTTCAGCCTTTGGTGGATGGCTTATGCTCCCTTTATCTCCTTTCCAAAACTTCTGTCTGTCTGCAAATGTCTGTATCATGCCCTCTTAATACATAAATGTAAAGAAGCGAAACTCTACCTGAAGCCTGCAGCACTGTAGATGGGTGGCCATTCCACATCATGATCAGACTCCGAACCGGGACTCCCCTAAGTCAGTCCAGTAGCATTGCCGGCAACAACAAGGATAGGCAGACAAGCAAACTGTAACTTTAATTCTGGTTCTTACTTGTGTGCCCAAAAGTTCGATTACTAAAGTGATTCCATCTTGAATGTGTTGCTGCAGGACATGGAGAACAGATTTGCCAAAGGGGACGTGCATGCTGGTTGCCATCTCTGTGGAGCATGAAGAGGCTCCTCTTCTGGGAGCTGTGCGAGCCATCGTGATGGACTCTCAGTACTTGATAGAGCCCTGTGGCTCAGGAAAAGCCAGGCTGACCCACATCTGCAGAATTGATCTAAAGTAAGTATCCCACCTGCAAAAAGCAGATCTCCATTCAGCAGGGCAAAACGCTCCAGCTCAGGGAGGGGAGGTGTTGGGAACAGAGGACATGGTCAGTGTAGCTTGGCTGCTTTGGAGTCATGCTGCAGACTCATTTCTCCACTCAGCATCTCCCACTGTTATGATGTGATCATAGAAATATTATCTGCTTATTTGATTTCTATAAGGGAGAACTTCAGAGTATGCTTACAGTAACAAGTATTTGAGTCACCACCACCATAGGCAGCGGGGAGTAGGAAGCATAGCAAGCCTGTTCCTGTGGGGCGTATTTCTTGAGTATTTGAGTTTCTCAATAATTCTCATTCCATTTCTTCAGAGGACATTCCCCAGAGTGGTACAACAAAGGCTTTGGACATCTGTGTGCTGCAGAAGTTGCCAGAATCAGAAACTCATTTCAGCCTCTGATTGCCGAGGGACCAGAAACAAAAATCTGAGGAAGTGTTCCTGGGAGCATGTGAGCGTAAATTGGGGTCTGGCACAGAACAGAAATACTGAAAGCAAAGATCTTATTTAAGCTGCAGGAATCTGACCAGACCTGGGTCTGTACAAAGCTGAAACAGGAATTTTATAGGAAAGTTCTTTTACTCTGGAGACTTCATCTCCCCTCGCCACATCCTTTCTGTATTAATTTCAGTTACTGGAGTAAACATTTCTTCAAAGAGCTTTTATCATTATTACTTTAAAATCAGACTATTGCTATTGTGTGTTACATAACTCTGGTATTTAAAGGCTTCTAAGAAGCATATTTTAATTGTAAATAAATTATGTACAGTATGTATATATTTATATTTTATCTATATATATGTATATGTATAAATTAATTATTTTGTATATAACTCAGTGCAAATCACTTGCATCAGTTGGACCTTAAGTGAATCTGTCACTTGTTTCTTAGTGTGTCACTGCTACATAAGCTGTGTTTGCTATTATCACAGGGCTACCAGGCATAATCCATGTGATAACAGAAATGCTTGTTCTCAAATATGTTTTGTGTTTGTGTATGCTGTGAGAAGGTACCTAGAAATAGATGTAGGAAGAAGTAAAAGAACTAAGGAAGGAGGAGGTTACTGTATGTTTAAAAATAATGAGGAGTGGATTAGTTTCACCAAATAAAATACATGGAAATGTAACCGAGATAGACATTTCATATTCAGCAGCAGAATTGGGACTGTTAGTACAAGGTGTTGAAAACTTACCTATTGCCTTAGTTAATGGCATATCTGCCGCTAGAGACCCTCACTATGTGCAGTGTTCCAAGTAACTGCTCATTCTTGGAGAGTACGAGATAACGCTATGTGTACCGAGGTGTCTGAAATCAGACTGGTAAGTTATTAAGCTGTAAACTTTTTTTTTTTTTTTTTTTTTTTTTTTTTTAGCGTTTTGTCTGGGTTCTGAGTAAGTGTTTCTGTGTTGTTCTCTCCTTCTCCCACAGAGATGGCTAATTGTTAAGAAACTCCAAAGCAGATTTTCCACATCCAGTGGACACAAAGACATGCAGATGAATACCATGCCTTTTAATATTCTTACTATACAAATAAGTAAACTTTTTTAAGCTTTTAAATATATCTTGAAGATTTAAAAGACTAAATGCAGACTATGCTTGGAAAGATTGCTTTCACAGTAACAGCAAGCATTTTCATATTATATTGCACTGATCTGTGTGATCCTGCCTCTGTAGGCACTGGTGGGAGCAGGATTAGCCCCTGACTATGAGGAGTAGGAGCCATTTAAGCCTATTATATAATTTCATTTTCAGGGACCTATTATTTTGCTAATGGAAGAATGCTTTAAAAGTAATAATAATTTGTCAATGTTACCTTTGAGGCAGGGTTCTGTTTTATTTTTAACTAACCTAAGACCAAAAATGATGTTACATCTGTGATTCAATAAGAATGTACAAGCCTGTTAATACTGATCTTCATTAATCGCATTTGTTCACTTTGACTTTATTTATTGCTGCATAAACCAGCTGAGTCATTCATAGCCAGTGTTTTAGCTCAGTCCTTCCAACAAAATCCACTAAGATTTAGTATGTGGTCAATTCAGCAGGATGCATTTCATACATGAAGCTACAGTTTCCTGCCCTGATTCAGTAAAGGGGAAGTCTCTTCAAAGCCAGTACTTTGAATCTGCCCCAGGAATAGCGGCTATGGGGTGGACCATGTGCAGTCCGTGATAGCTGCTAGAGCACGGTCCCACGTGCCATCATGCACACATGCAAGGGCTGTGCTGGTGGGAGACAGCCCTGTAATCCAAGGAAGAAAGCCTGTGGGAGCTCAGGGCAGACAGGTCCAGGGTGATGCAGCAGGATGTCCCCGTGGAGCAGCAGGACCCCCAGAAAGTCACTCTTCTTCCCCCATGAGCTGTCTCACCCATGTTTTATTGTGCAACTCATAGGATCAGGGAGGTTGGCTGCCCATGAGCCCCTGCCTTGAGTTTCTCACCAACAATAGTGGCAATGTGCAACTATTGTATGGTTTTAAGTCTTAAAGATAGGGGAGCACTCACACTCTTGCATGGCCGTGTTGAGGTCTGGCAGTCACCAGCCAGCTGCAAGCCACCACCACTGCCCAGGTCCACCCTTCCTGGGAGCCAGTGGAGGCTCACAAGCTGGTGGGACAAGGACATTCCCCTGGTTTCAGCAGAATTGCCATCCCAGAAAGCAGCACCTCCTCCCAAACGCCTGTAGCCATGGCAGCAGGTTTCATGCCGGCTGTTTTCCAAAACATGAGCAATTAGAGCACTTCTGCTACATTAGTTTGCATAAATGAATACAATAGTGCCTCAGTATTAATGGACACAGAATTTCTGTCTCTGGGAATGGCAATAATAACAGTAAATAATTTCTTAAGGAAATGAAGGGAAAACCTGGACATGGTTTTATCCTGTCTGACAAGTCATTGCTCAGCTAGAAGGAGCCCTCTGCCACATGCCACCAATAGCAAGGTAGGGTTGTCCTCCTACCCTTGCAGAAGCTCTGTCATGTGCTTCTGGCATCTCTAAGCCATGTATCAATGAAATAAGATTTCTTTAAAATGCACATTATGCCATGTCTACCATTCAGCTACCACAGTATTTTGTATTGTTACATTGCCATTGAGAATACATTATGGTAATTGCATTTTTAAATGTTATACTCATATCAATACCTCATATTTTTACCTCATCTGTTGGTATCAGTCATTAGTTGTAAATAAATAATTGCAGAGTTGAATAAATTTGCATACACTAAAGAATCCTGTTTCCTGTGTGTGCTCATTTCATCCATTGGCACAAGAAACAGTACTTTTAGGATCTTTCTTTATTGTAACCTGCTATCGACTAAACTGTGCTGATATGGGTCTTCAATAATGATTTTAGGTTCAAAATTTATGTTGTTGTCCATTATCTTATCATATAGTGTCCTTAAGTATGCAGGAGCTTCATGGCAAAGATTGTTTTCCAAAGAAGCCATTAAGCTAGGATGGCTAGCTTGAGAAGTGTTAAACTCAGGTCCTTAATAGTGTTTATAACCCTGACTCCCACTTAATTAAAGTATGTTTCTGCATCCATATTCTTGTGAATAAACTAAGTCTAGGTTCATAAGAGTGACTGTGGAGCTGGATGCTGAATGTTGCGTTCATGTTGTCAGTCATCTCAAATCCATCAAGCCACTACAAAAGAGAAAAAGATGCAACAGCAGGATAGTGATTCCTGTGGTTTGTCTTACATGTATCTATAGATGGAATAAATGTCCCTTTGGATGGGCCTGTATCTCTCCAATTGTCTCCTGAATTATCAAAAGCAGTCTCAGAAACAGGATGCTGAGCAGGGAGTCTCCTATGAGAGACCGTCTGGGGGGGGTGGGGGGGGATAAGCCCTTATGTCCCACTATTAAGGGAAAGCTCAGTATTTAACTTTGGACTGAAAGGAAACACTTTTCTCCAATTCTCAGCCATGGCAGACATGGTCAGCTGTGTAAATCTGTCCTTTCTTGAAAAAAAATACAGTAGTATGTGATGTGCTTTCATTCCCATTTCTCCCTCACACCTAACCTGCAGCAATGACAGGGCAAACAGACTGTCAGGGCAAACAGCACTGAAGTTTCAGCTAAGATTTAAATTGTGATGCTCAATATCATGGGTCACTTAGCTATACTATGTAGAAAGGTAACATTTTCCCCCAAAGCAGCAATGGATGCACAGCAGATCCCACCTGTGGCTGTAGACTGCCCTGCTTCAGTGTGCAAGAAAGTCAGCTCAGCAAGCACACGGGTATGTGGAACTCGAGGGCTAACACAGAGCAGTGGGTCTGGGTTAATGAGTAAACAACTGGAAAAACAGTACAACACTGCAGATAATGATTTGCCTCTCTTTTATAGGCTAATGTTGGGGAGGCCTCGCACAGTCCCAGATAACCTCCCTAATCCACAACAGGACCCAGACACCAGAGCCTCTATGTCTCTGACGAAGGTTAGCATCTCTTGCAGAAAAAGGACACTTGCCTCCTTCCACCCCTTTGACCCTGAAGCTAGGATTTCTACCCTGCTACCTTACTACTGACCTTCCATAGGTAGCCCTTCCGCTGTCTAAGCCTAGCTCTTGAACCCACCACGCCATCATCCCTGCTCAGTCCCTGCGTGCCTGTCTGCAGGCTGGGCTCCAGCCTGTGCCCAGCCCCGGCATGCTGCTTCCTCCTGCCTATGGGCTGCACAGGAGGCCACGGGGACAGGGGTGGGACAGGGTGATCATAACCAAACGGTCAATGGTCCCAGCCCCAGCTGCAATGGGGGGAGCCAAGGCATTGCCCACCTGCCAGGGCTCAAGTCTGCAATTGTTCCATGCCCCATGCGAGGAACAGAACTCCAGGGCGAGATCATTTCTGCTTCTCTCTTCCAAGGAGGCAGGAAGGCAAGAGCAGAATAAAACCTGAGCCTGTACTACCTCACAGGTGCTTCCACTGTAATGACAAGTTGAGGCTTTCTATCCTCTCCTGGGGAGGGTGTATGGCAAGATGGGGAGGCTAAAGGCAGCTGCGGTTTGAATGCAGTGAACTGCCCTTTACCTTGAGCAGAGACTTGAACTACAGTGTGAAGTTCATTGGCAGCAGTTTGTAAGGAGACAGGATGGGGTCCCAGCTGTGACTGCACTTTAACAAGAAAAAAGCTGAAGCAAGAGCTTCTGCTCTAGCAGGAGACTGCCCTGCTTGGCCAGAGCAGCTGCATGGAGCTCTGCTGGCAGCCAGCTAGAGGATTATGGTTTATTTCTTAATCAAAATACTTGATTCTGCAAAAGGCACCAGGGAAACTCACTCTAAAACTGCAGACTCTGCTCTTTCTCCTTCACCTGCTCATAGCAGCTCTGAGACAGACACATGGCTGAAACACAGAGCCAGCACATGCTACAGTGAGGATTTGCAACAGCTTGCGATTTATGGGAGCAAATTAGCCACAAGGCCATCTGTGTCCCCCCCACTCCACGCCTGGCCTGCTCCTTCCTGGAATGACTCCTTTTCCTTGAGAATATGCATATCGAATTTCTTTCTTTTTTTTTTTTTTTTAATTAAATAAACGTGGGAACCACAGGTGGCAGAGGAGATGACAGTAACCCTCTCAGCAGCATCTGCTGGCCAGCAGTGCCACGCCACGCGTGCAGGACAGATGCTGGCTGGGTGCTTGCATGCAGCCTGACCCCAGACCCACGCAGGGCAGCAGCTCAGGGTCTGCCAGCCTGCTCAGCCACCCCACTGCATCTCATTGACTCCAGCCAGGCTTGGTCTTCATGGCAGTAGGACCAGAAGCACCACAGCTGGTCTGGCTTGACCATAAACAGTGAGTCCTTTTCCCCCAGACTCTTCCAGCTTAGAGACTTGCCATGGGGGTAGCTGAAAGCAGAGAGTTTGTTTATCAACACCAAACACACATCTTTGTGCCATGCTACTGGCTAACCAGTACAACTGAGGAGCCCAGCATGGCTGTAAGTGCAGGTCACCCTGGGTTCACAGCTGCCCCAGTGTTTTGCCGTGTCAGCTGGCTCCTGATGGGACAGGAACTCAGAACTGGGCGTATGAAGAGAAAGTGCAGGATTTTAGTTCTTTAGCCTGGATTTCTACCTCTCTGAAGAGTCACGCCCCTTTCCTCCTAGCCCAGGGAGGAAGGATAACACCAGCCTGCACCCCTTACCCAGTCTGGCAGAGTTGGACTCATCATGTGTCAGCTGCTTTGCAAAAGAGGTAAAAAAAATGATTTAGGGAAAACTTTCCATTCTTCGGTGGCTGTATCTGGGGATATCTGGTGAGCAATAGGGCTTCAGGTGAGGAAGGATGAGCTCTGCTGCTGCAGATGCATTGTCACAGCCTTGATGGCAATGCCCACACACAGAGTAACCAACAGCGTGGTCCTGGTGCCGTGGGACGGTGAGAGCACCATTTCAGAGCCAGCTTTTGGCAGGCCATTCTTCCCACTTCCCACAAGCTTGCAGAGCCTGAGCGACTGCCCACCGGCACGGCACTGATGCACACCCAGCCCTGCCAGTGGTGAACCCACCCCAACATGGAGTGAGCCACCCCATGTGTTTTAATTACATACCCTTCCCAAACACTGGACCAAACTCCATCCACAATCATCACCTTGAATGGGGTTTACTGCCTGGCCATGCTCATGCCCAGACATGGCCTTATGTCATTTTGAGCTGCGTTTATCACCCAGTGGTCTCATGTCATTCTCTCCACATTCAAGGAGATGCCAGGACACTTATAAATAGCTGAGCAGTGACATTCATCACATAGCTGAAACCACCAGGACAGCAATGGAAAAGTTTGTGGTTATTATCAATGTAAATAAAAATAATGGTTGCAAATAATGAAAAATTAAATGGGTAGTATCACTGGGCTAAGTCAGAATGTTACAATATGGCCTCCTTGGCCTCCCTGTGTTTCTTGCCTTGGGCAACCTTTTCCAGCAATCACTGGTATTTATCAGAAAAGAGATACAGTTATTGCGTTTGGGTTTTTCAAATAATTGAGTAATTTAATCTTTTAAGTGCCTCTGAGATCACTTGCTGTAATTAAAGACAGAAGATGAATGACTGAAGTACAAGAGCATTGGAGGACTTTAAAAATGAATGTGTCCTTGACTGCATCTCCTGTGCATTTATATAATGATTATCTCACATTAATATGACCAAACAGATAAAAGGAAAAAAAAATAATAAGAGCTTGGTTACATTATTTTTCTTCCAGCCCAATAATAATATTTCACCAGCTGGATGAATGTGCCTGTGAATACCAAGCAGGAGCAACCATGTGCTGCCGAGTGCAAGACCCCGCCACCTCCTGCTGCGAGGTGCAAGGAAAGGCAATATCCGCTCACGAATCCTGAAGCAATGTGACAGATAAATGAGTTACAAATGTGTATAAAATTCACAGACTTCTATCAGAAGTGGACTTAAAAGCTCGTGCTGGGAGAGATGACTGCAATACTAGCAGCTTACTTTATGAGCATTTATTGTCTCAGCTTTTGGAAATAAGACCTATCTGATCCTAGTGGCGAAAGAGAGGCAGAAGGGTTGCTGCAAAGTAATAGCTATCAACAAAAAACCTGTAAGGCCTTTAAACAGTATTTTGTCTTCTAAATAAACCATATGCCCTGGCATACCTATGTCATACCTTGATATTTAGCTCCCCATTTCATAGCCTAAATATAAATAACCACACGCCCAAGAGGGTTATGAGAGAGCTGGAGCTGGCCCTACTCCATTCTCCACGCAGCACTAAGTCCCTGGATCATGCCTGTCCCAGGCTGGAGGGCCGGCTGCCTCGTACCTCTCAGGGCACCCTCTGGGCTGCCTGAAGAGTCTGAAGCCTGCCGGGAAGTCCTCCTCCATGGCTTGTTCCCCTCCCTTTCCTGGCAGGGCATCTGATGGCCTCCAGCTCTACTGCACTATTGCCAGACTACAAAACTTTGTCACCTCATAAAACTTTACAGCGCAGGTAGTTTATACCGTTACACCTCTTGAACGAAACACTCGGCCAATTCGCGGTTCCCTCCGGCGGGAGGAAAACCAGATTTCTTGGGTCAGGTGTTGTGTTTGTGCAGCCCTGCTGGTTTACAGCACTGCCGAAAGCCTGTTACAGAGCCCTGAGCGCAGAAGGTGGCAATGCAACAGCCAGCTCGCTGCCGAGAGCCAAGCCGCCGTGTGGGCCAGCATCTTGCCAGGACGCGGCACCAGCTCTGCTCTTCCTCCGGGCCCCACCGCGTGTCCTGCTCGGGAGGCACCTGGGGCTCGGCACCACTCTGGCCTGTACATGCACCCCAAGCACAGCCCCAAGGGGAAGCTCCAGCTTGGAGCTCCTAAAAGCCAAACAGGTGGGATTGAGAAGGCTCTGCCCAGGTTCTCTCTTTCCCTGCAAGGACTGATGCCATGAAAATCAGTGAGAAGTACATTGTACATCCCAGGTTAGGGGGGAAGAGTTAAAACTCATCCTTCCCTGCCCAAAGAAAATCAGAAGTCTTCTATGTTACTCTCTTAGTAAGGAAGAAACTCTGCCCACTAAGAGAAAAGACTCGAAGTGGAAACTAATCGGACTTTATGTGAATTTGCAATATTTAAAAAACATCACTGTTGTCATTCCCACTGCTTTGCTCCATTCCATTGACAGCAACTGGCCTCCCTCTCCCACCCGCCAGTGCCTGC
The DNA here is from genome assembly GCF_003259725.1 of Athene cunicularia. Classification (NCBI taxonomy): domain Eukaryota; kingdom Metazoa; phylum Chordata; class Aves; order Strigiformes; family Strigidae; genus Athene; species Athene cunicularia. The sequence continues at coordinate 23,259,986 of NW_020799091.1, read as the reverse complement.
TTTCCCTCTGCACCTCAGACCCCCATGGGCCTCCTGAGACTTGAGCCAGAAACACATTGGGATGAGCTCAGATCTGGGACCAGATAATGATGCTTTGCTGTGTTGTGTTGTAACTCTTGCAAAGAGGAAAAGGCTTTTGACAGTAAAATTCATCATGTAGGAGGTATATCATTAAGGGACAAACATCAGAGACAGAGCATTTTCAGAGTAGATTTTTTTTTTTAACAAAGAATATTCAAAGTCCCATGGCCCATCCCCACATGAGGGGAGTGTTCCCTTAGCACCCAGAGCGAGGAACTTGCGCATCCATTTGTGCCTGTGGCTTTTCTGCCCTGTCTCATTAGTATTTTCCCTGGCTTCTCTCTGCCTCGCTGGCCCTTTTGCCACTCCTTCACAAACACACAAAGCATCACAAAATAACAGCCAGCAAAATGTCAGCACACACAAGTGTCTTGGCTGTAGGCTGCTGTTATTTCAACTTTCTGGTTTCTTAACGATCTTAATTTTCTCAGAACAGTTTGACAGAGAGTGGTATTTCTGTTCAACTCATGAAACAAAATAAGTCTCTGATATGTTGGACCCTGCCACTTTCATCTCACCTCATTATTCCTTTTTTTCCAATCTCTTAAAAAGGGTGGGCTTAACTGGCCAGCACCAGCCACGGCCGGCAAAGAGTGGTTTGGCAATCCATGAGTGGCACATCAAAGACAGGAAGAGCTTTCCTCTTTCCTTTTCTCGCCTCCTCTTCTCGGCTTTGCATGAGTGAAGTAGGAACAAGACTGAACTTTCTCAGCTCAAGCTGAAATCTAGCACCTTAAACTGATTTCTTGGCCCTGAGTAAGGGCATTTTCACCTAAGGGGTTTTTGCAAGCAGACCAAATATAGCTTTTTAAGAAGTTACTCAAAAGCAAATGAATGTAATGCAAAGAGAAAACTGAAGGGCAAGTTGTATGTTGAAACATGATGACACTTGTATGGCCACTGTACCATTAAATAATCTTGTTCCTTACTCCCACCTCCTTTAACCTACCATTTACTTTCCTTAGGATGTTTAACAAGGATGTGACAAACTGATTCCTTAGCACCCCAACTATGCTCACAAAATCCCTCAAGCCAGTGAGAAAATCTACTGGAATAGAACAGCTGTCTAATTTACTGCAGTGTCACTACGGAATAAGATACTGCAAAAGACTCTTATATTGGTATGGTTGCTTTCACAGGTTTTTTAAATAGCAAGTCACTCTGGAAAAAAAAAAATCCAACCCAACAACAAAAAATCAAAGAACTAAAACCCCTCCAAAACTCTAGGTCTGCTGAAAAAAACTGTTTAGATACAGGCCCCAGCAATCTCCAACAAAAGTTATTTATGTAGCACTGGAAAAACAAACACAAAAGCACAAACTCCTTGCAGCGTTATCATGATATCCTCTAAGGTACTCCGTACTTCTTGTTGCAGACAAAGAAATCGAAGAGAATAAACAGTAAGATCATATTACAATTTGCTACGTACAGTATCTTTATTTCGTTTCTGAGATTGTTATAAAAACAATATAACATACATTCTTTCATTTAGCAAAGGCATCTTTTCCACAGTCACTCTGTACAAACTTTTCAAGAAATAAAACAGAAGTTTTGCACTCACTTCACAAATATATTTTGAATAAAATTATAATTTTGTATTTTACAACATGTTTGATCTGGAGTGTTGAGCAAACTGCCAACCACATTTGATTCTAAAACCAAGGTTAAAATCAAGAAAAGAGTCTAGATAAGATACTGCATGTTAACATTCATCACATGCAGACTCTAGTTGCTCTTCAGAAAATACAATCCCATCCTCCCATTAGCTGTTTTTGTAGCCTGACTATGGAGTCCCCTCTGCTCCAAGTCCTTGCTGCTGTCGGCATTTCTGCTCTAGCCGCACAGATGGTGACGGGGAAGTGCCAGATCATCGCTCACACGTGGATATTGAACGGAAGTGCCCCACAGCCCACAGTCTGATCACAGGAGGTGATTACAGCATCAGTTTGCATGAGCACACTGCAATTCTTCTTGGACAGGTACCTAATCTTTGCCTACTCAAGGGCTTTTTTGTTGTTAGTGAAGAGTGATTTATTTTCAAGAAGATTGACAACAAACTTGCACTGATTACAGAAAATGAAGCAGATTCCCGAGGCAAAACCATACCATTATCTCCATCAGACCAGCCTGTATTTTCTCTGGCCCATCGTTGTGCAATTCATTCCCCAAGAGCTCTACACTGCTGTGCACCGGCAGCACCACAGGCAGAGAGCTTAGGAGAAGACTTCGGCAACTGCTGTGCCCAGCCCGAGCCGGTCGCTGCTCTGCAGCAATATTTAAAAACTCTTCTGAAGGGAATTGTGCCAAAGGCTGCGTTATTTCTATGGGCCACTGCACCATGAGTGGATGTGATCATACAGCTTCATAGCAACAAACCCCAATTTACCTACAAATTAGATATCCAGCTGGTGCCATCTGCCTGTCGGTGGTTACATATCACCCAGACTCTACGGGAAGAGCCTGCAGTGTCTCCTCCATGCTCGGACTGCTGTTTCACACACTGTGCTGTGGCTGAGACGTTAAACAGCACAGTGCAGCAACTTGCTGGATGGTTAATGGTTAGTGATGTGTCAGGACGGGCCAGTGCCCACCAGCACAGCACCGGTGCTCTTCTGGACTTGCCCTGTCTCCTGAGCCCCCTCAGACCTAGGGGAGGCACATATGCTGGGCTTCTCAGAAAGATCAGCTCCAGACTCTTTGTTTTACCAACAGCAAAATAATTATACATGCACACACATAACACACAAGTTAGGCATGACCTGGCTACAGTCTGTATTAAATGAATATCACTTTTTTTATGTACTGTGAAGGCATCTGACTACTGGAGTGATTCATTGCCATGCCATGAAAAGAGCCATTTGGCATTTCACACATTTAGGGAAAGCCATTTCTTTGTAATCCACACTGCGCCAGGCACCAATGCATAAATATACAGCAGTTTAAAATTTGCTCTTCTTCAGCAATTCCTATCAGGCTATAAATAATTTTTATATATTTTTTTAATACTTCATCACTTACCCTGAATTTTTCACCTTAATCTTGATACCAAAATACACGTTAGTGCAAAGAAAGACCATTTTAAGACTGGAACTAGAGGACAAATATATTAATCATTATTATAAGATACTAATTCTTTTTTATTTTCATAGATTTTTAAAGAAAAAATATAATCTTAGATTACAAATGAAAATCATCTTTCATATGTATGTTTTAATTTACAGTATAGAGTCACAGAATCACAGAGTATTCAGGTTGAAAGGAACCCTGGGAGGTCATTTAGTCATCTACTAGTAATCTAGTAGATAAACATCACATTTAATACAGCATAATCAGCTTTAGTAGATAAATAATTCTTAATTAACATAGAGCACTTTTCCTTTAAAATATTCTTTCCAGTGAGTGACATTATTCACATAGCAATAAAAATACAATTACAGCTGAAGGCGATGCAGGCCTAGAGTTAGAGAGCGGAGAAAAATTACCTCACTGCTTTATACGGAGGACACTCCTAATGTAGTGATTCACAAGGCAGGCAAAATAATGTAGAGGTTTTTTCCATTCTCTATTTCTACTAATAAACAATGTTGGTAGTATCTTGAGAATTTATCTTGCTGAGAGAAAAATGAGATGTCCTTGGATATTCAGCAATACTTTGGGATGAAATGCTGCCAGGGCCAGACCCGGTTGCTCAAAGGAGACCCCTCCACCAACCTGGAAGAGGCTGGGAGCAACAGCTCCAAGAGCTTATACCCTGGCAAAAGCAGCAAAAGCAACAATAAAGTGCTGGATTATTACACCAAAATGCTGGCAGTCAGAGTTTCCACACTCAACACAAATGGCATGCAGAGACCATCTTATTAAATTACGCACCAGTTTCCAGCAGGCAAGCAGTTGGGCAGCAGCGGAGTGGCAGCTGTGTGCAACTCACTGTGAGAAGTACAGAAATGAGGTGCTCCAGGCCTGCCCTGTCCGTGGGTACAGGGCACAGGGTCAGGCACACAGCTTTCTGACAACTGAGACAGCAAAGACATCCCAGTTCCTGCTCTCTGCCTTTTACTGACCAAATCAAAGAGAAGCCCTTTCACCCTTCCCATCTCTTCCCACCAGATGGCATGACCCCTGCCATCCCTGGACATACCCCTGCTGCCTTCTCCACTGAGAAAGACACAGTTTCTTTAGCTTAAGTTCCCCCATGACATCCTGAAGTCAGATGCAGCTGTCAGCAAGCTGAACAGTAGTTAAATGATATACCAAGAGCTCCCAGCACCACAGACTCGCGTCCCCCTGTTCTTCCCCCTGCATCTGCCTTAGGAAAGGGGGTTTCCTTTCCCCTGGCACTACTTTGTGCAATTCTCCTCTGCCTCTGCTCAGTTATGTTCCCTGCTCCAGTCATGTGCTGACTCCAATCAATAAACATTAAACCCTAATTTGGAAAAGTAAACCATTTTGTTTCTCCCCAGTCTTCTCTTGGAGAATTTGACATTGACTCTTTCATCATTTCATGTCTTCAAAACATACTTTCACCTGTCCAACTCAGCGAGGCAAAACCAAAGAGGGGAAAACATCTGCTCAACAAAGGTCCCAGGGAAAGTTGTGAGATAACTCCAACCACAGGAATTAAGTATTGGTCATAAACCAAATATACTAAACCAGAGAAAACGATTTCTGGAAGCCATATGCTAGCAATCTCTTCTCAGTGTCAATGTCCTGCAGTATCAGGCAGTGCAAATGCCCTCCTAGTGCTGAAGCAATCACAACATTGTGTGCTCTTATTTCAGATTTCCCAAAGGGATGCAAGAGAAAGGGTGGTGAGTGATGTATTCAAAGGGACAGATCTATTTATACCTTCTTTCTACCCTCCTGGAGTAGTAAGTAATGACAAATATAGTAACAATAAAAGCAACAAATATGAAAGAGATAAAGGCTAATAATGATTTTCTCGTTCGGAAGAAGTGGCATTCAGGACACGAGGCAATCTCTTCTGGGCACACCAACTCAGGAGTTTCAGGACCAGGAAATCCATTATTGTAAATTATTTCCCTGTAATGCTTCATAGACAGCTTTGGTTCATATTGATTTGCAACATAACTGTAGAGACCATATTTAGGAGCAGTCTTGTCATTAAAAGAATAGACAAAATATCCTTGAAGGTTAACATTATCCAAGGTGTAAGCTGCAAAAGAAAACAAAGGGTTGAAGAAATGAATAAATGTCACCTTGGCATTCAAGAGCCGTACCATATGTCAGCACATAAAGCAGGAGCAGGGGGATGTTAAAACCCACATCTACACCTCTCCAAAATAAGGTAAGATACACATGCATCTATGAATTGTTTCTCATAAAAAGTAAGAATCTGTCAGCCAATGCCAGACAGTGTGATCTGCAAGTATCCTGCAATTTATTTCCTTGTGTTTGGTAAACACAGCTGTGAGTGCATGACTGTGTTTAATGATCAGCATGGAGCCTATCATGAAAAGATGGCTCTCTTTTTCATGTATGAAAGAATATGGGTTTTTGGTTTTCCCACACCTGGATTTCTGCAACCTATTTCTCTGATTGCCCCTTCTCTCTTGCAGAGCACCTCCTGATGGGGACAGCCAAGGAACAAAGGAACAGAGGACACCAGGCTTCACTTCTCACTAGCAAAGGCACAGTAACACCAGAAAAGGACGCGCCCATGCTAAGGTCATGTACTGAGATATCACCACTGCAAGTGGAAGTTATGCAAATCATAGACCTCTCGTGTTATTGACCCAAGTTTCTGATCCAAGATGATCTTTATTAGTCTTTATTCAGAACACGTCCACAATCCATACTGCTAACTTGGCTACTGGAAGAGGTCCAGTAGCTGAGCATTAACCTTCAGCCATCAGTCCTGCTTGACAAAATCAATCAGTCCACAGTAGTAAATGCAAATTGTAATGCTTAATCTCTTAAAATCACTATTTGTAACAAATTAAAGTAACATCTTCTAGCAGATGAACACAGGACTGAAAGCTAATAATTGCTCTATTTTCATACACCTCTGGAAATAATTCTTTCTACAGCCACATGCAAGATATTGAGCACCTCTAACCTACTTTTCATGTGTAAAATGAAATAATATTTACCTGCCCTTTTACTGAGCTGCTACCCAGGACAATTAGTTTGTGTTTGTAAAACTGCATGTGGATTTAATCATGTTACATAAATGGTTACTGCTGTTCTTTGGTTTCAGTTGACAAAGATATATTTAAACAGTGTACAAAGCACTTAAAAATATAGCCTCAGTCCAAAGGGTCCTGTACTGTATTCTGGAATCATTTATCTGCACAAACCTGTCGGCTCCCTTGGAACAATGCAGGTGAGCAACATTACATGCACAAATGCTGCCACATGCAGTCCCTGAAATCAGCTGAAGAAGGCAGAATAGGAACTTCAAGGTGAAAGCACCCATGTACCAAATCCTCTCTCATTCCCCTCCAGCATGACATGAATTAAGGACACAAGATTTGTAATTCATCCGTTACTGCACAGGGTCTTGCAGAAAAAATGCAAGTTTTGGAGAAACCTGAATCGGTCATGTTGCCAAGGTTAAGAGCTTGCTCCCTGTGTAAGGGCAAGGTGGACAAAAGCACAATACCAGATTGGGAGAAGAAAAGAGACTGAAAAATCTGGTATTACTGACACATCAAACATTATGGAGCAGCGTATGGAGCGTCAGAAGTGGGAGAGTGAACTTTAGGGCAAGTGTTATGGCTAGTTAGTGGGGACATATTCATCCATGACAAAGAAGGTGAAAAGACAGGAAAGTATGGCTCACATGTGATGGTTGAGAAACATAGAAGCCATTTCCAGGTTGGACGGCAGAAGGGAGAAGGAAGTGACAGGGGGATACTGGTACGAGATCAGTACGAACAACAAAGTTTTGTAAAAAAAAAAAAAGAGGGATGTGCAGGTGTGCTGGCTAACAGGAACTAGGACAAAAGCCTGTATCCATACACACTTTGAAAAGAGAAGTGCCAAGAACTGGTATGGTCTAAAGTGGTAGGAAGGATGGAAGCAATACAGAATAAACAGATTGAAACCATGAGCTCAAATATAGCCAAGATATGTTTTTTAGTGACAGATGCAGAAGACATGGAGCCAGTGCTTCAAAATGCTGGAGAAGGAACACTTGGGCACAATATTGATGTTCAGTAATTTGTGAAAGAGGTGGAAATTACACAGGAGGAAGTTAAAGTCAATATTTAACAGAGTGGACAGGATGACCTAGCAAATTACGGAATGGCCAGCTATCCTTCACTACCGAGCAAAAGAATGGAATAGACTATATAAGGCTTTATAAATAAAAACCAAGGGAGATACGTATGATTAATGTCAATCAGCTTAGTTTTATGAAAAATAAATCTTGTCAAAATAACATGGCTTTTTTTTTCTGAGATTAGCAGATCAATAAAAGTAATGATGTTTGATGTAATATACTTAGAACTTCACAAGGCAACTACTTGGTATTATATGGCATTTGGATCAAGAAAATAGAATGTTACAAGTTCAAGGGGAGCCCACAACAAGCAGATTTCAACTAGTCTCAAACAGAACTAGTAAGTCGAGAAATGTAATTGCAGGGAAGTAAGTGTCACAGTAGGTGTATTTCTACCATGGTCATGGAGATTGGCTTTTAGCACTAAAGTATTTATTTAATGATCTTAAATACATCAGCAACCTGAAAGAAAACTGAAACTATTTCTCAAAAATCTGCAAATAACACAAAGATCAGGGACATAATTTAGCTAATGTAGCAAACTTTGCACAAGCAAGCAACTGGCATTTGAACATGACCAAACGCAAGGATGTGGAAGAACAAGCAGACCATACTTTGGCAGAGGGCCTTCTGCCTGGAGGCAGGAATCTGTAACTGAGTTTGAAATCTCAGTAGATTACCACAGAGTGTGTGTAACTAACCTGCTCCCATGGCCAAACGGGCTAATGGGCTGCTTAGATGTATGAAAGAGGCATAAAAGTGTAAGAGGTTACATTATACCTGCCTGAGATACAGGTGTGGCTGTGGTAGGAACAGTATGACCAGGTCTGGGTTTACCCCTTTCATGAAGAATGCTGGCAAATAGAAAAACTTTTAATAATGTAAAGGTTCTAAATGATGTTTTATAGTAAGGGACATAAAGAGCTTTGTCTGTGCTATTTATCAGAGATAAATGAGAGAGAACTAATTTTCTGTCTGTAATACCTACACAGGTAAAATACATGGAAATGCACAACAAAATGGCTTAAAGCTGAATCTAAACAAAATTAATACTAGAAGTAAGATTTATATGTACTATACACACACATATATAAAAACAGTAAATAATTACCCACTGCAACAGCTTACAGTGAGATGTAGAAGATTCTTCATCAGTAAAAATTATCTCATTTGGGTCTTGTGCTTTTCTTAAAAAACAGTGTGTGTTGTATGACAGGATGACTCAAAATGCCTCCTTTTTGCTTTATAATTTATGAATCTTTGAAACAGAGAAAAAGACTGGTTTGGGTTCTGAATACCAGGAAAGAGTCCAGGAAATGGTATAATGAGGTAGATAGCTGAATTATTATGAAGATCGCTGTTGGATAAGATCACTGTTGGATAAGATACAGAGACAGCTGAGGAACAGAACTCCTCATATCCAGCCCTGAGGCACATCAGTGGAGAGAAGTAACAAAGCAAAACAACAGAAGTACTATAAGAAGAAAATCTGACTGAATGCATGTGGAGCTACTCACATAACATCTACTTAAATTTCTTGAATCCACAAAAAAAGTTTTGCTCTCTTATGCAGAATATGTGCAAGGTCAGTCTTCCTGATGTTTAGTAATGCAAATCAATCGTAAATCAAAGGAAAAACTAACTGTTATGCTGCAGTAACATCTCATTTATGGGGTATTCTACACAGGATTTCTTTTTTTAAAGTTAAACATACTCTATCACACAGTGTATACTAATACTGGGATTTGTGACATATAAACCATCTATGGTTCCTTACCTTTTAAAGCTTCATTGATGTAATTCTCTATGTAATATATTCTGAGCTTATCATGCACCATATTCTGATCATCATCAATTCCATTAGCCATAACATAAACCGGGACATTGCCATACTTTGATTTAACCCACTTGAGCAATTTACGCAGTCCCCAGGGCACTACTGCAGCTCTGCTGGGGGAGTGCAGCCATGTGATGTCATTAATCATTTGAACTTCAAGGTAGTGGTCATATTTTAGTGCATCCTCTTTCTCCCAGCCCACGAGGGTAGTAGTGTAGTGACTCAAGGCAAAAAAATCAAATGAGCCCTGGATTAACTTCTTTTCGTCTTCTGAGAAATAAGGCAAGTGGAAATTATACAGGTCAATACTGTTTCTTCGGTGAAGCCATGCTCTCATCACCTGTGGGTAGTCACCATTCCCAAAGATGGGCTCTGCAAGCCAGCCAATGTCAAACTCTAAAATTCTGTCAGCAACATCTTGGTCATTCCTGGAAAAGGGACAAGCTGGTTCGACCCAGTCGGCTTGCAGGGCTATAGATATTTTGCCCTTCTGAGATCTCCTGAATTCCTTGTCATAAAGATGCCATGCTTTTGCATGGGCTTTCAACAGGTTGTGCCCTGCGGTGTATGTCAAATTTTTCACAGATGGTTCATTCATTGTGATCCAAAATTTGACATGGTCCCCAAGACTTGTAAAGCAAAATCTGGCATACTCAGCAAAAGCCTGAATAGTTTCTGGGTTTTCCCAAGCTCCATATTTGGCAAGGGAAACTGGAAGCTCTTGATTCTCAGCCATAGGTTGCCATAAAGCAACAACGGGAGTTATGTTAACTCTGAGAAGTTCACTAGCAAAACACTGATAATAATGGACAAGTGTATGGTTGATTACAGAAAGATTACCTAAAGGAAGGATTAAAGACCATTTAAGTGAAAAATGGAAATGTGTGACATGCATTTCTTGCAGAAGAGAGATCTGAAGCCTGATAGCAGCAAAGTCAACACAGTGACGCTTGCGTTTTGAGGTGAAAACTCCATCCACTTTAATAAGCTTCTTCGTCTGGTGAACATCCCACACATAAACATTAGAGTCAAGAAACTGGGCAGGTGTCGTGTCTACCTAGGTAGAATAAGAAACATACCAGATTCAAGCTGTTCGTTCTAGGTAGGTGGGAACATCATAACCATCAAGCACAATGTGGTTAAAGAATATCCTAAGTCAAAACATTGCATTTAGCACCTCTCTCGCATCTCTGATACGGTAACATCTCTGTCTCATATGAATGAGTTAATTTTCTGTTGATATGTGATGTCAGAAAAGTACCAAATCTATACACCATTTTCACTCTACTTTCCAAACAAGCTTATGCTAATGGTCACCATGTTTATATCTTCTCCAGATTGCTCCAGTCTGTGTGGGAAACCAGGGATTGCTCAGGGATAAGGCACTAAGTCTGCAACAGATCTCCAGAGAAGCAGATCTTCAGTAAAGACTACAGTAATTTTTAAAATGTTTTTTCTTTCAAGATTAAGAAGGGCCTACAGAGAGACTGTCTGTTGTAAATTACCCAGTAGATTCAGTTTCAAGACCACTCCCTGAATGCAGTAAAAGAAATAATGAATGCAACATCATTTCTGCGTTCTTTTCCTGACTATGATGAAAGATGAGTAATGCTCTGCACTTGATTTTTAGCACGAATTCAGTTGACAAGCAAAATTTTTCCTTCCTGCTAAAGACGTCCTTTTTTATTTAACTCATATTGAACTCATTTCCAAGTTATTTCAGCAGGCTGTTGAAGTCTGAATCAATTTTTTTTCAGGCCTCTGAGTAAACCCACTATATGTCACTCCAACAATAAATGCATCTCACGTAAGTCTTTAGGGCTTCAGATGTCAGAATTGCCTGTATGACATACTGACACAGTAGAAGATGAGCTTCTCACAGTCCCACAGAATTATAGTTTCACTTTTTAATTAATATCACAAACACAGTAAGGACTAGAAAATGGAAGTGTAAATTGCTTAAAATTATGCACAGTGTAAAATCTCCTCATTCATATTCTCGCATATCTCTCACAAGAAAGATCCAAGCTACAATATACTGGTACAATGTGTGTTTATTTGTATTTTTTTACTTTTTTTTTCTTTCTTTGGTACACAGTTTTCCCTCGAGTTCAGATTTCCTCGTCCTGACCTCTGTTTGAAAAGCAGGTGTCAGCCTACAACCAGTGTTCAACTTGTAGCTGAGGCTCTGCAGACTGTATAAAGAAGCTGCTGAAAATCAGTTGCTATTTTCTCCGGAGAGGTCAGTACTGTGCTTATAGAAGAAAGTAATAAAAAACAGCATGTCTGAGGGAAATTGCTTTTCTGGAGAATTGTCCCTTGAAGATTACTAAAGCATGCATTGCCACTAATACTGTGGGAATGCTGTCAAAAGAGTTTTTCCACTGTGATGCATCTACAAATCACACTACCTAAGCCTTACAGCGCAAAATGTTTGAATGGCCTTTTGAAATGAAAATATTCAGCTTTGAAGGTTTTGGGGATGGGAAGGATTTTTTACCTGTCTTAGGCTGACTGACTTCACAACTTTATAGCTGTTATTGATCCCAAAGGCAGCAATTCCATTTCCAATCCCTAATCTATCTGGGAGCTAGGAGGATAATGACTGTTGAATTTTCTTGGAAATCAGTGTACCAGGTGAGGAGGCTGCAGTATTTTTCAAGAGAATAAAATCAGATCTTACTTTTGGAGTCAGAAAAAACAAACAAGCCCCCTATACTCTAGCCTTAAGAAAGATTCTGTCTTTGCGGAAAATCTAAATGAAAAATTCTGTTCTTGGATCAAGCCTCAGAGTTGAATTTAACTACATCTCTTTACTGTGGTTAAAGAAGCCCAGCAAGCCAAAACAGCATCTGAGAATTACAGAGTCAAACTGTTAAAGAGACCATAACTAAGCTACAATTTTCACTCATGCTATGAAGTCTTAAATTTTGAAAGATTCTCACAAATTATCAGATTTAATTGAAATACAGAGCGAGAGATATGAACTGGATCCGTGATTTAGATAGGTGCTATACAGGGGCACTGCAGGCATCCATCAAACAGAGTACTACACAAAATGACAAAGAAGGAATACAGAAATTTCACCTAAATTTAATACTGTACTTTTTTTATACAAAAGCCCTCTCGCAGCAGTACCAGGATATATATGCATAAGATGAAGAAACATGCCACCAGAGTTTTAAGAGCTTTCAGGAACTTTTCTAAAACATATAAACAGCAGACAAATACACTACCATTAAAATTACGAACATGAAAAATCAGTAATATTTCCCATTTCATAGACTAGGACATTTGGAAATATACTTTAGCAGGTCTAATCAACTTCCATTTGAAAAGGACTGACTTCCAGTAATTGATCCCATAACATGTCCTAGATGAGCATCAGACCCCTCTAATTTCTGTATGTTTTTCTAAAATGCTATTTACTATATCTCAATCTGACTGGATCTCCTTGGTCACATGCAGAAGGTATAGTAAAGACTGAAATACAGTGTTACCCTGTACCCATCTCCTTGCAGCACTGTGGTAATATATATAGGCAAAGACACTCTATCCAGCAAATTTATCAATATGAGCTTGTGCACTGATCTGGCTGGACAACCTGTCAGCTTTATCATCAGACTCACCTGAATGTAGTTGTCAACAATTCCCCAAGCAAAGCCACAGGGAAAAATACCTTCTATGGGCTGATTTTCAGGCAAAGGTGGGAAGCCATTTTTTTCTATCAGCTTTTGATAGAACAAGACAGAAGATTTTGGCATCAACTTCTTGTCATGGCTTTGAAAATCAACATAAAACAATCCACGTCGAATGCTATATCCTCTGTGCCATTCAAAGCCATCCAGGAGCGACCAGACCGTGTAGCCAAACACATTAACACCGTCGTACCGGATGGCTGAGGAAAAGAACAAAACCAAATTTATCGCAGTGCTCATTTTATCTCTGTAGATTACACCATATCAGCAATGTGTGCAGTATTCATGTGTAAGAACAGTGCAAGAGGTCAAATAAGTATCTCGGGGCCTGCCTCAAAGCCTGTTCAGGGAATATATTTGAACCGCATTCAGGGAGCTGCAGGACATGGGTGCGCTGTGCAAGGCAGCAGAAGTGCCTGGCTTGGCTTTGCCAGATTTAGAAAGGGAAGCAGCGCAGCCCTAGTTTGAGCAGTGCTGCTCATTAGGTGTGCCAAACTTCAGCCTCAGAGCAGAGCACACTACATTTGAACCGTCTGCAGCAACCGGACCAGTAAATGCACTGCATTGCACTCTGCAGCTCACTCCAGGGTAGCTTAAGTGCCATTAATGCAGCACTACCCTGTATGCAAACAAAAGTTACACTTTTTTTTTCTCCTTCCCCTCCACTACAAATACATACTGAGAAAACCCTGACAACACTTCTGGTGTTCTGAAGAATTTTTATTACCACAGATTTTAAGTAGAATTGATAATGCAGGAAGACCCTCTTTATCTGATAATTCTGTCTCTTTGCATCTTTTATGGCATAGCATTTCCCAGTTTAAATATTTAAGGGTTTCTAAAAATATGCATATGTTCTAGATCAACTGTTTGACTTTTAAGAATCACCACACACTTTGAAGGTTAATATCAGAGTCTACTGGCATCTGTTAGTATTGCCAGCATTACAGTTTTATTTTAAGATTCCAAATGATACTTTTAGTTGTATTAAACACTGAGATTCAGCAAAATGTTCCTGGGCAAGGCTCAGTTTCAGAAAAGCACAAATGAGTGTGCTTATTATAATTACATAATTAGACCCACCCTAATTCAGCAATGCATTTAAGCACATTCTTAAATGTTCTTTTGAACTTGAGTTTGGTTCTGTAGCCAGCAGAGTTTATCTTTATTACTCATCATCTTCTGTCAACCCAGACTGGGTACTGACTAAACATAATATTTTCCAGCCTAGTAACACTGAAAGCGTTATTTCAGGCAACCAAAATATCAAGATCCTAATTTCCTGGTTTTATTAATGTACCTTATTACAATCAGTTATGAGGGACCACACGGATTCTTGATTGTAACCCTGTTTGAATCAATTAAATGAACTGCGGTTAAATAAGCAATGAATTTGGCCCAGTCTCTGTCAGAGGTCATGAGAAAACATCCAAGGAAATGGAATATTTCTCCTCTTAAAGGCATAATTCTTTTGTGTTTGGCAAATGACAGTATTTTTCTAACCTCTTCATGCATCCAGGATGACATCTGCCATACCAGCAGAGTAAAAGCCAATCCAGGTCCACTTTGTGAACTGGTCTCAGTGGGAATCTCTCTTTGAACAGCTTCTCACCCCTTCTGTAAGTCATCACAAAGCACTCCCACACTTCCTGAGCACCTCATAAAAATTCTCCCCGAATCCTTTTTTAAAAATGTATTAACTTTTAAGTATCACCTATGAAAGAAGCAACCTGAAAAATTTTTGGAAATTCCAGAAAGTCTGGAAGTCTCAAACACAGTATCCCACACGGACTGCATGTTACTGAAAAAACACAATAAAAATTGTCCTTTTTTAAAATTTTTAAATTTTTCCTTTAACTATCTCCCTTCTTTTTAATGTCTGTTGGTATGTAAGCCAGGCTAACTGAAACCTAAACTGTCCTTGCTTCTGAAACTGAGTGGCCTTGTCTATACTCCCTACTGGAAATAACTCCTGACCTGAGCAATGCCCCACAGCTTGCCTATAAGTATGCTACTGTGCAGGCCAGAACTCTGCCAGAAATGGGTTAAAAATTAAACAGCTGTTCAGCTCATGCTCTGTTTAGCTCACTAGTATAGAAATAGTCCAAGGAAACATGGCAGACCCATAAGCATCAAATACAGATCCTTAAAACTCTCTGCTCAGATGCAGTCCAATCCCAGGGCACAAAGGTGAGGTGTGTGAAGCTTGCAGCCCCTGCTTCCATGCGGAAGGTGCCCAGGGATCTATGTTTTGCCTCTGGACATAGCAGAGAATAGCTCAATCCTGACCTGTCAAGGGCCTAGCTGTTCCCATTCTCCTTAAGACATTTGAATTCAGACCTGTTAACTCCCCAGATAATGACCTAAACTCTCGGCTAGTCAACATGGCACAGAGGAACTTGCATGCCCTCCTGGTCAACATGCTCCACCTTACAAGGAACAATCAATTTATCTGTCGCACCAGAGACAGAGCAGGGAAGTGAATATGACCCTAGAGTAAGTGGTTAGATACTCACCCATGTGAGGAAACATCTCCAACCTGCAGCTCTAATTAATATGTAACTACTTTATATTACAGCTCTATTTACTCTATTCAACCCTAAGTGGTATTTAGGAAAAAAAAAAGAAAGATCAAAAATAGTAAACAGTAAAAGGATTTAGGACTGTGAATCCCAAATGAAGAGACCCTTTCCCACCGCCAAAAGCAAAGAAAAAAAAATGTACGGAGCTTGTGTACAGCATACAGTGTTAGAATGGACATCTACATCAGCACTTCAGCTGAAATCAGGAGCACACTTTTGAACAAATCTCACTTTTTTGAACAATCATCTCACTTTGGTTCACATCACAGAGTGGTCTCAAGATGCATGACCTGGGTTCCCCTGGGGTGAAATTAATCCAGAAATGGGCTTCAGAAATGCACACAGTGTGGACACCAGGCCCTTAACACCAACCCTTTTTACTCTACAGGCTTGCTCTAACAGGGCTGCACTTACTTGTTAATGTAGATATAGAAATAAGCAGTTTTGTCTGAACCAATGCATATACACAATTAGGCAGAGACACTGGCCAGATCTAGGAAGCAGCAAAACCACATTTATGCGGCCCTTGGTCTAAATTCATTATCCTTGCTTCTCAGTGCTAGAGTTCCAATGCCATTTTATGGCCCTGTGACTGCTGGAGTGAATTTCATGTTAAATAGCTCACGAATCTCTACATTACCAGTGCTTTATTGAACTGGATAGCCACATCCTAAATCTCTGAGAGAGACAACATCTGCCTTTGTCTTTAGTGTTGTCCAACAAGACTGCTCACAGCCAACATGATGCCTTTCATGAATCTTTCTCAACCAAATTACCATAGGTATTGCATAGAGAACTTTGGTATTTACAATGGATTTTGCAGATTCTAATGGCAGAATATTTGGGCGTAATAATTTTCATCATAATGAAGCAAAAGTCCCTTCTGCAGACCCAGTCTGTCTCTGCCTTTTTCTTCTGCAAAAAGTTTAGCCAAGTGCTAGTATTCTTAAGCTGGCATGGCAAGACTGTCGTATTGTTGCTACTGTTATTACTATTTACTGAGTAGCACATTAAAAGTAAAGAAACTGTAAATTGAGATTATTTCCAGCCAGCTGTGATTAAAAGGCAGATCCATGTATGCATGTCCAGCAATTTGCAAAATAAGCAGAAATGCAGGTAATAGGAATATGGCGCCTTCACGAAGATCTCTTCATCATGCAAGCTAGTAATACTGTACTTGCAACAGTAACTTTTTCCTTCCATTCTCCCCATTTTGGATGCACTAGCTCATGTATTTATTCACCTTTTGATTTATTTGAAATAATTGGGCTTCTGGAATAGCAGACGAAACAAATGTGGGAATCCTCTGCATCTTCATGAGAGCTGAGAATAAAATGAAAGCCATTTCTGCTCATCCGCTGTATGAAAATGGCAATGTAACACAATGGCTATCTCATCTGAACTAATAGCTACAATAATACCATTTTTAAAACTAGAACAGTAAACTGTGGACAAGTAAATCTACTATTAAATTGTAAATTAAGAAATTAAAAGACAATGAAAACGGAAATGGGAACCCCAACAACTTATTGGTGACTACTAGGATTGAAAAAATCTGTTTTGCCACAAGGAAATGAGAAAACAGAAAATGAGTCTCATACAAGGTAGTATATTTCTCTTACTGTTTGGGAAAAAAAATAACAGGTTAACAATTTAAATAATTTAGATTATACAACCTCAAACATTCAGTTTTCCTTAAACTGATGTAAATTCAGATTATTGTGACTGATGTCCAGAGCTGTACCAATGTAAAATTTGTGCAATGGCAACACGGAGATGCAGAATGAAAAGGTTCAAATTTTTCATTTAAAAATGTATTCTTTCAGCCCTATGTCTTCTTCAGAGGAACTCCTACTGGATAGTGTTTACGTTCCCACATATATATTCTTATGTTTTGTACATATGCATCCATACGTCTAAAATACGGAAAACAAGAATGAATAAATAATCCAGTGAAATTCTCTAAGTCCATTGTGAATACAGTTCACACGTTTTGCACTTCTTCCTACCAAAGACAGTAGAAATTTTCCAACTGACTTCAAAGACAGCAGTATCAAGCTCACCAAATGCTATCTGCAGATATTAAGGGTCTTCAAGAGCCGAAAATAACAAACCCAGGAAAGGGATTCAGAGTCTTGTTTCACAAGTGCCAAGATGAACGTTAAAGAGTAAAATTAGTTTTCAGCCTGGTTCTTTAACATGCCTCTGTAGGCTATTTTGCATTACGATTTTGTCAAGCATATATTAATACAACCTCAGTCCTACCTTTTAAAGTTTCCATAATGAATTTTTTGAGATAGTAAATATATTTGGCATCATCTCTCTTTGTGCTACCAGAAACAAACCAGCTGTTCTCCACAATGAATATTTGGGGGTTGTTATATTCTCTGCTTATCCAATAAAGGAGCTGCCTCAGGCTTATTGATTCCAACTGCTGGAACTTCATATGAGAGTCCAAGAGCTGGAAACTCAGGGTAGCTCCAAAAGAAAGAGCAAAAAAGTCTGCTGTTCCCTTGATATACTTCTTCTCAACTTCACTGAATTCAGGCAATAGAGATGAGAGGTTGCTCTTCATGCTTTCTGGATAGTCACCATCAATAAATATGGGCTTAGCAAACCAGCCAAGCACAAAATCAAGGGATTTTTGACATTCTTTTATGTTTTTTTCAGTCATATGTTGAGGTTTTATCCAGTGGGAGCTAAGGGCAATGGACACTTTTCCTCTTTGAGTTGGACGAAAATGGTCATTGTAGAGATGCCAGACTTTAGCATGGGCCTGTTGAAAAGAAAGACTGTAATTAATGCACCTGAAATTTCATTTTAAGTAACACTATTAGTCTCAAGTACAGACATCCAGTGTCATGTAGTAACCACATAAACACAACATTTGAGGGCTCAGCCTTATTCATTCATCAGCAGTTTACTACTCGCAATTTAACTTTTCTTTAATACTATATTAATACCATGTATCAACTAGAAATCACTGGTTGGTGAGGGAAAACAGCATCTCAGTTTTCTGTGAGATACTATTCCAGGCATTGAACACACCTTTAGCTAGACACCTTTATTAACTTCTGTTATTGAGTTCAGACATACTTCCAGAATTTACAAAAATCAAAATGCATTTAACTAAGCATGTTTCAAAGTATGTTTTCACTTTATCTGTATTTTCACAGATTATTAAATAAGGAAGGTATATTCTTAAGAACTGCCCAGATCTCTCAAATAATAGAAGACAAAGAAACACCCTTGAACTTGTTCTTCTTTCAACCACAACACACAAACTACCAATCTGGATTTTAAAAAGTCTGGTGAAAAACAAGTTATCACAGCTCCTGAAAAATTATTCCAATAATTCAATTTAATTTGTTTTATTAAAATTTGCTATTTACCTCTAGGATCAGATCTCAACCACATGTCTTGGTATAATTTTATCTGTTACTGTGAGGAGATCTTTTCTACCAAATTTCTTTCCTGTGATCTTACAGAGTCAGTTGAAACAGTCTCTTGATGTTCCTTTTGAAAGCTAAATAGATTAAGTTCCTGGAGACTTGCATTATCTTCAGGCATAGCTTCAAGCTCTCTAGCAATTCTCACTGCTCTCCTCTGATTCTCTTCCAATTTGTCATCATCTGTCTTAAACTGCAGAAGCAGAATTGGATATAATATGCCAGTGGTAGTCTTGCCAGCAGTAAAACCAGAGACAATTTAATACACTATTTCTGCTTATGTGGCCATAGAATTACACTGTGAGCATATGCTCATCCAAACTATGGTATCTCCAGAGCCCTTCATCATCTAAAACATATTTTCTCTTCACACCTAGCTTATCAAGGAATTTTGACTGCTCTATGAATCAACATCCCATCTTTTTGACATTTATACATTAGTAGAAATTGTAATGCTTTCTTCTAGGTCATCAATTAAAAGGTAAAAAACGAGAGATCTATTCATTAGAATAAAGACTGCTTAATAACTATTCCTAGTTTACATTTGCATTTTTAGACTTGTCAGTATTTGTTCATATGTGCTGTGATATGAGCCTCCATTCTTGTCATACAAAGTCACAGGTGTGATGAATATATATGACAGATTATTAATCAAAGTGCCACATGCATTTTTAGCTCTTCCTGGAATATAACCCATGTAGAGAGCCTTAGAATTCCATTCCATGCAGTTGGTATGTTGGCAAATTTTATCATTAATTTATTGATAGCTGCTGTTCACAGCTTCCTTTTCATAAACTCTTACCATTCAAGCTTTGAACCAAATGATTTCCAGTTGCCAGCATTACTAGGAACGTTAAGCAATTAAGATTATTAATCATTTTAGACATATACTCTGTTAATTACCCAGGAAAAATAATGAATTCTATCATTCTACTGTTCTTGCAGAATGTTAATTCTCACTGCTGGGAGAAAAACAATTGGAAGTGAAGGACAACTAAAGGTAAGATTAATAATCAAGGCTCAGTCCAGCTGCCCCCATACAGAAACCTGCTACATTTGAGTCATCATGGGGTATGATAAAACATCTGTGCAGATCTGACACCAGCTCTAGAGGAGACTAGACCCATGCCCTTTTAGAGTGGTCACCAAAACCCAAAAAGAACAATCTTGGAAACTGTAAATCACAGCACACACCTATCTGCGTGAATCTGAATCAAGCTCTCAGCTGCAAACTTCAATGTACATTCTCTCACTTAAAATAATACATCAATAGCTCAAATAAATGTGATGCAGTCCTACCATCTGTTTATATTAATATAATGAATTTTGATGTGAGAGACTAAATATAGTAACCACTTCAAAGTCTCATGTCAAAAATGAGAGCTGACCTAAGCACAGGTTTAATTTTACTTCACACTGCAGCTCTATTATGCTGATAAAAGAACAAAAGACATTATGTATCATGACCAAAATGCTACACACCCAACACTTTAAATATTTTTAAAATACCATTGGAAACAAATGTGTCACTGCTTGCAACTCAAATTTGCACACCCAAATTTTCCCTCATAAAGGTGCCATATATTCTTCCTCTCCAGATTTCCTGTCTCAAATGTTAAGATACCACCATGCACACACAACTTCATCTCTGTCATCTGCACTTGCAAGTATGCTGTCCACCCACAGAACACCTTGAGGACTGTGGAGAACTTGCTCCATAACTCCTGTCCCTCCCTATTCCTACCAGTGGCAAGAGATCTTCCACCATTTTACTAGCTTTGATTCCACCATGAAGAAAGGAAGAAGGGAATCCCACCGGTTATTCCCTCTACACAGAGAAGGAGGTGCTGCTTACTCCCTCGTTGCAATGAAAAAATATGAAGTGCAGCAATGTGGGATTATGTCACGCAACTTTACTTTCTAAGGAAGTCATCCAGTCTGCTTCTACAGAAAACAAGACTGTTGTCTAAGATATGCAGGGTGAGTCATTTTTTGGGAGTCCATCTCTCTCCACTGATGACAGGCAAAGCCTGTTACTCAGTTTAGCCAAGACATGTTCCACAGACAGAAAAAAGCAGGCAAGAAGCAGCCCACTTAAATGTCTGCCCTCTGGAGCATGCATGAAGTGGAATTATGTTATTTCAATTAAAAAAACAGCTAAACAGAAAATAGTGCATAAAAGTCCCCAGGCTCTGTGGACATAGATTAACGAAGTAGTTCAAAAACTACATAGTAATTGAGCTGGAAGAAGCCAGGGACAGAGCAGTGTCTCTATGGAAATCTGGGACATAATTAATTGGCCTAAAATTAGGCATCTAATGCAGTTTTAGAGTACTCCAGCCTGAATTCCAGTCAGTTTCTGAAAGCTCTGAGTCTCCCATAAATCCCAAGTCACATCTCCAGATCCACAGAGACACCTGAGACACTACAGAGTGTGTCGAATGATTACTTGCACCTATACCCATCTTCACATAAATGAATCCCAAACCTAGTGTGGGACTTATTTTGAGCTGAAGACACCTTATATTTTGTTGACCACATGGGAGCTAGATGCTGAAGCTCCCTCTATAGACCATGGAGACCTCAGGCTCCACACAGCTGCCTGAACAGAGGCATCTAATTGCCACTCCAGAATGATACAGGCCTAGGTCACATCTGCCATTTCCATGCAGATGTCCTAAACAGCTTGGGAAATCTCATATGGCACTACTTATACTGAGCTAACAGGATCCCACTCCAAGTCAATCCCACTCCAACAGAGTCTAGCAAGTGATTCCCCAGTACTGTACAGCAGGCGGATCACACTCAGCAAGACCGCTACCTAGGTCCCAGCAACTGTATGGATTAGCAGTAGGATTTAATATAGGTGCCTAGACCTTTTTGAGATGCCTTATCTGAATGAGGTTGGCAGACATGATTCAGGACCCAATGGGAGACCTTGTTCCTCTGGAGCAGCAACTGGAGGCCAGGCAAAATATTTTAAGAGTAGCTCAAATGACACTATACCTCTGCTGGGACAACTGAAACCTTCTAGATGTCTGTTATCTATAACTGGAGTTTACCCTCCCAGATCACATGCAGAGAAAACAAGTAGGAACCAAACTACCATCAGTTCCTTCATATTTATATGAGATTCTACTTCCTGATCTCAGTGACTTACCTATTGATACCTATTTTTAACTCACAGCTGACAAGGATTAAGACCATGGCAATCCATACTTCAGGACTTTTACTGACACACAGCATGGTGACTTCATGTTCCTGGTTTTGCAAGATGCCAAGAGGTCTTACTTGGCTCCTTGTTAGCTCAGACAGGTGTGCCATGATGACAGATCACTTGGCTTGGCTAGAAAACCTTACTAAAATAGCCTGCTTACAAACTGGCTCTAGGAAGAGTTGTGCAAACATCCATGTGTTATGAGCAGAGCTAACTGCTAAAACCTGTGTGCTGGTTTCCATGCTGCTGAATTTGGGTGGTCTTGCCATTATTACTTGCATTCAGAGAGTAACACATACTGTTAGATACCAAACACTTGACTGACACCTTTTTGGGGGATATTACCCTATATTCGTGAACCTGCTGAGACTTCAGCTAAACTGGTATTGGGAAAACTGCAGATTAGCATGGGTGCTCTCTGTGCTTGTCTGTTCTTCAGGAACACTGTCAGGAAAGCTTTTAAACAGCATTTACCTTACTCTTAAAATGCTTTCATCCCTAAGAAAATTATGAAGGTTTATATCACCATGAAAATGTAAAAAAGTCTTAAAATGTAGCTTGTCCTCTTAACTAAGCCTGTTTGTATGTCTGTACTTCACTCATGTTTCAGGCCCTGCCACAGTCCCGTTTTAAAGTTGATACATTCTTCTTCTCCTGACTTTCCCACCCAATATACCTATTTGGACTACACTCTACCTATAGTCAACTTGTGAAACTGATACTGGTCATTTGTTCAGCCTTAAAGAGATCTCTGTGTGAGTCAAAGTCAGCAATGCAACATAGAGCCTTGATGAAGTGTCAAACACATTTCCAAAGCAGAAAAGCGTTCTGCAATGCCACAGCATGGGCTAGTCCTACAAAGTTCAAATTCCCGCAGTGACAGCAGAAATAATTCAACATAGGCTTTACAGTCTGACAGTCATGTCCTACTCTATTGCAGAACAGATCTAAAAAGCTCAAGAATCGTAAGGTGAAGTGTGATGGTTTAAGCCCTGCCAGGACCAGAGACCATGTTGCCGTTGTCCCTCCCCCACAAGTAGGGCACAAACCCCAGGTTAAAATAAGAAGGAATTTAATACAACAGTGTGATAAACAATCTGAACAACAACAGTAGCAATGATAGCAACAATAAACAGCAGTAACAGTAAACAAGACAAAAGATATACAGAGAAATACCGCAACGGTTACAGACAGCTCGCTCATGTGCTTCCCGTCACCAAAGCCACAAAGGAAAAAGTTCCCGCACTCCCATGCCCAACCCAACATCAGCATGGTATGAATAACCCAGCTGGAGATCCCCTCCCCCTTCTCTGCTGGGGAAACTTAACCCTATCCTAGCTGAACCAGGACATGAAGTCAATTTAGTAATACACAGACATTTGTTTGCCTGACTACTCCTCTAAATTCCTGCCCAAGACAATTAAGACCTTCCTGAATCTGGCACTGATATGTATCATTCTGCAAGTTCTTAGTATTTACACCTGTTATGATGTATAACCTTCACAAGAGCAAATCAAGAATTATAATTGGGAACATCATGATTCCATAATTTGTGTTCATTCCTCTAGAACAAGTTGTCTCAATTTTGTGTGTCTTCTGAACCAGTAATAATACCACTCATTTCACAAATAAACTGCACAAATACTCTGCTCTCCACACTCAGATGAACCATCCTGTATTAACTCTCTATTTGCAGGTTAATGAAACTGAATAGGAAAGTGTTACTGAAACCCATTTAGCAATACAAAGAGAAGAGTTAATTGGAAAACATGTGAAAAGGCTTTTTGATTACTAGAAACCAGGCTGATGTACCTCCAACAAAACCATCATTATTTCAGTCCTACATCAAAAGCCCTTCTGAAATGGATATAATTATTGGAATGACATAGGAAAGTCTAGTACGTGATTAGTCAGAATATGCCTTATACCAAGAAGGGGAAAATATAATGGTTTTTGTCCCTGTACCATCAAAAGCAAGTATTTTAATAAAAGCTACAGAGAGAATGTCACATTTCATGTAATGTTTCACCGTCAGATCCAAAGTCGAGTAGATTTCACCCACACGGTCTTTGGGCAGAAGTTCTCTTTCACAAGCAAATAACTGAGTAACAGATACAGGTATTGAGAAACTGCTTAAGTTTTTTTTCCCATATTTCAAAACTGGTAAGATAATATCTTCATGTATAAAGCACAGGACTTCACTATAGATAGTATCTTAGTCATGTAGTAACTTAATTTTTCCTCTACAGTTCCTTTCCAAATACGTATTTTTCTAGTTTTTCTTTTAGAGTCTGTTAGTCAATATTACCACAGATTATCAGTTCAATTAAGTCAATATTTTTGACCAATCTCAACAACCTGGAACCAGAAATAGGCTTGTAAATGGTACATAGAAGACCAAGTAAATATTTTTCAGTATATAACCACTTAATGTAAAATTTTCTACATTATAGCTCAAGTATTGACCACATATCTGAACTACACTGCTTTGTTCCAGTTTCTTTCTCGTACAACTTAGTGACCATTTTTCACACTGTGCTGGTCATGGTAACAGGCTGATATCTCATGAACATGACTGAATTTATGCCTGCCATAGATAAGGGAGGAAGTAATACCATTCCTATTTTAAGAATTGGGAACAGAGATATTACAACATGCATAGAATAAGGAAAATTAAACCAGGTACCTTAACTTGTAGATCAGTGCATGAACTAGAGAACAATGCCTCTGTCTGGTATGATACTCACCTCTACAGAAAAAGCACCAAAGGTGGCATTAAATACTTGTCCGAAGGCACAGTGGCTAGCAAAAACACCATTTTTCCCTATCACAGGCAAAACAGGAGCTTTGCGAACACAAGAATAAAAAGAAGGTAACCTGAAAGCATGAAGCTAAGCTACAGGCATCAAGATGCATTGCAGGTACCCCAAATATATTATCAGAAGGAAAAAAAACCAAAACCCCACAAAAGATAAGGAAGCAGATAAGAGTTATTTTTATACTTTGATTTTGAATTTTATAGCAGATGAAAGTCTGGGAAGGCTTGTACTTTCACATACCGTATGCATAAGCATAAGTGAACATTATCACAGATAGATATGCAGCAGAGAGACACAAAGTGACCGCAGTGTGACAGAAGGAATCCAAAACCCCTTTGATATCACTGTGTCAGGTGACTGCTGTAGGAAACCTCCTTTGAAGTACAGAAAGCCTAGATGTTTTGGCACAAGCCCTGAGTTAAACCTCTCTCAGACTCACCCTGCCTTGAAGGGCCACTCGCTCGGCAGTACCCTGTGGCGTGGTCAGCCAGAGGGGGGGCGGCCGGACTGTGCAATGCACTCTGCAAATCCCACCGTCACCATCAGAGGCTGTGCAAGCACAGGCATACACCCTTCGAGGGGGACTCATCTCACCTAATTTTTGTCATCATCTGCATCCTAGCAATTCACATGCACAGCAGAGGGGAAAGCTTCTAGGACACAATTCACTCAAGCCATTTTTAATACCCAGATGAGAGTGAGATAAAAAGTGCCTGTTACCCTCCACTCACCACACAGGCAGGCTGGCACAGCCACTGGAGTCGACATCCTGTCCAAACAAACTAAAGCACCAAGAGATGAGTGGGTTGGGAAAGCAGTTTGAAGTCTTCTGAGACAGAACAGTCTCTGAAAACATAAAGGTCATCTGGAAAAGAATAAAGCAGCATTTGACTTGGAGAAGCAATGGGAGACAAGACAAAAATAGCTTTATTTCTGTCAACAAGTGCTTCTGAGACACTTGATGTGTTTAATCATTTTCCGTTACCTCTGACAGAAAAGATTAATTATGGAACTGCACAAAAATAGTTCAAGGAATTTTGTGACCCATGTGAATATTAAAGATATGAGAGATTTTTAAGCAGAGTACAAAAAGAAGATGAAAGTACAGAGCGGTTTCGGTAATTTAAAGCTGAGAGACAATCTTGCAGTACTGAAGGGAGCTAAAATAGTCCCTGATAAAAGACTTGACTGATTGGAATCTGGGACACAATGCACAAGCAGTATTTAGGGGAAGACCAAGATACAATCATTGCTATCAAAATTGCTTTGGGTGTGCTGGAGCTACATAAACATATCAAAACTCCAGAACCGAGACTGACCTGCAAAGCCCTTTATTAGAGCATGAACCTCTTGGAGGACGGGCCAGGCTCCAATCATGCTGACATATTCAAGTACACAAAATACAAGTAAACAACAAAGATGCAAGGGAAAAAGACATGGAGAACTTAGTTGTAATCCATAAAACCTAGCACACAGAACTGCACAAGCTGTAGTAAACAGCACAAACCAAGACAGTAACACCACTTTGCAAGAGTTGATAATGATCAGACAAATGTGCTGAACCAGGAGGGTGAAAAAAGCACCATGACTTTGGAGGAAACTTTAATGGGAACAACGGTAACAGCTGTGGCAACTGAATACACCATTAGCCCAAAAAGCAAATGGAACATTAATGGATTTTAAGTCACATTCTGCTTGGAGAGAAAGTAACATGGTGCTAGAAACAGTAGTGAGCAAAAAGGTTATGCACATAAAACTCTCATAAAACTCATATAAAACTGATATATCAAATATATATGTAGAATATATAAAACTGATTCAATAATGCCCAGTCAGAGTACTGACAGTAAATGGATGCTTCAAACTGGAAAAGACAGTATTAGTAATAGTACTGGCAAAAAGAAATCATCCATTATGGCTCCAAACCTTTGGTTTCATGAAGAGCTACTACAGAACAGAGCTTCAGAAGCCAAAAGCCCCAGAATTCATGACTCTCCTCTGCACTAAGGCAGAAGTCAAAAGAGAAGACAGGTAAGTTTGCTGCTCTCAAAAGTCATAGTGAGGAGAACAACCACAGTAACATGCATACCCTTTAATGACATCAGCTTTAAAAAAAAAACCCAACCTATTTTTGATTAAAAAAATCAAAATAACTAAGTAAATATATAAAAGGTAAACATTTCCAATACTTTTAAGAGTAAAAATTCTGGAAGAGGTGACTAATGTCAAACATTTTTCTATGTTTTCTGCATCACCTGGTCTTCTGGTAGATGCAAACAGGGAAGCCAAATGCTTATCTGTACATATTCATCCCCTCAACTTACCACTTGGAAATGCTTGTTCTGCACACTGTGGAACTATGTTTGTTAACCTAGGTATTTCACAGGGAGAAAGAATGTATTTCTGATGGTTTAATGGAAGCACAAGAAGAGAATTGCTTTGGAAAGTCTCAGAGCAGTTGGCAGAAGCTAAACAAACAAGGCCAATGAAACAAAATAGTGTTAGAAAGAAAAATTTTCTTTCTAGAAAGATAGAAGAGATAGAGGCAAATACAAATAAGACTAAAGCCCATCGTCAATATGAGCACCTGATGGACAAGGAAGTGATAAAAAGATTTCAGCTCGATGGGGCTAATCTAACTAGCTAAACCAACAACCCAGCTTGGAAACATGTTGAAGACAACCTATAATTTGGGATGAAAATGATAGAATATAGAACCCGGGTTACTCATTACCACTGTCCCTGCATTTGAAGCACCCAGAGTAGAAGCCCTATGATCTGGTGTTAATAATTAACCCCATTCGTATCCTGGGCACACTAGTAGATTAAAAAGAAATTGACCCAACTGAAGTATGTATCTGCTCCTGGAGATGTACCGAAACATTTTGTGTGCAACCTAATGCTGAGAGTCTCCCAGGAGAAAGACAGGAAGAAATCCCTGTCATAGGATTGTTACAAGAACATCAACTGATACTGGATTTGGCAAATCCATGATTGTAGAATTGAGAAAGGCTGACAGATTGACAGTCAGAAATTATTACTGAGGTACGTGAATGTGCTGTTCTAAAAGCTCCAGGAGTTGACCTAGAGATGAATGGGTTTTTCCCTAACTACAGTCCCAAAAGAAATCAGATTGCAGGCATATTCATGCCAAAGTGTTCATGAGTCCTGACCATCAGCCACAGAAGCAGTAAAAATATCCCCAAACAACAGAGAAAAGCTTATTGGGGCAACAAATAACTGCATGAAGATCAGGCACTTCTGATGCTCCAACCTGGCCTACCATAAAAGCAAACAGAAAGATTTACTGGGTAATGGTTGATTTTTGAGCAATGAATTCTATATTATACTATAAACCACACTTGCTGTAGCAAAAATGCCAGAGTCTGGTATAAGAGATTTAGCATATGCTGTCTTTGTGATCTTGTCATCAGGGCAAGTCTGGGAAGAATATCCCCCTACACTGACAGGGCAGCAATACTGCTTTACATGCACCTGCTACCCAAGGATTTCACTGTGCTCCATGTTTATGCAATATTCATATCATCCAAACATGGGAAAAATTATCAGATGCTGATTAAATCCATGTAATATCATGAACAAATGAGGTATTAACCTACAGCCATACTCTAACAGAGATGAAGGAGTTAATTAAATAAGCATAAGTCCTAACTTTGGAAGGACAATTCTAAGTGAATTGATGAACAGGTCAAGTGGTACAGGAAGAGGAAAATATTTAGGAGTAGACTAACCAACTTATTAACAGCAAGCAAAATTTAGGCAGCTCCTTGCTCTACAAGTTTGCATGAGCTCAGATCTTTCATGAGTTTGCTTATTTTCCCCAGGATTTTATATCCATGTTTACAGATATGATTAAGCCTTTAACCAAGCTATTGAAGAAGGTGCATCAATGGGAGCGGAGATAAGGACAAAACCTGACCTCTTCAACATTCAAAAAAGGCTGGCATAGGTAGCCACACTGGGGATGCTGTTCCAGTATTGCCACTTTTATTTGCACCTCCAGAAGCAGTAGAGGCCATGTTATCACAAAACCAAGGAAAGTCAGTCAGTTCACTGTATGAAAAGGAGCATGTGGTGCTCCTGGGAGACTTAACACAGTGGCTCAGAAATTACAGAGTGGGTGAAAGGCGTAATTACCAAGCTCAGAATATTTTAGAATATCAATAAAGTAGTGTGGGCTCAGCAGAAGAATAAACCACAACAGGTGATCTCCACAGCATACCATGGGGACCCCATCAAATTTGTTCACAAGAAAAGTCACTCTGAAGAGGCTAGAATGACAGAAAGGTAGACCCGACAGAAAGGTAGCCCCCTCTGGAAGAAGACATTAAGCAATCAGTACAGAATTATTTTATGTGTACTACAGTAAGCATTTCTACTACACAAACTAGACCCTCTCTCTCTTCAGCACCCAAAAATATCAGCTCCATGGTTTCAAATATAAATTAACAGGTCCTTTATCAATCTCACAACAAAACAGTAACTGCTGCAGTGCCCAGGTACATCACTACACGTTAATGACAATCAGAAGTATGAGACCACGGTAGCAGTGGTTTGACTGGGTGCTACCCACCAAATGGCTTCAGGAGGTATTTATGGATGAATGTGCTGGTGGATGGCTTTTCCCACTATGAGTTCCTCTGTGAGGAACAAGAGCCACTGAGCAGCAACAGCAAAGGAACTGGAAGAAGTCTCCATCAGTGGAGGGTATCAGTGAGTAATATGGAGGCATTTGGTCCTACATAGCTGGCACAGGAATGACAAATTTAGTCAATATATATGCAACCAATATGTTACAGGCTTTCGCAGATCATACACCACAGCAGCCCCAAATGAATGAGGATCAAACAAAATTAATGACAGCCATGAGGTTCGTTCATGCCCAAATCTAGCTCAGTCACGCACATGATGACCTGAGTTTACTCTGCTATAAGCTTGGCTATTAAATTTAATCATTCTGAGATTAGAGCTATGCATCAATGACAGTGGGCTATGGGATAAGATGGAAATTCTAGCCAGCCCTCTCGATGGATGTAAAAAGCAGCTAATCAGGAGAAGCAATATAAATGTGAAGGTACCAGTTTTCAATCTTCAGACACCTGTTTAGATTACAATTTGACCAGATGTAAATACGAAATTCTTCCTTCTTTTCCTAACCAGTCTGCAACTGTTTATGTGAGATCTAGCTGTGTTTGCATGCATACCAGATATAAAGCAATCATTACAAACTATCTCACTGTGTATAATCTGATAGAAATGTTCTCGTTTGTGCACATGTAACAGAACTGACTGTTATACAGATTTCAGTTATACACCTTTACAAGTAATGCTCAAGTTGCAAAAATCACCGAAACTGTATACTAAATTAACTTTAATCCAGTAACTTTTGGAGTAGCTTTTGCATGATTGTTGCAGATAATGAAGCATCCAACTGTAACATCTGAAGTGTAGTTGGTTGTAAAACAAGTCACAAAAGCAATTAATACAGTGCACTGCAAGATCAAACAAATTACAAGCAACTGCACTAGGGAAGGTAGGGTGTCATTCTTGATGGGAATCCCTCCTGTGTGATCCCCTTCAGCTTCAGGAATTTTGAACTTGGCTCTACATCCTGCAGTCATAGTTCTACTTTATACTTTTATACTTCAAAATTTGCACAAAATGTAAGAGTATTAAGTGCTGAGCAAGTTGAGGAATAGCTATACCCTAGAAGAAAAAACTGTGGACTCCCTTCAGACCTATACACATTATCATGAGGCCATACCAGGCAAGAAAGAGCTGACAGATCGAAGAACCCCTGCTTGGTCCCGATTCATAGAAACCATAGGAGGATTCACATGATTGCTAGATTGAGGAGTGACAGCTCACAGTTTGCACACTACTGAAAAATGGGATTATAGCCCAGTAAATACAGCACTGCTATTCTATTGCTAGTACCAAGCTGTATGAACTTTATCTTGACTCAGCAGTCATGACTCATTGGGATCTGCTTTGGGTGATTATGAGCCTGTTCTAGCTGCAAAATTGCTCAGTGATCAGAGGGGGAGGAAACTATTGCCTGACTTGTTGTTTTTTTCCCCCCCCTTTTGCTTAAAGACAGCTCTGTGGTGGTATGGTTCTATCCACATGGTATTACAGGCCTACTTCTAGGCAAGAATCCCAACACTAATGCCAACTTAGGTCTGAGAGAGATCTGCTTAACCTAGACCTGCTACTACAGAAGAGTGTGGGTCATCTGTGTATCTTGTGTCAATCCTGTGAGACAATGCAAATGTCATGAGCATTCCACAACATGAATGGCAGCAGGTATCTATGCTCAAGCCACCCCCAGGGAGCAGAAAGCAGCTCCAGATGCTGACACATAGCATTAGATGTCAAAAGTGTTAATGTCCACTTATAAGATTAAACAGAGGCATCCAGTACCATTTGGGTTGTTCTGAACTATCAAGA
The DNA here is from genome assembly GCF_003259725.1 of Athene cunicularia. NCBI lineage: Eukaryota > Metazoa > Chordata > Aves > Strigiformes > Strigidae > Athene > Athene cunicularia. Next base: position 23,228,589 of record NW_020799091.1, on the reverse strand, counting down.
CATCATCATGGGCAGTCAAGAGCTGTGGGCAACCTGTGTCTTTTGAAATGGCAGCTGGAGGCAAGGCAGGATACTCTAGGCTTCTCAAATTGTACATGCTTGTCTATGTGTACAAGTTTTTTAGCCCTACTGGCTTCTAAAGAGGTAGTCTTGCAATTGCATGAAGTTATGACTGTGAGGACATATACTGTAGAAGACTATCTAAGACTTATATCAAAATCCTGGAAAGATTCAGGGAAACCAAGAGGACTTACACGAGACTTTTTCACTCCATAAGTCTTATACCAGCAGCAACCCCTGAAAGGCTGACACAGTGAATCACTGGACCATGTAGATGGACAAGACAAGCAGAACTGAATGACCCACAACATAGCGTCTTGACGCCTCAGCTGTTTGCCCATCTTTGCAACAACAGCACAGGGAACCGTAAATCTAACTGACAAGTTTTACTTAATACAATGGTTATTACTAGACGTAATTCTTACTTAATGTTCATAGAACCATAGAATTCCAGGTTGGAAAGGACCTCAAAGGATCATCTGGTTCAATCTTTCTTGGCAAAAACACAGTCTAGACAAGACTGCCCAGCATCTTGTCTAGTCTAATCTTAAAGGTGTCCAATGTTGAGGAAAAAACAACATTATTGCTTCCATAATGTTAGGCTATGAAAGGAAGATCTGGGAAACTGTAGGAAGAATTAAAACCAGCTACTTGGCAAAGGCACATCTCATCAGTGGGGATACAGTCACTGGAGGAGGCTGACTTCACCTTTGTTTTGAGGAATCACTGCAGTCCTCAGCAGCCACCACAAAGATAAAGTGCAGATGTTCAAATCACAACCCAGAAGAGAAGAGAGAAATTCCAGTGCAGGAAAAGATAGGGAAAACAAGACTCATTGGGGGAAGAGAAACTCTTAGGATACTGTATTTTTAAAGACTCAAATAACAGAGTGATGACTTCAGTAAAGAGATGGAGGGCCAAAATGGGGCATCCAATTTTATGGTGGAAAAAAAATTGGAATCTTTGCATTTCTTCAGGGGCAAGGATGACTTAAGCGTATTTATCCAGTCTTTTCTATGAGCTTTTGGCTATATTGCAGTCACAGATTAAACTGTATTCAATTTATATCTCCTTTCATTTGGGAAATACATTTAGAACCTCATCCAAAGAGTGTTAAGACCATGAAAATACACTTTTGAGGTATGAATAAGTCCCTTAATGTCTGTTTCTAAATGCATGTTTAATGGTAGATATAAAATTGCTCTACTACAGAGATGAGTTTTAACTCAAGATGTGTACAAATAAAAGTTTTCCTGCTTTATTCTTGTAGTCTGCAAACATAATAAAAAGCGTCATGTGAGCTAAAAGTTGGAATCCTGTAGAACAGAAAACTGTAACAAACAGAAAGCATTTAAAATTAAATATCTGATTCTTACTTTATAAACGCAATCTTCATATTGTTGATTATCTATAGAAATTAAGCTGGGTTTCACCTGTTTGTATACAATATAAACTGGCATAATATCAAATAAATGTTTTAATGTAGTTTCTAAGAAGCTAAATGTTAATGAAGTTGATATAAAAATACCAGCTACAGTTGTTTCCTTTTTGAAAGTATATCCTGTATTTTTATACCAGGCAATATAGAATAGGGGGGTTTACTACATCAGTGTACTGCAATCTCAGCCTTAGCAATCAAGAAAAGAAATCACAGTAAAAGCAGCTTTTATCCAGTCCTTACAGAAATATTTTTTTTTTTAAATAGAAAAAAGCAAAAGGAAAGGAAAAGTTTTGTCAGGGTAATTGTTTAGTCTAAGCCAGACAGAAAAGGGCATGTGTTGGTTAATACATACAGTTTCAAATGCTAATTAACTACTCTTCTTTCAGCAATCCCTGTTTCAGCTTCTGTACTCTCACCACCATAGTACTAGACACTTTGTGACCAGAATTAACATCATTTTAACAGACTGAGGTATTCACAAATTGTGTGTCAATTGGACAAATTTTAAATATACTTAGCACAGTTAGGTTTAGACTTTACTGTGTGTGCAAGGTTTAATTCTTGCCGGGATGAGAGAGCACGTGGCCGTTGCCCCTCCCCCACCGCGCCGCTCGGGTTGGAAGTTAAACACAGACCCCGGCTAAAATAACAAGAAATTTAATACAGCAGAGTGATAGAACAATCTGAATAACAACAGTTATCAATGGTAACAACAATAAACAGCAATAACAGTGAACAAGACAAAAGATATACAGAGAAATACCGCTCAATGATCATGAAGCAAACCCGCCGCGTGTATGGCAAAAACCAAAACCAAAAGCGAAAGTAAAAAGGCTCCGCCCCTGGACCTGACATCAGCACAGTATGAATAACCCGGCTGGAGATCCCTTCCCCCTCTCTCTCTGCTGGGGAAACTTGACCCTATCCTGGCTGAACCAGGACACTGTGGCACTATAATGAGCACTTCTGGAGGCCTAGAATATGATTTTTTTAAAAGAACAACTTAGTATGTTTCAGGTTTCCTTAACCAGCTCTTTGCCAGTTCTCTGATTCTATTCTCTTCTGGAGAAAAAATAGTTGTCTCTTGAAAAAGAGCCAGTAACTCTGACTTTGGGATTTCTTTATATAAGAAACCTACAAAAGATTATTTTCACTCTGGCTAACACTGCTACAGAATTTACTCTTAAAAAAATACTGAGTTGAAGGAAGTAGCACAAGGGCAAACTGATAGAATTTATCTTTTGTCTACTGTTTCAAAGCGCAATGTTAAACTTCAAATTGGTCTAGAACAAAATAAAAAGCCAGTGATGTCAAGACATTTGTACACATGAATGAGTCATCATTGGATTATGAATATAAAAAATGAAATGCCTGTATATCCAATCCACCTTTTCTTTTTCCTATCAATTCCAGATATGGCTAAAACCTTTTTTTTTTTCCCTTGGCCATTTTAAATATAGATACAGAAACATAAGGACAAATAAAAATCTTAACAAAGCTTTTAACTCACAGCTTCAGATACAATTTCAAAGCAATTTGTCTGGGATTGGCATTAGTTTTTGTAGAGCCACGTCTTTAGAAATTCTGCCAGTACACTGTAATATGTAAATATACAATATCAAAGTACAATAATGTTTTCAATAATTGAAAGAAGACTCACTTTGGGAAAAATCCCAGTTTTAAGATCAAAATGTGCTAGAACAATAGAAATACAAGTTCACATATTTCCTGTAATTGCATCATTTCATCCTCCTATGTCCAGCAATATATATGCCAGAAAGTAATATTGCTCTGCTTCACAGTCACCACGAGGGTAGGTACACTAGCAGTTGTCAGGAGGTCATGTATAATTATGGTAATTTGGTCACTATCTAACAGTGAGACAGATGCCCACCATTTAAATATCGCCTGTTTTAAAGGAGGGCAGTTCAAAGTAAAGAGTTTGGAGAGATGCCTCATTTCTAAGTAATTAACCAAAGAGTTACAACAGGTATAGCAAAAACTTTCAAAAGATTTCCATGAAAGCATCCATCAAAACACTCTCAGAGCCACAGAAGTTTTTATAAACTAGCTCAGTGTTTGTTACAGCCCCACTCCTAGATATAGACTGATCAGAAACACCTCAGAATTAAATACCAGAACAGGAAGAGCAATAAATTGAGTGACTGATTTTTTTTTTAAATACTGTCTTTGATTTTTAGACCAGTACATATTCATGTCAGCAGCCAGATGGCTTATATATATTCTGGGCTTGTTAGATGGAAAAGAGAGATTAAGTGTACCCTGTGCTTAATATAATTATAATACGTAGCTGGTTAATTTTCAGCCACAGTACCTACATCTACGTTAGCAAATAGTAAAGCTGACGACCCAATATCTACAGTAACCCATGGATCAGAACCTGATTAGCAGCTGGATTGCACCAGGTGTGCTCCTGCAGAGCAGTTTCCAGGTTACTGTCATCCAAAACCAATCCAGCTGAGTACTCCAACCACTTCAGGCTATATACCATAGTATAGCAAATGGAGACAATTAGGAGATTCATGTTGCATGCACACTCCTGATTTGTACTGAAATGCTATTGTAGACGCACGCTTAAACAGCTGAATGCTACAAAAACATGAAAAGCTTTGTATTTTTTATCAAAATCAAACAAGAAAATAATCTTTCATTTTGAGAGATCCCATATGGTGCATAAGGTAGTGAGAGAGCTGTCCAGCCATTCTGTCCTAGAGAAAAATGTTTTAATTATCTATAGCTATGTCAACACAACCTTCAATGAGTATGTAGCACAAAGCATATTGAAAAAATGGATATAAGACATGATGCATTAAATCAGGATGATGCTTTAGATATTAAGTAATTCACAAATTGCACATCTTACATGGAATAGTGGTTCAATCAATGACGCTACAGGAAGCAGAGCAGCTGGCAGTTCAGTAATTAACTAGTTGCCCAAACACCAGTGAAAAGCAAATTGTTGGCCTGAATCGGGGTGTGAAGGGTTTTGAAGAGCCAGGCATTTTGCTGAGATGAGGGGAGGAAGGCAGGGAAGGAGGAAGAAAGGCAGGAAGGAAGGAAAGAAGGAAGGAAGCAGAAAAGATTGCATAGCATTAACTGAACTTTTTCACTGGAAGCTCTTTTATACATGAATGCTCTTACAGAAGGGCTACGATACTCTGCATGAGACATATATGCAAGTTCTTACTGGGAAGAAAAAAAATCTCAGTAGAAATGAGCACTTGGGGAAAAATGTAAGGCTCCATCTGCAGCAATGAAAACCCACTTTCCTCATACTAGTGAGATGCAAGAAAGCAGAGATGTTGGAAAGAAATCCTGAAGGAACAGTAAGGATTTTATGTATATATTTTGAAACATAAAATAATTCAAGAGTATCAGGATATGGTTTATAGTGAAGTGTATTAGATGCATTGAGCCACTGGGCGCATTTAATAATACAGGGACAGAATATTAACACAAAACAGATTCTCTGCTGAGTCAGATCAACAGTCCATCCAGCCCAGTACCATCTCTGATAGCAACAACAGGACGAGGTGCTATTTGAAGACAGCAAGCGGGCCCAGTCACTTTCTGCAATCTTGTTTCCCAATTCCTGCACATCCACACTATTCTGCTGGGGATGTTAGGAGGTATATTCTTGCCTATTTTGTTTAGTATCTGCTTATGGACCCAGCATTCACATATTTGCCTACTCCCTTTTTGAGCGTGCTGGTACAACCCACTTCCAGAACCTGCTATGGCAATAAATTCCTGAAGTTCATGACCTGTTGTGTAAAAAGGACTAAAATGTTTGCTCCAGGTTTCTTTTATACACCATAAACAGGAAACTCTAGATTGCAATTTATCTTACCCTAATGTAGATGGGTAAAACTGGTCAGAATTATCATGCCTTAAGTCTCTCCACTGAGCATGCGGGGAGCATTAACTAGCTTAGATGTGAGATGAAACCATATCCTTTAAATCTTTAATTGGTCCTTGCCAATTTAAATTATATAGTTTAACACAGTTTAATTAAATATACTTAACAGATATATATAAAGGAAGAGAAGTTTATTGCTACTCTGAGAGTGCTGCCTCCATAATTCCTCCTTTCAGGAATGACTCTGTGCTGCAGAAAAAATATGGGAATGAAAGTAGAGTCCTTCCACAAGCCTGATCTACCGGAGAGCAAGAGTTAGTCCTGCTAATTGTGAATCGTCTTAAATTCCTGCGTGATGATGACTCATCAAATGCTATGTTTTTATTGTGGACCCAACAAAGGATTTCACATAGAAGGATGAAACATTCTGAGCAAGGTACTGGAAATGCTTTGTTAAATGATAGAATATCCAGAAGATGGTGACAAATCACATTACTGTGTAAGAAGAATTCTGACTTCACAGAATTTTCACAGAAATACAAAGAATACCTTACTGGAAAAAAGTTACTAACATCTTCATGAACCTGTGTCTACTACCTGCCAGGGATTAGGAAAACTGGATTATAAAATTGAGAAGAGCCGCAAGGGTGTCTGGTTCAAACCCCTGCTGCTATGGGCACAATGACACAATCCTATTTATTACCTATTTATAACCAATTCACTTTAACACTGGCTAGGTATTCTGTTCATACTGTTCTCTCTGGAAAACTACTACAGAATCTCACTTAATGAATGATTTCCTTTTTTTCCTGATTTTCAGGTTAAATCTATTCATGTTCAGACTAAACACTTTGGTTCCTGCATCAAAACTTTCCCTGGACTCAGACAGTTATTTTCCTTTACTTGTTTCTACCACTGATCTATTTATAGACAGCGAGTATATCCTCTCCCAGTGTTCTAGTAAGGTAATGCCTCATCTCTGCTGGAAACATCACCTGATACAGACTAGAAACAAATGTGTCTTTGTCACAGCTGGATTATATTGGCACCTGATGGTCATGCTGTGATCAGCAAGTTCTCATTTTACGGAATAAATTTTTTGAGTCTTTCTGTTCATCTGATTATCCTTTGCACTGCCACTGTTTCCTGAAGTTTAGCTCATACTCTAATTAGTGCAATCCCAGTCTCTGTCAAAGCATGGGAGTTAAAATACATTTAAAAGTTCAGCTAGGAACTGCCCTTGAGTCTGTTGCTTCTACTTTCAGCGCAATTTATTGTGATATTCGCTTTAGTAATTTCCTAGCTACTGCTGAAATTGCCTTCCTCTTGAACTGAAATAGTAATTCTCCATTGAATGCCACCATTTCAAGTGTCCTTCTGAAAATACCGATAGACTAAGTTTATCATATTTTCTTTTTCTAGATAATCAGTTATCACAGAAAGCTATCAGATGGGTCTGTCTTGACTTTGATACTATAAATTCATAGTGGTTTGTGTCCATTGCACCTGTAGCTATTTACATTCATCTAACACTCATTAACCTTTCCTGCCTATGAATCCCAGTGCTCAACATGATCACCCTACTTAATAGATCAGACAAAAAGCATTAATTGGTTTTGGAAGTACATTTTTTAAAATCCTATCTTTTTCCCCACTACCTGATATCTGTATTTCTTTTCTTATGCTACTTTTCCTTAGGTGACTGAAGCATATCTTGCTATTAGTTTTAAAATAATGAGGTATTTTATATTTAAGACTTAATGCACGTTTTAAATTTTCTGCTTATCATACTCAGTAAATACCTATTGTATTACTTAAATTGAAATGAGGTTCAATAACTTCCTTGGAGAAAATAATGGTGTCCTAAAGGAAAGAGACATCTTTTGTTTCCAGACAGAGGGAGACTGTGACAACTAGTATAATGTTTGCAGTTGCATGTCAGTTCCAACTGACAGTTGTCAGTTCCAACTAGGGGAAAAAAGACTGTGTTAATTTTAAAGTTTTTAATTATTTTTGATGTTTTAAATGATCTTCTAAAGTTTTCCAAGGACTGCTCTCTTTACATTTTTGGAAAGGACATGAAATGCTTTCAGCATACTGCAATAGTCATGGTGGGTCAGCAGCAGCTGACTAGCAAAAAGGAGTGAAGAGTCACAGGACAGGGCTACTCAGTGTCCATGAGATCTTACATGGGAAACCATGAGAATTTGCTTGCTCCAGCTTTACAGGACCAAGCAGGTGCTGCTGACCACCCTTGCAGGGGAAAACTGCACTGACATGCATCAGCTGCTTCCCTGTGTCAGAAGACTCAGCTCAGGAAAACCAGGGGAGAGAGAGCATGGGATACAGGATTTCCCCACAGATATACAGAAGATATCACATACTTGAAACAAGTAAGACTCAGGCAAAATTTGCATACAATCCAGACCATATGTCAAAGTCCATCATCTGAGAAGTCATAGGAACACAAAGTGCCTCAAGCTAATTTTCGAACTAGTCCTTTAGTACTCCTTTCCTCTGTCATCTACCCGACCCTTCACCACCCTCAATAGACTAAGTGAAAAGACTGTCTACCGGAAGACTGGGTTTGTCACCACAGGTTTTGTCTATGCCCCACAGACAGAAATGGGACAATTTTTTTTATTTTTTTTTTTTTTTTTGGGGGGGGAGTGGTGTGGTGTCATAGGATGGGAGGCACCGTGATAGTTTCTCTCCATTACCTGTAAAAGGATTGTAGGATGATGAGCTCAAATGTACATGTATCTGCTGAACGTGTGTAAGATCAGCTCAAGTGTGATTGCTGTCCCCTGTGTTTACTTCCACAGCCTTCAGAGGAGATAGCTCTGCTGCAGAGTGCATGCACTGCATTCCTTCATCTTCACCCAGCCATCACCAGCCCTGATACAGCACTGTTGTATGACCCTTGAGCTCCTGGCCCACCACTTCAAATTCTGCAGCTCTATACAAAAGGCTTGCAGGCAGCCAAGGACAGGTTAGTCCATGTGTTCACTTGCTAGTTGTGGTGCGGAGCCGAAGTACACACAGCTACACCCCTGGTCAGCCCAGTAGACACCTGGCTCAGAGCTGGGAGAACAAGTCCTAGCTGCTCTTTCCTCTGGGATAACTGCTGCCAAACCACTTCAAGAGAAATATCTTTACAGTAGACCACATTTTATAATGGTTACTGAAAATCCAACTATTGAAAGAACAAGCAGATGCCAAAGTGCGTCTCAGAGCTGATGCACACACTGCCTGGAAGACAGCATGATGATGCAACTCAACTGTGGGTGAGAAGCAATTTTCCATGCTACAGCCTCACTCAAACTAGCAAAATGCCCTACTGCTGACAGCTGTAACTTGGGGTGGACATGAACCCTGGGTAGTTCAACATTTTTTCAGCTGTTGGATAAATATAATTTGCTATTGATAACCTTTGCAGGTTGAAGACTGTCCCAGTTGTACCCAGTGCCAATACCAACTAGTTGTTTTCATGCTATACACAGCAGTGAATGTGGGGACTCTGCAGGCTCTAATCCCCATCCAACTCTCCTATTAGCACCATAAAGTGGAGTTCAAGAGCTGGTGGCCAACTGACAATGGAACAGATCTTCTGTATTGGCCATGTCCACCCTTGATTAGGCATACTGGTTTTCCTTCCATGCTCTCCTGTGTCCTCCATCTGGAGGAGACAAGGTCATAAAAAAATTACTTCCATATCTCACAACCAACTCTCCAGTTAACCCATCTATTTTCACAGTCAGCAAAAGACAATTTTTTCAGCTAGAAAAATGTATTTATCTGTATCCAAACTACCACATCATGCCACAGTTCCAATAACCTACATTGTTTTTCAGCATTTACACCAGCCATGTCATTCCACCAGTGCAGAACTGCAGTGGTTTTACTGAACACACTCCAGAATGACACCTACTGCCTATCTGTCTTATGGACATTCTCCAGCCTTTAAAAATTTTGAGACACAAAACTAAGGCTCTGGGCTGGTGCTTCCCAAATCTATGCATAGTTACTGCACAAAACAATAGTGAATTATTCAGTGGTGGGGTCGATAATTAACCTTACCAGAAACATAATGTGGGGAATGAGAATATAGTATTTTCTTACGCTTGCAGAAGAGTAATAGTGGAATAGAAGAATCACTGCAATGGATCAGGCTGTCCAACCCATCTCAACATCATTGAAGCAGTTCCAGAATAAGGAGCTTCAGAGAAAAATCTTCAGCTTTTTGCACAAGCCACTTAAAAACTTGGCATTGCTTTATTATACAACCAGTGATGTAACAAAACAGCTGAGTCCGCCTGGCAGCTTTGCAGGCAATTGCCATTGCTACTGTTTCCATCTTATGTCCAGTGTCAATGTGGTCTCTGACAGTTAACTGTTTATTTTTGTAAAATACTCTATGGATTTGACATGCCAACTGACTCCCTTGTTTCCATACACCTTCCAGTATATTTTTTTCCCTAGATGTGGTCCTGGGTCTACAAAATGCTAGTGCCCCACAAGGGCTTCCAGGTTCTTTTCTCACATTGGGAACATGCTGCTCCAATGTATGTTTGACCCTTTCCAATTCCTGTCCCTCTCTTTGTAGCTCACTCTTCCATACTCACTTCATTCCTAAAAAATGTTCCCCAGAAGCATTCCCACAAAATGAAGTCCTTCAGCAAAAAATGGAAAGGAGACATATGAATCAAGTTTAGTAAGCTTTTAGCCCCAAATGCTACACAATAATATCCACTATATGCCCCCTCTTTCCCATGTTCATGGCATTATGAGCCACAAAATAAATCCTGACACCTTTAACACAAGAAAAAACATGAAATGCTCCAAACATCACAGTAAGCCACAGGAATAAAACAGGAAAGAGCAAGATATGATGACAATCCTAAACCCTTGCAACAGAAGTCAAATTATTTAGGTAAAATGCCTTCATGATCCTGGGAATGTGGCCATCTTCCGTGGCACAGAGAGAGGGAAGAAAAAGGCCCAGGAAGAAACACCACTGTTCCTTGACAACATAAATTCCTTCCTGACAACCAGTCAAGAACCTCCAAAACCAGATCTCATGGGCCAGCATCAGTATCTCATCCCTACCTACGCTCACACCCTTTGGTTTCTACAGACCTATTCCAAATTGCCAATTGCACAGGTAGCATTTCTCTCCAGAAGAGTCCAATCTGCATAAAGTGGCACCTGACTGGTGTAGTTCAGGGTTCTCACCTTTCATGGCTTAGAGTCACAATGCTGTTTCTATAACCATTTCACCACCAACCAATTTTGAAATGGTCTCTATTTCATTACTCTAAGCTGGGCTATGGAAAAAGGCTGTTTCTGAGATGTCCTGTGCTACAGTTTTCTGGTTCTAAAATCCAGACTCAGAATGACTGTGACAATTTGATGCTGCTTTTATTAGAATTTTCCCCCTCTTTTAAGCAACCGCCTCCTTCAAGTACCACTTTTCTTTTTAACAGAAATAGGAAAGAGGAACAGGATAAATGACAGAGTAATTTCAGTTTCACACAAGAGGCACAAGGAGCCCAGCTCCAAATATGAGACATGGAGTAACAGCTACAGTGCAAGAATTCTGTCCTGACATCTCTAAGACTGTTTTATTTCTTTTACCAAAGAATAAAAGGCATCAATCTGCAGCTTCAAGAAGTCAGTCATATTGCAGCAGGTTATACAGCAATTTCACAAGGGTAAACTGACCCAGTTTGAAGCAGTGGGCACTCATCCAGTAAAGGAATACAGAAGGCAGTGTGTGAAATGACTGACTCACTATATCAAAATTAAAATTAAAATTTCAGTATCACATTAAAATGGAAAATCAAGAATTCCCATAGCAAAGTAAAACCAAAATGACTGATTTTTACTTCCCCTAAAAGTTCTCAACTTTTTCTGAGCAAGTGAAGTATCTCTCTCAAATATTTTAATTGAAATGAACCAGCATATTGCAGTTTCACAAGTTTTAGATCTTTCTGACTTGCTCTAATTCCATTGTATTACTTTGTGAAAACAAGGAGGTATTAGGAACATGAGAAAAAGCTAGCTGATATGATGGGGGACAGTAACCACAGCTGACTATGAAGAAGAAAAAGAGGGATTTCGTTATACTATCAAGCATATTACTAAGATGAAAACTGCCGCTGTTTTCTTGCCCTAAGTGGTACACCCCAATATTCTGCTCATTCAAAACAAGAGGCATGGTCACAGCTGGAAAGGGAAGTAGGATGATAAACTGAGTTCAAGAGCTCCTTCAGCACATTTCCAAGGTCTCACGCTTCACATGGCAGAGATGCTACTTGAGTATGGGAATGCACATTTTCTTCAAGTTAAGAGGAATACATCTGTTCAACTTGTTAATTTACTTAACTGCTTGAAAGTGACAGGCTTCTCAAAAAAGCTTAAGGAAAATTCAATTCTCACTTATTTTCCTTAAGCTCCTTTGAGAAACCCAGACTTAATGTAGCATCCCTCTTTTCTTTTGCAGGCTGCTCTGTGTGTCCTCCACTCCTAGTGCTGGTGGCAATGTGGGGACAGCAAGTGGACACCATAAGCCAATGCAGACTTTAAAATAGGCTCCATCACTGTGAAGCATAGTTTATGATTTCATTCTATCACCAGTCATCTTCCTCAGAAAAAAAACATATGACATTTATAAATAAAAATGAACCAGAGAACAACTCATCTTTGGGGGACACCAGGCCATCTCATTTCACATCAAGTTTAATTTTCAATGCTAGATATACTCACAAAAAAATGCAATATTGTCTCATAAATCCAGCTCCTGCACTCCCTCTCACAGCCAGTCACCCCCACATCTCACCAGCTTCTCACACATTGCCTGTTTTCCTAATACTACTCTTTGCTATCACCCCGTATTTTGTTATGACTCTTTCTGGCCTGGATTTTGCCACCTGATGGAATATGTAAGTGGTGACGGCCATTCTCCTGTGGTGGCCCTTCTCTCCGCAAAGACTGCTTGTACCCAAGTTAACACTGCACTATGACAGGAAAAGAAATGAAGAATTAAAAAAAATGTATAACAAAAAGCAGGTCATCACTGTACAGTCAGGAGCAAGTTGAACTTTCACTTCAAACCTGAAGTCAAAATTATTCAATTGATTTTGAAGTAAAATGTTATTACTTACAAAATACAAAACAAAAAAATAATCACTCAGCCTGACAATGCAATATAGTCCCAACGTATTTTCTCAAAAGAAAATAAATGCTGCGTAATTCTATCATTTCCATATATATTTGAGTTAAGGAACCATAATTAGAATAATTAATCAATAACTATGTTCAACAGTTCCATGCCTGCAGAAAAAAAAAAAAAAAAGAAATTATTTCTTAAAATGTTGAAAGTTAAATAAACAAATTGAGTAAACTTTGCCCTCAGCTCTGAAAAACAACCGATCCAGTGGAGCTACTACATAATTCAAAAGAATAAGAAAAAAGCTGACTGAGAAAAGGCATTGGAAAATCACAGAGAACTCTAACCAGAACATGTGACCAACAGCTACAAGTCTGTCCTCCCTCCCCACCTGATCATTTGATGTCTTTTCTAGAAGCAGGATCAAAACAAACAGATACTACTATCTTCCCAACTGTAAAGCAAATAGCTTGTAAAATATAATCCTGGTGGTGCAAACATTTTCTAGCCTTTCGTAGGGACATTAAACTGATTAACCTACAAAAGGATTCCTGGGTTGACTTTTGGACTCAAAAAATGACAAGGCATTTCCATAGTATAATCTCTCCTGGCCAACTGTAAACCATTCAGTGGTCTTTAGAGGTGTGCTAAACTGACTAAAAGAGAAGTCAAAGCTCAACTTTTAACTTGAGACCTAAAGTGCATGTAACAAAATTATCATGTGCAGACCGAAGTGACAGTCTCCTGGAAGTATGTGTGGCTCCCTGTCAGCTCACCCTCTTGCCTAAGAGCATGTCACATGCAGCACTGCCCGGACTTTCAGCCTCCCAGGCTGGCTGGATTCTACAAAAGCCCCTGTGGTCCCCATCATGCAGAAGTCACAGAGCCCTGGCTGCCTGGTGGCACTGGAACCATGCACAGACCCAATTCCTTGGTTCCTGCACCAGCTGTTGTAAACAGCATCTGTAAAGATTTCAGTAACTGGGACAATTCAGAATATCAGGGTTTTTTTCAGAATCAAAACAAAACAAAACTTTTGCAGTCCTCCCTAACACAGAATGCTATCTCTTCTCACACTAAACATACATAAAAATGAAGCAACTCAAATGTGTTTCAATGGGGCCAAATCCAGAGGTTCTGAAATTGCTTTGTCTTACTCCTCCTAAAAGGACTCTCCCTGATGAAATCTCCTGGGAGACATACCACAAAGCCAGGCTTCTTGTGAGTGTTTTGTGCTCTTAGAGCACAAAGTTGAAGCTGACACAGCAAGCCAGTAGTTGCCATCACTGATAAACTAAGCTGTTTATTGGTAATATAGATTGTATTTCATTTTTCCTACTGAGCTACATTCTCAGAGTTTAAATCATGGCATATATTATTCTGTTATGAATTTGCAAGCAAAGAGGAAGAATACACCTTTACAAGTACTGTCACCTCCACTGCCACCAAATGCAACAAGATTCTCAAACTGCTCTAGCTGTCTTAAAAGATTTTTGTTCCTACCATTTACACTGAAAGGCCATTGCAGAAGCTCTTTCCTCCATGACTTTAAGAGACAATCTAACTGTACTGATATTGAACTTTTATCCTTTTATGAGATGTGAACTTTACGTTGCCTATCTAAATGCCCTCACCTTTATCAAACTGCTGTTAATCAGCAGTCATTATCTTTCTGGCACTGAGCAGAGCCTTGCCCAACAGCTAAACAAAAATGTTGATCTTAAATGAAAAGTACGCTATTTAAAAAGGAAGCATACTACATTACCCTGGATAGGAACCCAAAATATCATCTAGGCACCTCCAGTGATAGCTACTGCAACAATGAAAAATCAGGCACGTGGCAGTTAAAATGAGGTATGAGCACACAGATTTAGGGCTGCCTATAGAATTAAACACAGAGATTCACAGCTATAAAAACCACCACTACTAAGCACTAAAATCCTCATAATGAACAGAGAACCCTCCAAAAATCCTCATTCCCATAATGAACAGCAAAAGTGCTGAGCTGAGACAACATACCTACAGGATCAACCTGGTGTTCTTCCACACAGAGAACACAAAAATTCTGCTTCCATCCGACTTCAGTCACCGATGTAGTCTGTCCATGTCCTGCCTGTTGAGTTCTAAGATTTCCTATAATCTCTAAAAAGATTTTCAAGTTATAGAATGCCTACATTTGCGGTAGGTCCACTCTTATTTTTGTATGATAACACGTTAGTCTTCACAGAGTCCTGATGTTTCTATAATTAAAGATCAAAGTACTCTGTAACAATAACAAACTGCTATTTTGTTACAGAGGAGTATTTGAAAACAACATTCCTTTTGCAAATGTGTATGCAATCAGGTGGAGATGGCAAGGGGAAAGCTACATATTCTATCGGAGCTAATTTTAATGAGCCTCCTTGAAACTCAAACTCCTCTGTTTATCACATTTTAATTTTTTTTTTTCTGATGATGATTAAAACTTGAGAAAGGTACACTATAGCTTTTAATATATTTTGTGAATATAATATAACAATCCATAGCTACTGGCACACAAAACTGCAGCATTGGATCTGAATTTGCTCTGTGGTTTGACTGTACTTCTTTTTCATCTCTGACATTTGAAAGATACCTGATTCAAATTATTAGTGATTAGAAGAATCACTCTTTGCAAATAAATTCTTTGCAAATATATACAACCCAACTGACACTCAAAACTAGAAGCAGAACTAATTTCTTTGTTCTTTTTTGAATTGTCATAAGAAAGCAAGAATAGGAAAAAAAAAACAAAACAAAACAACAAACACTTCAAAAAACCCTGTTACTTAGAATGATTCCTTCTTTTTTCTAAAATTCCTGTATGTCTTCTCGACTATAATGAGCTGTGTTACCAGACTTATTTGTAGCACTAGACAATGCAAAAGTAATGCAGGAAAGTGGCAAAAAGTTGAATAAGGCTTTCACTAGATGTTTTCCTGGTGTTCATGTGTAATATACAATATTCATTAGGATGTAACTCTTGTTGGTAAGTGTAGGTTGAGCAGATAGACATTAGCAGAGATTTTATCACTCCATTTTCACTGAGTGAAAGTTTTAAGGCTCTCCAAATTTTGAAAGAAACAGTATGTACCAAGGAAAGACCATTCTCCTATGCTGCACTTACGGATACATTGTTAGGTTTAGCACTGAAGGTCAACAAAAGAGTACTTACCTTTTGTTTTGGAAAGAGTTTTAGAATAGAAATCAGTCTGTTGCTACGTGACATGTTTCCAGGCAGCAATTCCCCTCACTTCTTTGGGAAACAACATGTTCTTCTGTTTCTGCAAATGCTGTTTATATTGAGGAAATCCAAGTATGTTCAACTCAGATAATATATTATGAGCCAGTAATGAAAAAATGCATTTGCAAAAACCAGAGCATGATACAATGATTCCTACCTGGAAAAAGAGGTTCATCATATACATGACAGGTTGCTGGCATTACATTTTCTGACTGTTGACTTGAGAGAATGCCAACTCTTATGAACTATACTTGATCCATTCAATTTATTTTGTGAATAAACGTGTACAGCTTCCTCCATTTCTTATCATGGTTGAAGGGCTTAGATGTATCAAAAACAAGTGTCAGTGGAAATACTATACAAGGGTGAAGTTTTCACCGAACACTGATCATCATCCCCCAACAACAAACCAAGGATGCATCTATAAAATGTTTTTTCTTACAAGTTTTTTTACACTATTTTTATTTGCTCTTTTTTATAAAAAGTGCCTCTTAGTCCGTTTAGCATCTGTTATGACTCACTTGTGGAAGTTCAGAAAAACTAAAGGTAATTTAAAAATTCAGTACAATAGGATGAAATCCATACAAGCTAATTTTAAACATCATTATTCGGCTCAGACTTCATTGACCTGTTTTCACC
>NW_020799091.1:23209975-23212086 GCF_003259725.1 Athene cunicularia | reverse complement strand
GGGGGGGGGGCGCACACAAGAATGCCACAGAGAAGGAAGAAACCTGGGAGCAGACTTTTGTGGTGGTTGATACAATCACATCTTTTCTGGTGGGACTATAAAGACTGCACTTCCTGGTGCACACATCCTCCAGGATATGTGATGAAGTGGTACTACTGTACAGCCTTCTGATCTAAATCAAGGCTGCGTGTGCTCCTGGGAACAACAGACCAAACTCACGTACAAAATTATATGCAACCCACAGATACACATTAAAGAACATTATTCAAGTTGCAACATCAATCACTCAGGAATTATGTAAGAGAAGAATTTAATTTGCATGTGGAAATGCAATTCACTACTTACCATATGCAGTATAACTTAATCTTTCATTACATGATTACATACACTTTCTCTATGGATATCAGACTGTGTAGTCAGAGAAGCCATACTCGGTAGCCTCCTACTTCATTGCTTGCACAAGTTGAAAGGTCTAATATCAATAAGCTACGAAGATGTAAGAAGGAAAAGCAGGATGTCAGTTTGTTAAAGCTGTTCACTTCTACCTGGAGGAGCCAGGGATGGGAGCTCTTCTGCATAAACCATATCTGTTATTTTCCCTGTAGGTGATTTGAGATTTTGGGATTTGACTTGTAGAAGAGCTGAAAGAATAACGGACCAATATTCTAAAAAGATCACATGCAGGCAAAGGGCACTAACAATCAGCGGACACTTAATCAGTGGTCTTAATTGCATCTGTGTTTCAGTTCTGTATTCATGAAACATGGAAAAAATGGTACCTTGCTGCCTTACACTGTTGTGTAAAAAGGAATGTCCACTGTGAAAACCCTGAATGACAGTCACTAGGACAAAACTAATCCTGAGATTCTGTCACTAAACCAAGTATTAGTAGATTGTCCTGGTTTAATTATAATTTTTACATGGCATAGGCAAGTATGTGCCTTGGTTTCTCATTTGTTAAATAGAATAGCGCCTTCCCTCTCCATAGAGCTTTTACAAGAACAAGCATATGCTTGATATTATGAGGAGCTCAGACAGATACTGTGGTGATGTGGTATACTCAAGCATGAAACATGGTCAAGTACACCCCAAGGTACTAAACAAAGAGTTTAAAGGTTTCAGGACGAGGAATATAATCTGAAATTTTACCCACATTTTCCCCACCTGTTTTCTCTAGACTTACTTGTAGCACTAGACAATGCAAAAGTAATGCAGGAAAAGTGGCAAGAAGTTGAATAAGGCTTTCATTGGATGCTTTCCTGGTGTTCACGTGTAATATACGATATTCATTAGGATGTAGCTCCTGCTGGTAGGTGTACGTTGAGCAGATAGGCATTAGCAGAGTTAGTGAATGTGTATTAAGGTACAATAGATCATGCCTTAATGACCACACCATTCCCGTCAGGCTGAATCCTTTCTCCTGTCACTAGACAGATTTGTACACACTTTTGCTTAATTCTCCCTGGGAATCCAAAATGTTTGCTTCCAGCAAACACTACAATTTAACCATACATAGATACACTCCATAAAAATGACATAGAGCTACTTACACCACTGACTAGACTAGCTGGGGAACAGAGGGTCTTTTTTCCCCAAAAGGGTTCACACTCAAAAAAACCCATAGCCTGTCAAGAAAGCTCTCACTATGACTTTTCGGCCACCTCTGCCATTTCCATTAACTCAGTCAGATTTTTTTATCAAATGCGTGAATTCTCTTTACAGTCATATTAAGCATTTCCACCGTAACCTTAGTAAGCCAGCACTGGGCTGGCCCAGCTGAATGCACCCACGCTCACCCACCCAGACTGGCATTCGCAAGCGCTGGGGGCAGGATTGGACATTTCTGTCGAAGAGAGAACTTTTTTACGGAGAGCACTTTAACTCGGTGCTTTGCCGCTAACTCGACAGACCGCAGATACAACGCTCTCGCCTCTCATCCACGCGCTTTGACGCCCTTAGCCCATAGATCGGCCACCCGCGCTCCGTCAGGCGCGTCGATGCGGTGCCCACTCCAGCAGCGGAGCGGGGAACGGGTCTGCCAGCGGGCCGGGCTGAGGGCAGCCTCTGCACCCCTCCCCTCGGCACGACCCGGGGCGCAGAGCCGCCGGGGC
>NW_020799091.1:23191172-23209925 GCF_003259725.1 Athene cunicularia | reverse complement strand
GGGGCGGGAGGGGGAAGGCGAGGGAATAAACATTACGTTTCCTTCACCAAGTACCTCCTTCGTGCTACTTTGGCAAGAGACAGCGCATCCTCTATCTCTCAGGTAACAGTAATTAAAGGAAACTCGTTGTCCAAGTACATCATACACTCACCCCCCTCGCCGCCCCCCACTATTCCACGGACTGTCACCTCCCAGTAATAACACTTTTCTTTGCTGGAGTAAGAGGTTGATGTATTTGGTTATTTACTGCATGCAAAACACGTTTCAATTAGAAATGCCCCACAGATCTTCACGGGGAGGAAACAAATCGAGCTAAGTTTGATTACTGACTTACACTTTTTAACCAATTGAGTGGGCATGATGCATGGACCCCTCTTTAAAGAGAGGTCTGTTCTTGTCTCCTTCCAACAAAACGATTCGACCAGTGCTGCAAAGCAAGACATAGCTCAACACGTTGAAAAAAACCCAGTTGTGAGGACTCTTAACAGGAGTAGGGATATCTAAGGATAGCACACCTACTAGACAGACTGTTAAGGACAGGGAGATGTTCCCAGGAGATAAAGTTGTTGTTTAACTACGGAATGAAGGCATTTAGATAATTTCATTTTATTTTTAGAAACTAAACGCCCTCAGGGGAAAATTACAGGTAATCTCTAATAATGAGTCGATGGATTTAAATGCCAATTGAGATCTGCTGAAGGTTTTCTCTCGTGCACATGACACAGGCTCTCGCACATCCCAAGTGCAGGCAGGATGTTTGCTGTGCCCATTTCTAGAACTTCTACCTTTTTGCACGTGTCAGTTCAGGTTTGGGGGTTGTTTTGTGCTGTTTTTAAAGAAGAGACCAAAGATGGAGCAGACAGGATTGTAGTTAAGTCTTCCACCGATGGTAACTGATTAATTCCTGTGTTAGAGGGATGAAGCTCTGAACAGCCCAGGGGACCACTGACACCCCTTCCCTAAGGGAGGAAGTTTGTGGGGTGGGAGCAGGTGTTGGCAGGCCCAGAACCAGAGCTGGTCATTGGCTGCCAGGACTGAGTTTGCTATAGTCAGACAAACTGCTGAAATTTGATCACAGGCTAAGTAAATGACAACTTGAGCTTCAGCAACAGGGCTACATCGGCAGAAAAAGTTGTTAGCATTACCTGCAGAAGCTGGAGATTAGTTGTTAAGTGCACAGCAGCATTGCTGCAGTTGTCCCTGTGCAAAGAATGAAGAGCCAGGCTCCGGATCAGCTACAGACCTGATTTCCCTGAAAGTGCAATGCCTCCACTGCAGCTTGCTGCCAAGTTATTTTGAAAATCAGGATGTAGAAACATGCTTCAGAAATACCTCAGCTTAGAGCTGGGTATTAGTGATGCTAAGTCCATTGCTGACATTCAAGGGAAAAATCTTCGTTGGGTATCTGGGGACACATGAGATTTAAAACTATATCTTGATACATTCTCTTTTCATTTGCTAATTATTAACGAAATCAATCCCATTTATACTTAGGCAGCACCAATAAATAGGCACTTAATTGAAGGTCCTTTATTAGAAGTTTGTTTCTTCCAAAGCTCCTCAACAGTCAAAGGAAAGAAATAGCTTCATGGTCTTCGTGTAACTCAGCCTAGCTAAGATCTTTATCAACTTCTGGAAGTGGCTAACTTCTCCAAAAACTGTCCAGAAAGCCTACAGTGACTGTGATCCTGAAGCAAGCAGCCTATTTTGGGGGGATGAAATCTGGCCATAAATTGCAGGCACAAAACTGTCACTTCACCTGTAACTTTTTTTTTTTTTAATGTAAATGTCAGAAAAATGTACACCACCGTGGCCTCCAGTTGCTTGTTTTTTTCTTACAGAGAAAGCTTGTTTCCATGTTTTAGGACAACACAATCACCCAGTGCTCTGAGTCTTTTTTTTTTTGTTGTTTTCTAACAGACAGCCTAACAAACTCTGTGCAATATTAACTATGCAGAAAGGTCAGCCAAACACTTGCAGACATCCAGGTCTCTCTCACTGCTCCTTGAGTTCAAAGCATGGCTCCATTGTGTCTGTGTTGCTGTGCGAGCACACTTCCAACTCTGCCCCAGGTCGGCAGATCAGGATTTACATTTCAGCTTCTTTGTATTAGTGATTACTGAACGTTCAACTTTTGAAAATATGTACAGTAGTTACTGTGTCAGTATACTTTTCTTTTGGGCTGTGCTGAGATATTCTTTGCTATGCAGTCAGCACTTGCAAGCAAATTCAACAGTGTTGTCTTGAGCATTTCTGTTTCTACCCCTAAGAAGCTGAGTCTTCTGGGATACCTAATTTTAGGTAAAGTAACTCTATTACTGCTTTAATTTTTTTTATCAGCTTTCCCTGAGGTCACATCATGCACTGGCTTCAATGCAGCAAACCCCTTCCTCATTTTAAAATCTCAGCAGAAGAGCTAGCAGCCTTACACTGGTAGCATCTGTGCTCCTCATTGTGTTAGAACAAGTGGTTTCAGTGCCTAAAATCACCATCCTCTGTTTTATTGCCCCTTCTCTGTTCACAAGCGTATTTCCAAACATATACAAGCATACAGTCAGTTGAAAATAGCCTTGTGTAATAGATTTACACTATCACCATTTCATCTCAAGACACAAAAGTACTCGCTACCAGCTGGGGACACTTATTTTAAAAAATCACCACCTGAATTAGACCGAGCATTTTCTTTGCTGCTTCTATCACTGCATAACAATACCACTTTTTTTAATGCTGTCTGTTAAATGCAAACTGCTAAGCTGTCAAATTTTACTTCCACTTGCTCACGAATAGCTGATCTCAGTAGAAAAATGTGCAACAGCATTCTAGATTTACCTTCTTCATCCCTTCCAGAACATCACAGCCTACCAGGCAAAATAGCTCTTTCTCAGAAGAAGTTACGAGACCAGTTTTCTTGAAAAAATGCAGCCTTCCATGGCTATTCCTTCTTTCTCTCTTGATCATACTAGTTATACGCAATCACTGAACACTGAGAATTACTTTAAAGACAGCTAGTAACCGACTGTATTGAAACTAGAAACACGGTGTTGTCAGGTCCAAAATATGCTTGCCAGTGTAATGAATTAGTGTAGTCCTGAAGAATGCTCGGGAAGATGTCAAATCCTCCTCTGTTCTAGCTGTAAGTACCAAATCATTCTCATTTCCACTTTTTTGTAGTTGGAAAGTGTGGTAGAGAACCTGAAATGTCTGAGTTTGAATCCTGGGGACTCTAGTCAACTCCTGTTTCCAGCATGGCAAATCCTTTTTATTCCATAAAGGACTCCAAATTGTTCTTTATTCTGTGGTAGGATCTAGTGTGAGGTGGGAAATTAGAAACCTAATTTCCAGTTGTTTTCTCTTTACCCTTTTGTAACTGTGTCTCATAGAAGTGGGCAAATCCTGAAAATCCCTATGTAGGAAAAGTGGAATTCAGAAATGTTTTAGCCCTTCTTTCTTCGGAAGGTGACAGGGAGTAACTTCAAGCCAAGCCTAGAAATTTATATTTTATTCACATGGGTCAGGGATGACAATCCCATTGTAACCTAAGAGGGGACACGTGGTGTCTGGATGCTTCCACCTACCTGGATAGCAGGGGCTGCAAAGCTTTCCCAGTCTTGCAAACCCTCCTTCAGGGGAACCACTAAACCTGTTTCAAACCCTGAACCACAGGTGATGGGGACGGGAAGAAAGGTTAAACCCCATCTTAGAATGCCATTTTATTGGAAATGACATTTTGGAAATGCTGTCTCTTACTTCTGGGAGGGCACAAACACTTCCCCATTGTCCAGATGATGAGACAAGAATTTATAAATGATCTCCCTGTCTTTAAAAGTGCCCTCTGAATTGGTGGAAGAAGGGATGGGCGAAGACAGAAGGGAAAAGAATTTGCTTCTCTCCTGAGAAGGGAGATAGTAAAGAGGCGGATACAGCCTCTCTCTTCCTGTCCTAGGCAGGGAACGTGGGCTTGACTGGCAAGAAGGGTCCAGAGCTGAGGGAGAAGAGTCAGGGGTGTTGCAGAAAGCAGTTAGCTCCTTGCCAACTCCATCTGTGCAGCTCATGAATTGCGGGCTTCAGCTCTGTTTTAGGCGGGAACCAAACCCTCGTTGCAGTGGTTGAAGAAATAGGCCCGTCTCCCCAGAGTCTGCTGAGCCTGTGTGAACAAGTGAAGGTGGGTGTCCAGGGAAATTACTGACCAAACAGGGAGTTGCCTAATGAATTTTGGCACTTTTAGGGTAGAAAATCCTGGAAGACAGAGGGACTGGATTACTCACAGGGATGAAATAGATGTGACAATTTAGATGGGATCTGGATAGACTGGATCTCAACCCTAAGAGGTACATACCTGTGCAAATCCCATTTGTGGTCTTCAATGCAGTATAAAAAGGAACAGAAACATAATGTCACTGTTCTAGTTTCTGTTTTAATTTCTATTTGTAATACACTTATAATTTTGAAACCAATTTCATTCAGTCTCCACAGGATGGCTCGAAAGCTTGAATCCTGTGGCTCAGTCTGGAGCTGACAGCACTCTAGAGACATGTTTGGTGACTTTTCGTATACAGTCATTTTATTTCTTCAGTTCAGGCACAGCTGAAGCATTTCCCTTCACTCTTCAAATTCCTGTTATTTTAAAACCTCTGGCAAAATGCCATATCTTCTATGGAAAGAAAGATCCACAGGGGCTTAAATGAGGAAATAAAAAGCATTACCATTAAAAAATAAAAGTACAATGCTGAGTTTTATGTACATGAAAGTTGATTTTTTTTTTTTATGCATTAAATTAAGTCAGGGAATAATATCCTGCAAAATTACTTCTATCATCATATTTTTAGATCACTTTCCTTAGGTAAATTGATAAGAATGACTCCTGCTAAAATCATACAGTAGTACAAGCTAGAGCTTGCTAAATCTGTATTTCAATAAGCAGCTGAATGACACGTCAGTTCAAATACTTATTTCTTGTTGGTTTCAGCTCATGTCAATATTGGTCTCCTTTACTGCAAGGCAAAGACTGGCTCACCAAAAAACAGGAATTGTTTTAAGAACTATTGTAGCATGTTAATTCCTTTTAAGATTTTTCTGCCTGTATGACTCTTCTGCAGTTAAGAGTTATATCATTTTAAGCTGAACTGAAACTTTGTAAACTAGTTGTTTAAACTATATTTCACTATTCTGCAGCATTGCTAAATGTACAGACAACACTTACTACAAACGCATAGACATTTTTCAGGGCTACAGGCATATGATACTCTTTAATAAACACAACTATTACATTACACAAAATCAATTTTGACCAAGTAATGAAAACTCAGTCTCTGTACTGTGTGAAGCATGTAGTACTGAAATGCGATTCCAGCTGAAAAGCTGTTTAGTCTTTTAGTGCTGCTTCATACTCATGTAAATGAACTTGGGAGCTATTCCCAGGTACTCTACCAAGGTTTTACTCCTGTGTTTCCAAGATTGGCTCAAAACCATTGGGAAGTCAAGACATTTATTACCAAAACAGTAAGTATGTACAGTTTAGGGTCTGCCTCTTCAAATATGGTTGTAGAGTTGAACCAGATTAGGCCAAGATAAGACTTAGCCTACTGCAACAGTTCAGTCTTGAAAAGTTGACCTTTCTAACAGAAGAAAAAAGCCCTTGAGAATTATTGCAATTAATTTCACATCTGAGACACAAAAGCATAGATACAAGACCAGGAGCCAAAGCATTTTGAATTAACCATTTCTTCATCAGTTCCACTGATTCTTCAAGAATAAGTGCACTACTGCAAAAACTGAGAGTTAGATACTTTCTGAAGTAAGTTTTGGGTTCTTTTCTGATGTTTTTGGTTTTTTTTTTTCTGTACTTTTCCTGTGGTTTTTGAACACTGAAGAAATAGCTATCACACTGCAAAGTGGCAGTCATCCGCCTATAGATTTCTGAAAACAACAGCTATCCAAGTGATCTGGCTCTATGGAAAGACTGGAGGAATATCTGCAGGTTCTTGCTAGGTCCTGTATGTGGGCCAGCAGCAGAGACTCAAGCCCTTCTATGAAGACTTGCAGCTAGGAAATTTAAAGTTCATAGCTGGGCAACTAAGTAATGAGAACCTTAAGACTGACTGATAGGTGGTCAGATACTAGATTAACACATGGGATGTCTGTGGTCTATCAAAGAACTAAGAAGCCTACACAGGATACACGTCATGTAGGAAAGGTAATGTGAAAATCAGAAAACATCCAAATATGGCACTTAATTAACCAATTAGATAATGGATAACAGAGGCAGAGTAGAATATGGTAGCAAATAAAAGGGTGCTTGATATACTCTATGAAGGACTCATTGAGTGTGTGTAAAGAGGACTTGGATTCTATGGATTCAGATTGCTGAAATCACTGCTATGTTTTTACAGTGCAGTGTTGTGCTGTGTCTACCATACACATCTACCATATCTGAGCAAAGAGATCTCTGTGAGAATTCCTATGCTCAGTTGAGGTGTGGGGCTGGGCAAAGCTAATCAAGCTGGACCATTGAAACTGGCTCTGGAGCTGGTGGAGGGGGGACATCAGGAACACCTTTGGGGAACAGTAGTTGGTTCCTGCAGTGCTTGGAGTCAGTCATCCCTCAAATATCAAAAATTATGAGAGTGAGAGGCAGACCGCTGCAAAAATTATCTGGCTTGTAGCCTTCCACAATTAATAAAACAGATGAACTAAGGGTGGGACTTAGCTTTGGATTAAGGCACCAGAACATAGTTGTCTACTTACAGGTTTCTATAAGTAAGCTGAGAAGCAAATTCAGTAGCTTAAATATAGGCATCTGTTGTCATCATAGACACTGTGGTGTACCCTATCAGACCTCTGGCTCCCACTTCAGAAGTTACTGGTCTTGTGCCCTACCTGACAATTCCACATTAATGTTTTAGGGGCCCTAGGGCACCTCAAGTAGATGCTTACATTTAGGTAACTGAATTGAGCCCGCCCATGACAGTTCAAGGAGATATAACCAATGTGATACATGAAGCTTAGAGAGTGATTCAACTAACCCTAAGGCAAGCACCAAGGAGAGGTTCACCTGCCCAAACATGTATGTCTGGTTCCAACTCCTGGAGGCCATGGTGCCTGGCACATCTGCATGAGAGTTGCTGGTATTGCACAGAGGGTTCATTTCAGCTGCCCACATATAGTTAACATGACTTTTGGCTAGGTACCACACCTGTCTTCCACTTAACATTCTGAAACAGCACAATCCTGTAGATCCTGACTCTATGGCTTAACACAGTGGTGGTCAAAGGACACCATCTACCTTCCTGTGGTGAACTGAATATGAGAGATCTACCTCCTCTGTAATGGCAGTTGGAAGTCAAACAGTATACCCTTATACATTCAGAATGGTACCCAGTGCCATGTGCAAGGATGGCAGTCCTGACCATAGTGGCTGTTCACGTCTCCAGTTACACAGTATGCTGAGGTTGGACCTCAGCAGTTCTGCATCATCTAGCTCTTATTGAAGACATTTAGGTGCCTGAATCTCAAACAGAATCTCACTCTACTAGTACCCTGATATAAATTTTTATCTTAACACCATACATCTACTACCATAATCAATATAAGGCCTTGTTTTACACACATCTGAAATCACAGGAGGTTTAATCATACAAACATACCATAGAATGGTTTGGGTTGGAAGGGACCTTCAAGATCATCTAGTTCCAACCCCCTGCCATGGGCAGGGACACGTTCCACTGGACCAGGGTGCTCAAAGCCCCGTCCAACCTGGCTTTGAACACTTCCAGGGAAGGGGCAGCCACAACTTCTCTGGACAACCTGTTCCAGTGTCTCACCACCCTCACAGTGAAGAACTTCCTTATAACATCTAATATAAATATACTGTCAGTTTAAAACCATTACCTTTCAACCTATCACTACACTCCCTGATAAAGAGTCCCTCCCCATCTTTCCTGTAGATCCCCTTTAAGTACTGGAGCCTTATCTTCTCCAGGATGAACAACCCCAACTCTCTCAGCCTGTCCTCATAGGGCAGGTGCTCCATCCCCCTGATCATCTTCATGGTCCTACTCTTTACTCAAGCAGGTCTTTTGAGCAGTAAGATGCCCCTCTCTTCCTTAGGGTGAAATTAGAGACAAGATAATATTTAACAGATCTCAATATTTCTTCCTGAGCAGGAACCAGACTGTTACATGTTTTAGGTTTATTGCCCTCTTTAAATGATGGACTTACAACCTATTCTTTAGATCAAAACAGCAAGGGCAAATCAGGAAGCCATATGTGCTACCACTGACTTCAGTGGGATTAAGTGTTCATGAGACTATTTTGAATTTTCTCAAGGTCAGTGATTAGATTTACACCAGCCACTCTGATTCACCCCTACAGTGTCATATCTGCTGCAAATCAAAGAAGGGTGAGCTACGCAGCAATTATAATGAGGGTAGCTGAAAGTAGGAGTAACAAAAATGCCACAGAGATTAAGCAACACATGTTGGCACATCAATGTTTTAGTTCTCTTTATCCAGCAGGTAACTTCAGAAAATGCTAATATTTGTGGTATTCTAAGAAAAAAAGTGTTTGGTATGTCTGCTTAACAGCTGTGAGGAAAGTCCCAAATCATGGCTGAAGGGGGTATTGATCAAGCTTTGAGATAGATAGATAGATAGATAGATAGATAGATAGATAGATAGATAGATGATAGATAGATAGATAGATAGATAGATAGATAGATAGATAGATAGATAGATAGATAATTTGAGCTATATGTAAGAAAGTTAAGCAGACTAATTCTCTAAAATTGCCAGGCCTGTAGGAAGGTTATCTACTGTTTGGTACAAGCATCTAAAGTAAGTATTTTTAAAGTGTAAATCTTTGTTTTAGAGTGCTCTTTTGTATGTGCCCAGAATGTAACCCATGCAAAAATGCAGCCTGAAAAAAATGCTTTGGAGTCCATGTAACTACATTCAAATGCATTCATTGCTGGAAGAATGTATGCCCTTACCAGCAAGGTGCACGTATTCTTCATCTAAACCTTTTTTTTTTTTTTAAATTGCAGAAAACTTTCTTTGTAGCAGAAAATCTTTCATATCTACACAGTGAGGCAGTCCCACCCACAGAGAGAAAAGCAGACCCCTGGCATTATGAAATATGCCTCATAGGAGACAGCAGTCAGTGAGTTTTAAATCTATTAGATATCAAAACATGTACTACAGTTAGGCATCATCAAGCAATTCCTCCTTTTCACTGAAACAGGGAAAGGACTCTTTGCAGGGGAAGTGGGGGAAAAACAGTATTTACTGTCCAATTTCTCTGTTAGGTACCAAGGGGTAGCTATTGAGTGAGCTGCACATTTGGGTCATGCTGTCAGAGAAGCTGTTCATTTGGGCAATTTATGGTCACAAAGGCTGATACGGCAACTTTCTGCCTGAATTCTGTAGCTTAGTCATGAATACCAAGAAAAAATAATTTTGCCTTTTTTTTTTTTTAAATTAACTTAGCATTTAAATTCCTGTAGGCCCAACTTTCAGCTGACAAACAGATGTTCATTGAAAGGAAGGCATCCGTGTCCATTTCTCTTTATTATTTCTATGTTCAGTTCAAATCAGTTTTTAACATTAAAAGCTGAAAATTTTTCAGAAAGATGGTTGACTAAATACATCCACTTACTTTTCATGACTTTTTTTCATTGCCTCCTGAGAGTCTCCTTTCTGTATGCAGTAGCTTTTCTGTATGTTCCCTTACAGCAAATGTGCTGTAAGGGCAGAGTATCAATACCTTCAATGTGTTTTAGCATGTTTGCTATTATTATTTCAGAGGCCAGCAGCAGTTTCCAGAGGATCACAAAGGAAAGCAGGAAAATGGTAATTTTTCAAAGTGTGGCAGGTATCTCCAAAAAAAGCTCAGCAAAATTTGATGCCGTGGGGAAAGCATGCTTCCCAAGGCTAAGGGCATCCTCCAGACCCATCTCACAGCTGTTGGTGCAGTTAGCACTGTAAGACCTTGAGGTTGGTGGATCCAGTCTCCAGAGACTGCAGCACTGCTCTTGTCTCTTAAAAATGCTGACAGGCTTGGCTTGGTGGCAAAGGCTCCACCTGGTTTACAGTCTTCAAGCCATGCCCCTTACACACGCATGACCTAACTAGCAAGGTGTTTCATGTTTGCCTGAAACAAGGTGTTCACACGACCCTCTGTAGCCTCCCTGGGGCTAACACAAAACGTTTTGATTTCTAACTCCTCTTTTACAGTAATCAAAACAGATCAGGTATCTCATTTCATGCGTATCATCGCATCTTGGATCCTGCCCTGCCCTGCTCCCCTTCCTCACCTGAGTCTCAGGCCATACTATATTTAACATAATCACTTCTTCCATCCATCTTATGAAAGGACATCACACTCCACAGAAGCTTCTTGCACATACTTTTACATTGTTGCTTTAGTTCATATTGAGGATTTCCATTTTCATTCTCAATTCACTGCCCAGGCTTATTTTGGCCAGTGTTTTATTGGACCTGTACATAAGCAGTACTGAATGGTGCTGCAGAGTAACCTCTCTAAAGAGCTAAATACGTTTGAAGTGGCTGTTCCTTAAATAAAAGGTAGGAAGGCTTTTTACTGTGAAACATACATAACCTGGAAGGAGTGTCTTTTGTCAGCATCACCTACACCATGACATAATAAAGCTGCTTTGCAAAAGAGTGAAGCCTTTTAGTAAATTCTCTTTAACATGCTATGGAATAGTAATATTGGCAAAAGTTCTACTAAGGGTGTAGGTATGAAACTATATTAATTCTGGCTTAGCTTATGTCTCTTCCAAAACAGGACACATATTCACCATAAGAAACACTTTTATGCTCCTTTAACTGGGGGCTTTGATCTATGAGAAGGTCTCTGGATGGCAGCAAGTGCCAGCTTCACATAGCAACTGTGAAGTTGTTACCCCTTAAATGAAAGGCCTCCCCTCCTCTTCTGTGACCTTCTCCCAGGACAGTAGTTCCACCCCAGTAGTCTCAGTACTGGAGCTACTCCAGGGACCAGGGAGGCCACACATAAAGACCTGCGGGGCAAATTTCTAGCCCCAAACTCTGGGGCTAGCACTGGAGACGGAGAAGGCAAGGGAGAAGCTGTTCATTGTACATCCACAGTAAACCTTCCCTCTTCTGCTTCAGCAGCACAACCTGCTTCATTCAATCATAAAAATTATGCGACTAATACCCTACCAATTCTATTCTTTCTCACATGCAGCCTCTTTATTCCAGTAACCCTTCCCCAGATGCACACAAACAGATTGGGCAAGGAGGGAACTAAAAGCAGAAGACAAACTTAAGGAAAAGAAGAATAACAATTAGAACGTGAGTTACAAACTTGGTGAAAGATAAGGAATTCTCTTTTCTGAGATCAAAGCATTTTTAAAAATATCAGTTTTGCAAAGGATTTTAGTTTCTGTTCCTGTTTGGAACTGGGAAATACTTTGGTCGCCCACAGGGCTACTGTCTGAGTAAAGTAATCTGGCAGTTTTACAAGGAATTAAACAAAGAAAGTCCTGCCAGAGCTACGCTGCCCTAAACCAGCCTACAGGTCCAACTGTACTGGTAAATAAGAGAACTGTGGTGTGCTTGCACACTCATCCCCTAATCACCCCACTGTGTAATTGCCATTCTCTGGCTCTGCTTTTGGACACCTCTCTGCAAGACAAATCTACTGCAAAGGGGAGGAGCCATAACCCCTGTGGACCTGAGTTTTTCTTGGCACTCTGGGGGAGAAAGGGAGAGCGAAGACATCATCAATGTGAATGTGAAGCTTTGCAAAAAGGATTAAAGGCACTACAATAATACAAGTTGTTGTGATTATCAGAAGTTTCCAACAGAGGTTTGTCTCCAGAGCTCAAGACTCTAATGATGCTACAGAAAGGATCTCATTTAATATCCAAGTTCAGATGGATGAGGCACAACTTCCTTTAAATGACAGCTGGAAATTTTTCAGATTAGCCTTTCTTGCCCAAGCTATTACTAGGGTGATTTTATCTTAGTGTGTCATCTAAATGGTATTTTATAGGATAGGTTGGGAATTTTCCAACAGAAAGTATTTTTGGTGAGAAAATGCAGCTTTATCAAAACCACAGCTCTTTATGGAAATGTACATACCAACTTTGATACAGATGGAATTTTCATATCAAAAAATCAAAGAGCTAGAGAAGCCGAACTCATAACAGCCTTCTGACTTGGCTCACTTATCTGGCTTTGGGAAATGAAGACTGAGATATCTTGATGTGCATGACTCTGCCTGAAGACACGAAGATCTGTTTTCTACCTTCAAGAAAAGTACTCTTTCACCCAACTATGCTGGAATGAGTTGGTTTTTCACCTATAAATGAGAGAGAAAATGAGGCTTGTTCTGCAGTCCAATAGTCATAACTTGCACGTGCAGTGCCTTTGCCAGAGAGATGCAATTTGACAAGAGCACCAACATACAAGAAAAGAAATCACAGTTCATGCCTTTGGTCGTAATACAGCACAGCAGATTCAAACACTGATCTGTCTTATCCCATTTGATAGCCTATTGCATCTTGTGACTGCAACCAGACACAGGATGGATGGAAAAAACACTTGGCAGGAGACACCCTCAGAACATGGTATACCAAAGATATAAAGGGCTATGAATGGAGAAGGGACTCAAGAAGCAGAAAGTATTTCATCTTTCCAAGGGATTGACTGACCGTGAAAGCACATCACATTCTAGAGAAACACTGTGTGAACTGTAAGAATATGGGGCTTTTGCCTCCATATTTTTTCTCTTGACAGGAGTGCAGCTGTTTCAGATTTTCTCCAGGTATTCAAAACTACTAAGTAAGCATACCATTGCAATCAAAGAACATGCGGTAGCAAGATAATAAATGTGACTTGCTTAACAACTGTTATCTTGTATGACCAGACACAAGAGTAGATAGCATAATCTAAGTATCAGTGTGCCTTATGCAAGGGGTATGACAAGCTCTAAGTCACACTTCTTGAATTATCATATATCCATTTGCAATGTAACCACCCCCATTGAAAAACACATATAGCCAGACAGAAATTAAATATGACATTTTCCATGGAAACTTTATTACAAAAAAATTAAGCCTTATACCTGTCGGAGAAGGGTCACTCATGCTTTCCTTTAGTGCTACAAAAATACCCTTTGTAGTTGTTCTGCCATAAACAAACATTTGCTAAGTTTATGCTTTGTTTCCCATTACAAACTATCATGACAGATGTGATTTTTGTACCTTGTATTGTGGGAACACCTGACCTTCACATTAATGTCTTCATACTGATGTTAGTCGAAAGACCTTCCCTACGGCAATACTTTAAATTCTTCTGTCTGCTTGGTTTCTGTCTGATTAAGGTAGAAGGTTCAGGGTTCATTCTGAAGCAAAGCAAGAACACTTTTTAAATATTTCCTATCCAGCTTTTATTTTCATACACATGAATGTTGTTCTCAGACATACTATGTTGTTTGTACCAGATATAATCATAGATAATGCTGTTAATCTTTTTTTTTTTTTATGGTTGTATTTTACATTAAAAATCCAATTACAAACAGCTTTAAGTATATTAAAATTACTAGTTTAGAGTCAATTGCTTACCAATGGGGCCTTATAGGTTGCTTTGAAAACATTGTTTGCTGTCTTCCAAAATACAATATACTGATTTTCTGTAGCCATGTAACATGGTTATAATATTAATTAATCATTACCTAGTCTCTTATAAATTTA
The DNA here is from genome assembly GCF_003259725.1 of Athene cunicularia. Taxonomy (NCBI): domain Eukaryota; kingdom Metazoa; phylum Chordata; class Aves; order Strigiformes; family Strigidae; genus Athene; species Athene cunicularia. The sequence continues at coordinate 23,196,187 of NW_020799091.1, read as the reverse complement.
TTTTTATTCTTTATACTAAGCCTCTACAGTATAACTTCTTTTCTGTTCTTTACCATGCCCTTTCATCAACCAGACATCAGTCTTCATTATTTTTTAACTAGTGCATCTTCTTTATGAATTCTGAATTCTGACTGAACGAAATGCACCCTAGGTAAAACATAGATTATGGATTCTGTAATTCACACTTGTACACTATTTAAAGGAAGGAGTTAAATGATACTCAGATCTTGTCCTGAGCCTTGGCCCAGGAATGTACTTCACCCCAGTGTCTTCATCACTAATGTAAACTTGCCAACTAATTACAGTGAGAGTGGCAGGACATCATATTAGGTGAAGCCAGTTGTTGATTAGCTACTCATGCTGAAGCATGGGGAGCTGGTGTTGTTTTTCAAAACCAGCTGTGCTTTGCCTTATGTTTGTAGGGTGTAGATAACCCCTTAGGTGGCAGGCAGTTCAAACTGGGATTTCATCTCCAGTGTCATTTGCTAGATGGGAAGAACTGAAACCAAATCTCAAGCTCAGCTCACCACTGGTCCTGTACAAGTGGCCCACAATGTCCTGCTCAGTGTAGTGGCATGGAAGCCTCTTCTTCTCCAGCCCAAAGAAGGCCTGAGTGGATGCATCTACCAGAAGGATGTGTCCAGCAGCAGCTTCCTCTGAGACACTTCTGGTCCTCTACTGAACAATGTCTGCAACAGTAGTGTAAGCAAATATGAAACATTTTAATTAGTGGAATGCTGATTAAAGTCCCTATTTTCAAAGGAATTTATTTCCTCTGCTCAGAGGGCATCTGAACGCTATATATGCTTCTTTGTACTTTATATGCTGAAAGAGCTCCGAAGCAACATTTCACCAAAGGGGAAGAGTTGGGCTTATATATGATCTCATTTGCATGCACAGTGTGCCCTGCCTTGTAAAAATATATTTGACTTGTTTCCTTTGCTAATATGTTTTACTCGCACAATATTAGAAAAGATGTCTCAAAAAAAGATTGGTTTTTTTTTTTTGTACTGAATATATTCCTGAAATTTCTCTTTTCATCCTTCAAAAAATTGTTGTGTTTTTTTTTTTTTTTTTTTATGTCAGCATGTCTAGAAGAGTCATGTAACTACCACTGAATGGCACAGTCGGGGAAACTATATTCTCCAGATGCAATAAAAGTTACTGTATTTTATTTCTTATTTTCTGCGAAGGAAATGACTTTTAAAAGCCTCCTATGATTTTGCAAGAAATAAAAAAGAGAAGATAAATTGGTTCCTACAAATTCTACATTTCTTCTGCCTTCATTTTAATGGAAATGTGCTAGTTTCAAAAGAAGTGAAAGAGGGGTGTTTTAATTGTAGTGTTCTCCTTTAATTAGATTTAATCGGATATTTTATAGCACACTGACTGTGTACATATGGGCGTTCAATACAATTCTTATTATTCTTCCCTCTCTTAAAGGTACATATAAACACAGAAACACATACTACATTTCACCAAATCTATTGCAATATTTTTAAAGTAGAGGCAGATTTTAGTTCAGTCATGATAAAGAGCTTGGTTTTGCTTCCACATAACTACATGGAAAACTCTGATACAATCATAAGAATTTAGAGGAGTTCTTAAACTTTTCATTTGGTTAACTCTGCAACCTATAATATTGATAACAACAATAAAAAATTATTGTATGCTGGAACCAGCCCTGAAGAGATAACATAATTAATAAATAGCCCCAAATACGTTGAAAAACATTTTAACTATTTGTTGAAATAATTCTGGTACTTTCTAGAAATGTGCCTTGTCATGCATGGCTAGTGCTATTCTTTCAAAATTCTACTAAAAAATATTTTAGAAGATGTTTTATCTGCACTGTTGACTAACCTCTTGCCTCAATAATTATTTGGACTGTATGAAAAGGAAGAGATTGTTTAGCTTGGATCCATGGTAACTCCTCAAAGTCTAGTCTCTGTATAGTACATATCACTTTTATGAGAATCTATAAAGCTTTTCTCTTACATTTCATGAACTATAGAGATAAAGTCATCCTGTAATACAAAATAGGTATTATATCTCTTGAAAAGAGATGTTTGAAACCTTGTAAAAGCCCTTCCCCCCCCCCCCTTCATTTATTATACTTGTAAGGGCTAGATTTGAAAGGTATTGCTCTCCATCTGTATTTGAAGAATTAATCAACAGCTTTAGATGAATTCTATTTTGTTTGAATTATCAAGGAGAAAGTGTTTAAGGCCAGCTGTCAAATTCATTTTTCTTTCACTCAGGCTGGATAAAGAGAGCTTGTGATTTTCTTGCTGGCCTTGCACAAAAGTGAATCTGCATATGAAAACACTGAGGTTTTGGAAGAGTCAGACTGGTTTCTGCATACTATGAGATGCAAGTGGCGTTTGGAGAGTTGCTAAATGTCTATCTTGCCAATCTGTTATTGTATGAGTTCTCCTAAAGCTATTTAAGGTCAAGCCCCAGAAGAAAATGTCTTGCTATTAGCATGTGTCCATCTTTTACAGCACTACTGATGCAGTAGAAAAGACAATATCTGTAAAGCAATATCATATTATTATTTTTCTTATTTATAAGAAAATGCAGCCACACATGGCATGGATGCACAATCATTTTCATGTTTTTTTCACATCTCCTTGTCACCTTCTGACCAGTACAGAAGTGCTGACACTGTTCCTGTTCTCCCCTTCAACAACCCAGGTCTCTAGCTCGTTTCCCAGCTGCATGTCTCAGTTCATGAGCTCATGTGTCATTCATCCAGTGACAAATCAGCGAAAGGTTGAGGTAGAGCTGGGAAGGCTCTTGAAGGCATGTGTAGTCCCTGAGATCTATCCTCTTGTCAAAGGTAGTATCACCTTTTCTATAAGCTAGATTCTTTACATCAGTTTGTCTAGCCTATTTTTAAAAATATCCAATAATATAGACTCCACAGTCTCCCAGCCAACACTATCAGTACTCACTATTCTTATCATTAGGACATGCATCAAGAGCTAACACATTGAACTCCTTTGATTCTGCTTAATTCCATTAATTTTGTATTATCCTTTCAGTTTTCTTCTCTCTTGTTTAAAGAAAAACCCTCAAATCTTTTTTTTTAAATTATAAAGTTAGGAACTGCTTTATGACAACTAAGTCCTATAAAGTGCCAAGTGGAGCAGGAGGACTATTTTAACTGGCCTATATTTAAGACTTCTATTTATATGTCTCCATATGATGTTTGCCTTTTTTGCACAATGCTGATTCATGTTCTTCTTCTCATCCTCTGATTCTCAGATCACTTTCCGCAGAGCTGCTGCCAAATCAGCCACGTCCTTTCCTGCATTTGTTCGTCTGCCTCTGTTGAACTGAATTGGCAGAGATGGGAAAGGTCGGATGGTTTTCACACATTTATCAGGAACACTCTGAAGCCTGAGCCAGCTCACTGGTAGCCTTGCAATCCCTCCAAGGTTGATATTATCTGCAAAATGAACAATGTGGTCTCCACTCAATTATCCCATTGATTAGCATGCCAGTTGCTGGGCAGACCTTCTGCAGAACAGCAGTCGATATCTCCTGCTTCTTTGGCAGGAGACTTTGTGAATAATGACTTTGTGAATAAAATTTTCTAAACATTTTTGCACTCACTTCATTTGCTTGAAGGAATGTAAGGCTGAGTCAAATACTCACTGAGCACAAGGTATATAAGGTATATAATAGTCACTGTTTCTCCTCTAGCTATAATGGTTGTTGTACTACCTCCAAAAGTGATTTGGTTTCTCTTTTTCTTCCAGTTTTGAACAAACAGCAGATTGCTGGCCTGAGAAAGGCAAGTGAAGGTAAACAGGGGAAATCTTTGTTTTCATCAGTATATTGCCCTCAACATGTAAGAGTAATTTCTTTGAGAATCCTATGCAAAGACTATTCTGACCATATACTATCTACTACCCTTATTCCAACATAAACAGTCATTCCAGCTTGCTTACTATAGAGAAATTTGAGGAAACACTGTGCATAAACTGCTGGGGATCTGACACTTAGCAGGAAGCTGAGCTGATGGGATGTACTTCAGGGAAAAATATAACCACCTGAATAACTATGTCCAGCTAACAGGTGATAGCTGCTGAAGGTGATAATAACATGTCATGTCACAGCATCATGAGACCTGAGAACAGCTAAGGGGGTAAAAGTCCAGTGAGCTGAGCTCCAACAGAGTGTCCAGAAAACTTCCCAGCTGGTGGGAACCTTCTGCTGTATTTGACACTCCCACAACTGCTCCTAGAATATCCAGCTCTGGACTGGTGTGTGCAGTCCAAGAAGGAAGCTAACTGCATAAGTTTGAGAAAATTAAAATGGATGAGAAGACAAGAAAATCAAGTGAAAACCTCAAACATTTCAAACTATGTAGCTGAAAGAAAAGAGTGGTTATAATGTGATTGGATCACAGCCTGAGTATCTGCACACACAATGGCAGTGCTGCAGAGGGAATCTTGCAAAGAAAGGTTTATTGGTGCTGGAAACTGTATCTAGGCAAGTTCACCTAAAAAATAATGGAATTTCTGTCTATTGAAAACCTCTTTGTGCTGGGTTCTTCATCATTAGCAATTGCGAAATCTAGATTAGTTTTGTTTTCTACAAGTTGAGCTGTAGCTCAGAAGTCCCATGGTTCCCGTTACTTAGATAAAATTACCAGGACCATCTCTTTGGCCCTATCACCTGTATGGTCCATGTCCTGACTTTAATTCTGTTCACGCACAAACAGATCAAATGTAATTCCCATGTTTCAGTGTGCATAGTAATTGGTGTAGACATTTTCTCTAACATTTAAGAGAATAGGTTGGAGATCTTTACAGGAGGAACCCTGGCACCCCTGCTGAGCCATCGGCACTCTTGAATTCCATCATTTCATCAGTGGCAGGTGTGGTGGTGCAATTCTTACCCCTCCCCACCCCTCCTTGTTGGGCTGCTTGGTGCTAGGTGTGATTCCATCCACATTCCCCCAATCCATACACCAATCTGTGGAGATAAGGACTGATAACCTT
>NW_020799091.1:23143999-23191122 GCF_003259725.1 Athene cunicularia | reverse complement strand
CATGTCATACCCCGAGCTATACACCGATCTGTGGAGATAAGAACTGATAACGAGTCTGGCTCCTGCCCCTCCCAATTGTTCAGAAAGGGTTAGAGTGGTCCAGTATCTCCTGATGGCCTGGCACACCTGTGCCTGGGATGTGCTCAAATGGGAACAATAACAGAGTTGCACATTCATCAAGTTCTTGTGCAACTGCCGGAAGGCACCAGGAGGAATTTGACAAAGTCAATTATCTTGGACCCTATAAACTGTGACCACAAAAGAGACCCTTTGAGCTCTCCTGGATCACAACGAGCCTGTGACCAGCATCTCCCCCATCTCCCCTGAGCTGGGACTCCTCTCAGGTACCAAAACCCTTAAGGTGGTGTCTGCTCCAGACAGAAGCCCAGGGAGAAGTCAACCCCCTCGAGTCTCAACTATCACCCGCTGAGGAATGCCAAGGCATTGTGAGTATTTGCTCTAAACTCAAGTGAGAAATTTTCCTTGAGCTAGCTTCTCTTTCACCCATTCTTTCTCTGTTTATTAGGGGGTGTGTGTGGGTACGTACCCTTGTTTCTGTGTGTTTGTACATTTTGTGTTCATTCTACTGAACCCAAACACCTTTGTTTCTGTGTATATGTCTGTTTTGTGTATGTGCATGTATATATGTAAAAATTAAGGTACCGTTAAGTAAGTTAGAGCGAATCTTGTCATTTTAGAATCTGTGAATGAGTTGCTTTTCTTTCTCTCAGCATTTCTGAATTACTTTGTAATGATAAGTTGCTGTTAGATATTAATCTAGATTTCTTACTAAATCTGGACATATCTGTGTCAATATTTTGATCTGTGACAGCAGGACAGATCCAGTCCCCTTAATTCCTAGGGGGAAAGGAGCTGTGGGACCAAGCAGCCATACAGCTACCACCACATCACAAGACCTGGAGAGTATGCAACATGGCAGTCGATGCCAACAGGGGCTGTGAGTCTTAGCAGCCCAATGCCACTAGAAGCCTGTGGCTGCAGCGCTGTGAGAGCAGGACTAAGCTGGATGTGCTGAGCTCTGTATTTTGCACAGGACAAAGGCTCAGGGGAGATCATAGTAGACCTAGAGACAGTTGTTTTCACAGGACAACAGAGAGAAGGAAGAATCAGAGCAACCTCTGAGGTAAGTAGCATGTAATAACGCCAGACATGGATGTGTTGGAGCAGGTCCAGAAGAGCAATGCAGAAACAGTCAGAGGGCTGGAATACCTCTCCTATGAAGAAAAGTTGAGGGAGTTGGGGTTGTTTAGCCTAGAGAAGGCACTGGCAGAATCTTACTGCAGCCTTTCAACATATGAAGGAGGTTTCTAAGGATGGAGAAAAACATTTTACAAGGGATAGAACTGTAGGGATAGGACAAGGGGCAGAGGTTTTAAACTGAAACAGGGTAGATTTAGCTTGGATATAAAGAAGACATTTTTTATGATGAGGGTGGTGAAACACTGGAACCTGTTGCCCAGAGAAGTTGTGGGTGCCCCAACCTTAGAAGTGTTCAAAGTCAGGTTTGACAGGGCTTTTAGCAAGCTGGTCTAGTGGAAGATGTTCCTGCCCATGGCAGGGGAATTGGATGAGATAATGATTCTGTGATTCTATGTAAGTCACAGTGAGGTTCTGAGCTGATGTCTGATACTATTACACCATTCACAGAAAACTCATTTTTACTTGTTCCTACTTTTGTAACATTTTGAATACAGCACTTCAAACTTCTACTATGCACTATCACTCAAAATGAAGTCAAAATACATAGGAAGTGTGTAATTAAAAAGAGGACCTCTGTCAAACATAAAGGGTCCATAAATAGAGCTGTTTGGAGATATCTTAAGAACACTTTATTAATAGCAACATTGGAAAATGTTATGGTTAAAGGAAGATAATCATAGAGGCCAGTATCTAAAAATCTTTTTAACCAAAAAAACTTAGTAGTTTAAACAGATTTTATTGAATTTTCAGGAGAAAGGATGAGACTAACATTGAGATATTTTACTTTGTTGAAACTGTTCCAATTTTGATAAAGCAGACTTCCATTTGCCAAAGCAGTAACTACAATGTAGATGCTCCATCTTCCACACATAGCTATCACCTCTGCCTGTGACCCAGTAAATAAGACATATACCTAAAAGGAAGGATACGTGAGTTCCAAATGTTGCTTCAGCAGCTCTGGGTGCCTGTTTTATCCTATAGGACACCTCTTACAAAATGAGAGCAGCCCACCTGGGATATGCAATAGCATTGTGTTGAGCTGTTCTTCTGGGAGGGAAAGAGTGAGGGAGATGCTTTTAAATGCTAGAGGGCTTTGAAGGTGGGTTTGTTGTTTGTTTTTGTTTGTTTTTTTTTCCATTAGACTCAGCCACTGGAGCATTACAAAGGCACACATCCCCTTCACTGATGTGGTGAACTGATGACCTCATCCCTTAGATTTTGTTACACATGACACATTCTGTTCAGTGACAAAAGAATAAAAGGTGTGGGGGTTTTCTGATAGATATAAAGTACTGATTCTTCTTCACGTTTTTGGCCCTGAACCATCAAATTGTTTGATTTATGCAGTTCTGCCATTGCACCTCTCAAGGCTGCACACAGCTGAGAACCGCTAGAGAAGTTTATGCTAAAGCACAGCTTTTCACTCCCAATGCCACAAAGCAGGCCCCATATCAAGAAGCTCTGTCACAGACCACCTTTACATTATTTTTATTACATGACTGAGATCCAAGTTCTCATTTACCCCCACAGAATCATGCAAAAATTTTAATCAGAGGAATAGCCTACAGAAAATTGGCTTTTACCACTTTCTGACTACCTCACTTTTATCTAACTCCACTTATTCACCCCACTCCACCCCCACCCCCCCATTTTGCAGCTTTATGCTGCACAGGTGTGATAGGGTGCATTTTAAACTGAGCAAGTGTGTGAGCTGCAGGGAGCAGAAAGCTTAGGAAGGGGTCTATCTCCCATCTTCTCCCAGGAAGCAAATAGGTGACTGCTGTCCTCCACCCCATGAGGCATTCTCCCTCTCCACCTACCAAAGCTCAGATTGAGGTGACAGACATAAGTCCCATCCCCTCCTTTCTTTATCTGCCTGTATAAAAGGCAAATATATGAAAATGAACGCTGTGTTATGCCAACCAGAACCTGAAATGCAGGCAGGTCTTTTACATAGTGCACTTCTGAGAAAGAGAGACACACTCCATGGCTAAGCGAGTTAGAAAACCACAATGCAGGTCCTCAGCAACTTGGAAAACTGTAGTAAGAGACAGGAAAGAGACCAGCCTGTGTTGTATAACCATCTCTCTGTAATATTAAAGATATTCATTTTATCTGGCAATGGCCATGACATTTTTCTTATCACTCCAAAATATTGAGTGAATTCACAAATGACTTTCAATAACCCATTTGTATTCGTTTTCTTTTACTAAAATAAACTTGTCCAAGAAAAATAATGAATAGCACATTCATCACAATAGAAGCCTTTGGAAGACATATTCTGCCTGATACATTTCTTTACACCCAAAGAGTATGATAAGATAAATTCCATTTTCAAGCAGCTGAATGGTATTACAGTCCCATTAATTTCAATATCTAAGCCACAGCAAGAAGCATTTCCTGTAAACTCTTAGTTTTGTTTGGATGCACAATAGGGAAACTTACTGGAGATTAAAATGGCATTTGTACATTTTTTAAGACTTTCATTATGTTTCGCAGTTTTGCTTTTTTCTCTAATGCATCAAAGCATAAAACCCCCACATGGCTATAATAAATAATAGCAAAGAACTAGTATTTGCAGACAACTTTGAGTCCAGTCTAACTAATGCATTTACCAGCATTTTGGCAAACTTTGGCCACATGTTATAGAGCTGTGGGAACACTACATTCCCTTCCATGTGGAATAAAAACCATTAAATATAGTCACTATTGGAATGAAGCAGGTGATTAAGAGGAATAGTTTGAGTAACAGCAAAAAGACAGCACTAAAAAAGTCTCATATTTGCAACTTTATATCCTAACCCAGAGACAATATAGATTCTCCTCTGGTGTAAAACGGGCATGAGGTACACTGCTGTAAGACTGAACTAGGAACAGTGTGAAGCTCATGGCTTCTGGTGACCTCGAGGAGGTGTAACATCATACTTCATCTCCTTATCTACTGGAGGCAGAGAAACACATAAGGGAGCTCTGAAGTCTACCATTAGTAATGGTGAGTGGGTATAAGCTTCTACATCTTCTATTGCAACTGTTTGACTTGTAGACCCCTTGAGAAAAGGGCTGTTTCCAGCTCTGCTCCACTACAGAGAATTACTAGAAATAATAACTTTGTAGAGTTTTTCTCAACTTCATCAAAGAGTTGGTTTTCTATTCCACAAAGCAATGGAGGAAAAGAATGGCAAAACAGTGTTTTGGAAATCTAAAACAAAATAGTTGATTTGAGAAGTGGTGGAAGGGTTTAAATTACTTTTTTCACACATAATTCCTAGTTTCTGTTTCTTCCTCAATGGTCCAGAAAAACAGATTTCTGCACTGACACAAAACTGGCCTGATTGTCCTAAAGATATTTAGAGTGCAATCTTCTCCATGCATTGTACAGGATTTTCTTGGCTACACTCAGCACCAAATACCTGGCAGGTACAGAAGCAGAACTAATACTATTGGTATCATATCTGAGAGATACAACAATTTCAAATGTAAGAGCATCCCAATTCATCTGAGGTTTCTGTGGTCTTGCCTCCCTGATCTTGTGAATGGAATGCAAACAGAGCAGATACTTACAACTACTGCAAACACAGACAGAAAGCATCTGTGGGCCATGGCACAACCTCATAGCAGGAGAACCTTATCATATCTGAGGTCAGGGGGACATTTAACTTCACCCTGATTTTATTTTGCTGGAAATTCAAGTGAATAACAGGTCTTACTGGGGGAAAAAAACCCCACAAACAAACAAACAAACAAACAAACACCCAACCCCAAACCAAAACAAAAAGACAACCCAAACCAACAACAAAAAAAACCCCAAACAAACAAGAAAAACCCAAAATCCAAACCAAACCAAAAAACTAAACATGGCAAAGCAAAGAGTTTACTGCCATGTTTAAGCCACAAATAGGAAAAAGTTCTATCTGCAGCTGAGAGGTGGTTGAGAGGAATTTTTTTGCCTGGCTTGTTCTATTTTCTGCACCTTAAGAAGTTTATTCTGTAAAAGTTAGTGCAGCCTGACTGGAACTGAGTTTGTGAGGAGTCAAGTGTTAAGTATCACTCGGTAATTAGAAAAATGAGTTCTGACCATGATTCTTCTTTTTTTCCTACATACCTCTGTGCAACACAATACATTTTATCTTGTCATATGCCCTTTAGATTATAATAGAAGTGTATAATTGTCTATAACATAGAGTATAGAGTAGCATCATACAATATTTATGCTGGAAGGGACCTCTGGACCCACTGCTTGAGGCTTCAAAGTGGGAGCAGGTTGCACAGAGTTTTGTCCAGTTGAGTTTTGAATGCTTCTAGTGAGGCACATTCCACTTTCTCTCTGAGCAATCTGTTTTCCTGTTCAAACAGTTAAAAATCAATGCATATATCACAGAATTGTCTAGGTTGGAAAAGACCTTGAAGATCATCCAGTCCAACCATTAACCTAACACTGACAGTTCCCAACTACACCAGATCCCTCAGCGCTGTGTCGACCCAACTCTTAAACCCCTCCAGGGATGGGGACTCCACCACCTCCCTGGGCAGCCCATTCCAATGCCTAACAACCCCTTCTGGAAAGAAATGCTGCCTAATATCCAGTCTATATCTTCCCTGGCACAATTTGAGGCCATGACTTTAAAGAGGCTCATTCCCAGCTCTCTGCAACCTCCTTTCAGGGAGCTGTAGAGGGCGATGAGGTCTCCCCTCAGCCTCCTCTTCTCCAGACTAAACACCCCCAGTTCCCTCAGCCATTCCTCATACGACAAATACGAAAAGAATATGAAATACGAAAGGAAAGAAATTTTTCTTATGTTTGCACAGTATCTAGCGCAGAACACTTAGTGTACGGATGCTACTTTACTACAAGTAATCAAGAAATTGTAGAAATGCTATTGTAAAATGCATTTAATTGCATGAATTATTTAAATACTATTGCATTGTCTCTTATTTACTATGGAGAAACTCAAAATTTATTTGGCAGAAATGACAAATTCTGCCCTGTATGCTTAAGAACTATCTCTGTTGTAGTGTTATACCCACCATCTGTTCCCAGAGTTCATCCACACAGCACTGAAAGATCTCTTTTTCATACTGGCTAATGAGTTTAACACCCTGTGAGACAGGCTACATTTTAAGGCAGTAACTTTCAAAGTGAGCTCTTCTGGGAAGGTCACAAACCAGTTTGTTCAATTGGCACTTGTTAAAATCCAAAGAGTGTACACGATGCTTCTGCAGCCAGGATTATTGCACTCTCAGAAATTGCTCATTCCTGAAAACATCCACAAATAGCTTGACTCATCTCTGAAAAGATTTATGTCCCAAACATACTTCTGGAGCACAAGGTCTCACTTTTACAGCTACTTAATGTTTCACTGAGGGATGCTGAGCACCTCCAGCTGATGGTGAGCCAATGGAAAATGAGGGTACTCAGTATATGACCAGTAGTCTCCCAAATGGTATTTTGCTTGAAACAGTCCAAGATTCTTAGTTTCTAAAAGAAGTGTCCCTTTGTGTTTGCTGCAAACAAAGGCTCTTAACGGTTTATCACAATCCTAATTTCCCATTTAAAATAATGGAATAGTAGCACCATTTACTTTAATGGCTCCCATAATATGCGGTATCATTTCTTGCATAAGTTGCTTCCCACAGATAATTTCTCCAGCTAATCTGCTACTGCTCAAAATGATACCAAAAAAATATAAATATTTATTTTAATGGTATTTAATGAAAGATATTTAGTTGTGCTCTGTGCTTCTTGGAAAATCTGCCACTCTTCTATCAAACAAAGGGACTGCCTTTATCGATATACATTTTATATAGTAAAAGAGGAGGGTGGTTTTACAGGATTTATGGGATTTGTGCTGCCTATGTTTTGCTTGGTTTTTTTCTTCTGTTAGTGCTTTTGCTGCCATGTGTGATGCTCAGAAAGTTGCTACTCATAAGGGAATACATTGTTCACATATCACTCATTTGTGCTAAGGGGACAAGAATAGAGGAAATGCTGATAATTTATATGCCAAAATAAAACAAAGATCTTCCAAGCTCAGGACAGACAGCTACAGCCACCAGTCAATAATATTTTCTTTATTATAACAACCAGAACTTAACTGCTTCTCACCCTGAAAAATGTGGAACAAGCTCAGTGATCATAGATAAAACTTGAGGCCACCAAGAAGCAGCCATTTCTGGAGTGCTTTCCTTAGTCAAAAAACACATTGCATCAGCCATCACTTGGAAAAAGAGCTAGGAAACACTGAAAAGAACCAAATTTATATGGTAAGTTCCACAAGACTTTGAATGTCATCTTGAAATGCATTATTGCACACTTAAATTATTGTTATACCTGCAGGCTCCATTCAAATGAAGGCCCATTTTTGTCAGGTTTTACTATTCAAGAAATCAGTATTCTGATTGTGAATACCATACATAATCCAGAGCCATTTGGCTTCAGGCTATTTGGCATGAAAGTGCTCTGTTTCATGTTAGCAGTCTGCTCCCCCTTGAGTTGGAGGCAGTAAACAGATGCCCAAGGACTTCATGAGAAAATGAACCAGAGCCAAGAAACATATTAAATGAGGCTTATTCAATCTCTGATTTATTGACCTGGCACATTGGAAGATGCAGAGACCCTACTGTGACCACTGAAAATAATGTGCGTTGTAACTTCATAATCTCCCTCTATTAAAAGTGCATATTTACTAAGCAACTAAATTAGCTATGAACACATACACTGCACAGGCTGTCCTTCTTCTGAATATGACCTTCTTAGGGCATTCTTTACTAAACAGTTACTGTACATGTAGAAAACATGATGGACAACATACCCTAATGTAGCCTACTCCAGGTTAGTGTTTGCGGAGTTACAGCATAATTCATGTAGGGCTAATCTCCCACATCCAACCTTTGGTTCCCAGTCATTCCAGATATAGAGCTGTTCATTAATATATATATATATATATATATATATATTTAAATTTTTTTACCTTTTTCTCATATCAAGAGTCAAATGAATCCTAGGCAGAGACTACAACAGGTCTAAAAAAAAATATTAGTTTTATAAGTCATTATCTCAGAGACTTGCAAATATGCAAGCCAGGATCCTTACTGCCCTGTGGAGCTCAGCTGCAGAAGGGAGCAGGTAAGGTACTTCACTCTCACAGCAGCCTGTCTTATTTATACACTAAAGATATGCTGTAGAGTTTTTAAGACATACCTTTAAGGCATCTCCATGTTCCCAGGGATTAAGGAAACTGGATGCAGTAATAAATTCTCTGCTAATTTAACTCCATCTAAGTCACCAGAATTAAACCAGCAGAAGTTGCTGCATGTAGTTTTTAAGGTCAGGGAGATCCCATTGTGCTGGTCTCTTACAAGACACACACACCAGAGAGTTTCCTGCCTGCAGAAGGAGAAATTTTTCGCTGTGTTAAACAAGCTATGACTGTCAGCCTGAGTATCCCTGTGCATTTCAAAAGGACGTGTAGTCTTGATTACAATTCCCATGCAGTTTTGAATTTGCAGTTTTCCTGAGGGAATTATTATAGTGATTAATAGGAGTGATTGCTAAAATGTTTCACTTTACAGCCAATCTTAATTTTAACAAAGATTTAATAACTGTAGACTCACCATTTCAGAAATGGGGCTGGAAGGGAGCTGAAGTACTGACTGTGTACCGGTCACACTGCTTAAACCCAGAGTTAAATTAACAAGTGGTTATAGTATAAACTTATATACAAAGACTTAATAGCTAGAGAATGTAACGACTTATACTTACAGAAGGGAAATCATAGGACTCACCAAGTTATTATATATAGTTCTTATGTGGACACTGCGGAAAGTGAATTTACCTCATTAGGAACCAGGAAGTCATTAAAAGTATGTGATGAAAAACGTGCGTTTGTGGCAAACAGATCATAAAATGTCAGAAAGTATAGTGATTAGAGGCCTTGATACATGATTATTGCTTATTACATTAAAATGATCATATTTACCCAATAAAGTATGTGTTATTATCATAAAAGCGGGATGTTATTATATCTAACCATCATTATTATTTCAAGACCTACAACTCACTTGTAATTTTTTTAAAAAAGGTATGTTTTCAATAAAATTTCCGACATTTTCATATTTCTCAAATTCTGTGTAAGACGTGTTCAATAACCTGGCAACAACTTGTACAATTTTCTCCTGCTTCTGTAGCTGTATCATTTTAAATGGGCCTTCTAATTAGGTCAAACGTGCTAAAAAAAATCTGGAAAGGCTGAAATCCTGCCTAAATGAGGACAGCTCCTCTTTGATGTGGTAATTAAGTTTTGGTAGAACTATACCAATAACTCAGAAGCCTGAAGAGCACAGACAGAAAATATTTAAATGGTTAAATGTTTTATTAACATACTGAGTAGAAAAGAAGAAGAGGGTGAGAATGTGGTGGTAGAAAGAAGAAAGAGGGAAGGTGAAAGATAAGAAAGGAAGAGAGGACAAAATGCTGTGAAGGAAAAGAGAAAGAAAACAATATAAAGGATGGAAAGACAAGGAGAAAAATTGGAGGTGTGAGAAAAGTAAAAAGGGGAGACGAAGAGGTGAGATCTGGATGACAAAATGAAAGGAAATGAGATGGAAGCACATGACAAGAGAGAAAATGGGAAAAAATAAGTTTATTTTTAAAAGTATCTGTGATAGCCATAGCAGCATCAAGCAGGTGAGGAAATTCAAAGCAACAGTAGGTGACAATTATCTACTAAAGCAAGGCTCTCAGTATCTTCTGTAGGACAACTAATAAATTGTTCAGATAACCATCTGCCTATGCTTATAGCTTGACTGCAGGAACGTTTACCATCCCTTACAGTAATACAGTCTAACAAAATCTGCTTCAGGTAAGCATCGTTTCTTGTCACTTCTCTACTGAACAGCCAGTGATATGGGAACACAGCGGATTTTTGCCATTCATGTAATGTCATGCAGTACGTTTTGTTGTTGCCAAAATCAGAACTCTGATCCAGTAACTCCCAGGCTTCCAGATCACGTTCAAGGTCTGAAACAATCACTTGGAGTCATCACAGGACAAGAAGAAAATTGCTAGCAGGCAATCTCATCAGCAAAACCATCTAATATATACAATTTAAAGATTCCTTCCTATGGCACCAGCTACAGTAATTATCTAAGAATGGTGCTGTGTGAAAAATACATAGCAAATTAGCAGTATCAAAAGCTTTAAAAGATTGCCAGGCAACCATCGTTTTGCATCATTCAGAGATTGGTTTGTGCGAAGGCACTTTATTCTGACTTGGATGATTACAGCCTTTCTCCATCACCCATACACATTAGGAACTGGAAGTGGGGTTACCAGCTGCCTGCTCCATTAGTAGCAAGACAATTTCTGCTTTTCATTTTCTGTTTTACATATTCTGTGCTGGTACCCAAGAGTGGAAGAAGAGAAAATTCAATAGTGAAACCTAATTGCCATTGCTTTATGATTTGAGCTGGAAAAAATGTGGCACAGTTAGCAGAAAAATGTTCAGTATCTCCGGGACAAGGATCTTGGAGAGCTAAACGTTTGAAACTAGGCCGTGTGTGCATCCTTCTTGATGTCCTGATGAGCTATTCTGAAAGATGACTGAGATGAGTAAAACAGAGTATCTCTCCGTACCAGAAATTACAGCATTAGTTGAACTAGATTCCTGTTACTGCTTTTGTTACCATTTTCGTGATACTTTTGGATTTCACTCAGTCTCATTGTGTTGAGTGCTTTTGAAATTTGGTCTGCAAGTTCTCATAAACTTAGGAATTCATACAGGTGCAACCATGGCTCACTATGGTGAGACTTTTTGTTTCTGTCTCCCGAAGATTAAAACTACTGGGAAAAGCAACAGTGGCCAGCATGGACAAGAAGAAAACCACATCTGGACAGTATAAAGAGAGACCTACTCTCCTAGGGGCATAAGATTCATAACCAATTCTTTGTAAAAGAGCTGATGAGCAATCACCAAGACCAGCAAAGACCGTTTCAAGACCCTCAGGGAATTTTGACATCCAGGGCAGATAGTGATTAAATTTAAGACCCCAGTTCTCATCTGGTGTTTTGATGGGCTGAGAAGAAATCAGAAATTCACTTGACATGAAAATGACTTAAAGAATAAATTGCTGCTTCTCCAGGTAATCCAGTGGGGCATAATACAATCAAGAAATGTTCAGACAGGTCATTTACATGTCCTACAGATGAGAAGGGAAACTCATTTGGTTCCAAAATGCAGTTAGGCTAATGCTAGGTTCAGTAGTAATGAAATCTGTGATTCTCATGGGATTACAACCCAAAACCACAGAAATCTCATAGATCACTGTCACGTGCTTTTAAGGCCTTCTTACTTGAACTGCATGACTCCTGGACAAATGAACCATCTTTTGAAGCCCACAGTGAAACCCTAATCACCGTCTAGTTCCTTTAATATTCCTCCAAGATAGATTATCAATTAAAGAAAAATGAAAAGGGAAATTGTGGGAAGTAGTGGAAAATCTTTCTTAGAAAAACAGGGTAGACATTAAAAATAACAGCATAACTCTTAGAATTCAATGTCACAAATATTTAAAGCCTGACCTAGTGTCTAGTGAGGTCAGCATGAATTTGTCTCTCCATTCTAAAAGATCAGGCCCAATCAACCTCCTTGTCATTTGTTTTAATTTCACCTTGAAATTACATTTTGTTTTTAATAAGAATACAAATTTATTCCACACTTGCCATAAGATAACAAAAGTGAATGTTCACTCAAATTAAGAATAAACGCCCAAGATTTCACATTTTTCATAATGTCTTAGTTTTAAATGTTTTCTCTTCTTCCACTTCGCCCAAAAGCAGTTGGAAATCAGACCACTGCACACCCAGCACTATCTAACTGGACAATATAGGAATGTAACATTGAAAAAGCTCTCAAAGCTGAGGAGGCTTCTTATTTTCTCATACAAATGTGAGATTTAAATTGTTACATATTGAAGGGAAAAGAAGCGTCCATAATCACACTAGGGATAAAACATCATTAGGACAATCTCGAGCCTCAAAGCCCAGTCCATTGAGACACTTCACCTGTGCAGGCTGCTGCAGAGCTGTCAATTGCGTGGGTTTTGCCCCTAACAGTGAGCTCTGGCCATTTTTAAGAGTGAAGATGAGATACTCTAAGCTGTTGAGCCTTTTTTTTTCTTTTTTTTTTTTTTTTTTTTGTAATTTAGAGAGATGTTGTGTAGTAATTTAAAAAGTTGGCAAGCCAACTGGGCTGTCATCAGAAGTATTCCACAGATATGCTCCTCTACTTGACCATGGAGACTATTTCACTAATATATACTGAGGAATATTGAGCCTTCATGCTAAGATACAGTTAAAAGGTTTAAAAATTGGATTTCTGTGGTATATTTGTATATTTGTATTGTTCTTCCATTGTTTTGTTCCAAATACTTGTGGTTTTTAATATTTTTTAACTGTTGAACTAAAAGGAACAAGAATCACCATGGCAGTAAATTCACTGGATCAAATTCAGTATACAATTAGTACATCAATACTAATAATGTTAGAAATGAAAAAAAAAAAAAAAATTGTTCACAGTCACATTGTATCTCCTAGTAGAACACTATTTGCTATACCAAAATAAAAGAAAGCAAAAGGAAAACTTGCATAACACATAACACAGAGTAATTATTAACTCTTCCATCACCAATTCCAAGAAAGTTTCCTATAAAGAAACTAGTAGATGGAGTTTGAGCAGTGGTAAAGGAGATACACAAGAGGGTTAATCTCCATATGAAGAAGCTCCCTAGGTATTCTGGATGGACCAAGAAAAATCGACCGCTATATAATTTCTAAATCATAATTGCTTCTTTGAGTGGCTAAACTCCAGATTTTAACACTGGAGGGGACCAGCTAGAGTATGCTGTATCCTGACACCCTGTATATATAAATTGAAATGTTATTTTTTCACATTATTATGCTTTTATGGATTTCTTAACTTAGTGTTTTATAAGGTATCACATGATGAATCTATCATTCTCCTTGTAGTGTACTTGATGAAAAAATAACTGTGTATGCAATTTCTCTATAGTTCAAGTATGAGAAATTTCATGTTGAAATGGTTCAGAACAGGATGATATGTTTTTCCACCATTGCAAGCTTTCTCCTTCTTCCAAGGCAATATCCCTGGCCATATATTAGCACCTTCTTCCATACATTAGGCATTTGTCCCAGAAGTCTGGGTACAGCAGTACATGCTGTCATCCCAGTCCCAGCAAGAGCTTTCCAGCTGACCCAGGAGAGAAAACAAGACAGTCTTACAGAATACCTTAATTTTTGCTTTTAGTTCACGCAAATAACAATCAAATGCACTTGTATATTTTCTAGAAGCAAAGTGCACCCACAAAGCACTGATTCAAAAATATTTGTTCCTCAAAGGATTGTGTGAGTGCATTGAAGACCCTGGTCCTACATCCATCCAAACCAGTGCAAAGCTTGCAGTGACAGCACTGGGAACAGACTGTCCATATGCAGCATCACACACTCTACAATGCAAACGTTACTCTCAGACAAGAGACTTTCAAAGTGATCTTGAAGCCTTCAAAGCAAACCAGACAGTCCTTCAGTCACGGTTTCAACTGCCCCGAAGGAACCCACTATACACCCCTACACACCACCTATGAATTTTAATATTTAGGGCAGGTCCAAAAAGACACTATAAGCACTTTAACTTTTTAATTTTTCAAGTAGAGTGAAAAGTATTTATCCAAGTTAACAATTAATGGGATGACAGTGGTTCAGAGTCCCAGTAATCACTGAAGCTAAACACACTTTGTACACACTTTGTGTACAGATCTTGGACTTGTTTTTCTCAGTCTTGTCCTGGTTCACTGACTACAATGCAAAAGGAATTTTATAGATATCTAGTCTTCAAGTCAATCTTTGGTAAGCCTGCTGGGTACTTTTTTAAGATTTCACTTTGAGAAAATCACAGAAAATGATAAGTTATCTTCAAAATGTTGAACTTCAGCTCATCCTCAGGAAATTAAGACATAACTCTATGGCACATTACTGCAGAGTATATAATGTAACTTTACCATTTCCATTTTGTACTTTGTTGTTGTATTTGTTATTATATGGTATTTCTTCTTCTTCTTAAGTACAGATGCCTTTTAAAGCTCACAGACTTTAATGGCATTTCCATAACAGACAAAATCTGTGAAGTGTGATAGGAGGAGTTTTACAAGAGCAGCTAAACAATATGGTTCTAGCAAATAGCTTCAGTGCTTCCTAGTTCGTCTCATCTAAAACTGGGAAAATGCAGTCTCAAAAACAGCATAAAGAGAAATATCATTCTTTTATATCCTACAGTGTAAAACGAACAGAAAATGTCAGGCATATTTCATACACACAAATTAAACCACCACGGTTCTTTTAAAGTAAGTGCACCAAATATAAGAGAAGCATGTTCCATTTTTCCTAAGGAAAAATAAATAAATAATTAAATAAATCTGAATCTATCTTTTATTATTTGGTTATAGATATTTATGAGCTACATATTTATGAGAATTAACTGTCTTGCATTACCCACTGCTTCTCTATGGATCATTGTGGAAAAACATAACCAAACAACAAACACAATTACTAACCTCTGATGCCTTACAAGTGGAGGATTTCAAAGAGCTTCTTAAAACTTTGGAAATATTATTCACATTTCTTAAACGTGAAAATACAGTTATAGGAAGGTTAAAAGACTGGTTCACATTTAAACTACAAGTTAAAAGCAGAACTGGAAAGAAAGCCAAGCATAGTCTGAGTCCAGACCTTATGCTCTCTCTGTCCCTTAAATGTAATCCTTCTCACCTTCACTGATCTCATTAACATCCCATACCCCTACATAGCTGGAATTAAATTGGGATATTTCCCATAATTATAAACTACCAGATGCTTTAGATCAGAGGTTTGACATTCGTGCCAGGAGCTGCCTTCTAACAGGATTTGTCCAGTTCAACCAAACGGAGCTTTTGGTTTGAGAGAAAACTATTCTTTCAATGCAATAGCAACGTTACCCATTTTTCAGAGGGACGTTATTTAGGATCCAGTACTGATCTGCAATGGGCAGTTGAGCTCGACTCATTTGAAAAAATGGAAATAATAAATTGGTGATGACTGGGCTGGAAGCTGCTGAAATATATATGGTATTGCTCACAGAAGGCAGGAGGCAGAAAAGTCAGGTGTGCAGGTCGGAGCAGAGGTGTTGAGGGATTGTGGGCTCAATCCCATGTCTGTCCCTAGAAAACTTTGTCACTTATTTATATTTCATTTTCTGTGAAAGAGAAACAGAGGAGACAAAAAAAAAAAAAAAAAAAATCATTTGTAAAGTGCTCCAAGGTCTGCTGACAAAAAGCTTCCTGTGAGAGCTAGGTGTAACAAATATCCACACCTGCATGACGCGGGAAGGATTAAATCAGATTTGTCTCTGGGTTGCACAGCACCAGCCCCTGAACTTTATTGAAGATGTCTGTCATGCCTAAATCCTACCATTTCATAGAATACTGGCAGATATCCAAAGGAAAAAAAAAAGAAAAAGAAAAGGGAAAGAAGGACTCCCTCCCAGATCAAAATTAAAGGGCATTCTAATATCATTGAAAGACATCACATTTGTAAGGATATAAGAAATACTTAATCATAAATAAATGGAGGAATTTGTCAGCAGTTGTTAAGGAGGAAAATAAATTATTAGATTTTTAAAGTATAGTAAGATTAGAGGTGTTTTGAAGTAATGAGAATATCTATATTAGGCATTTATCTTTTTTTAAAGGGATAGAAGTTATCATGCTCTAGGACATGAGGCACCTTCAAAATAACTGAGACTAAAAAGAGACTCTGTCACAAGTTTAACTGATAGAAATAAAAGTTACACACAGAGAATTTATGCCTTCCCGTGTGGGGCACATTACAAAATTTACACCTTAACATGAAGTCAGGTTTTAGTCACTGACAGAGTCAGAATACTGGAATAAAAAGCGTGTGGTCAAGGCCATCTGGCCATTTGAAGTCGACGGATTTACATCTGGCATGCTTATTGTTTATGACAGCACCGTTCCACAAACACTGAGAATGTTGGTCCCTGCTCTAAGGGGTTTGATTTATTTAATGTTTTATCTATTTTTTTCCTAAAACAGTCTAGTTTTGAGCTGAGAATATAAGACATGGTGAATTGACTCCAAGGGGTAATCATCCATCCAGTTAAAAATATGTTCCTTATTTCCCATTTAACTGGGTTCAGCTTCCACACAACAGCTCTTCTGAAGTCTCTACCAGATTGAGGAGCATCTGGGGGTAGAATATAACCCCAGCAAACTTTAAACACTTGCAAGTAGACATCCACATTTGACCTATATTTCTAGACCTCCTCTGTTAGCATTGGTGATGACTGGTGATAAGAAGCTTATATATAGATATTGTTGTGGACACCTAAATTTGAGTGCCTTAAGTTACAACTGAATAATACCAAATCCCATCCCTGAAATGAGGTATTTTCCCAGTGAACATATGCTCACTTGACCATTAAGACAAGCTGGTTAAATACTTTTTAGAAAAGTCCATAAACTTTTCTCTATCAAACATTTTTGCCGGCTACAAACCATAGCATCACATAAGAGTTGTGACTGCAAAGGACCCCAAAGGTCCCTTTCCCAGCCCCTGCTTGAGCCAGGGTGGCCTTTAGAAGGGAGAGCAGACTCCTCAGGGCTGTGTCCAGCTGAGGTTTGAATATCTCCAAAGACAGACATCCTACCACATCTCTGGGCAGCCTTGTTTGATCGCCACCACTGTAAAAAAAGATTTTCTTAGGACTAGCCAAAATGTCCCTTGCTGAAGCTGCTGAGTGGAGCCCTTTGTCCTTTTGTCATGCTCCTTTCTGGAGCTTTCCAGTATTGTAGATCCTTTAAAAATACTGCCCAGAGGATGCAGTCTTCTCATATCAGTCTCAATAATGCCATATGCAAAACAAAAATCACCTCCTCATTCGTTAATTGCATAACACTTCATCACAGTGTTGTACCTTAACAGCTGTTTGATGATTTCCACAATGTTTTCACACCTCCTATTTCTATATAGAGATAATGGTCTAAATTTCTTGTTTCTAGCTATAAAACCTTGAATTTCCTAGAAGAAAAGAGGTCTTTTGAATGACCCTTTCTTACAATCATCAAGTACTTCAAATTGCTGAATGCAGCTGACTTGCTTTCATCAGTAGTACTTCACAAATCATCTAAATTTTATTTGTGGTTTACTTCCAGAACACTGATAAAATTTTTGGTTAGATGCATGGCTAGTATTGATTACTGAGGAACTTCATTAGGAAAAAAATCATTTGTTGGCTGACAACTGCTCTTTCTGGCATCTGTTCAGATATTACAGGATATTCATCTAAAGTACATGAATTAGAAAAACAGCAAGGGACATGTGGGGCATGGCTTCAGCCTTGAGTGCATCTGGAGGGACAGACCTCTGTGTGAGATCAAAAGTGCCATTGTGAAAATATTTCCTGAACCGGATTTATGATGGAGACCACTTCAGTTATGTCAAGTTGGGAACTGATGCCTATCACTTGCTCTTTTCCTAAGGAATGAAGGAAGAAAATGGGGAAAATCAGCTTTAGAACAACCTTTGAAAAAAGGCTTCGGGCTGTCAGGATGAGGACCTACATTCCAGATAAATGAGGACATCTGGTCATCTTAATGACTTTTCGGAGCAGATCAGTGCCTATTTGGGCACCTGAAACAGTTGGGTTTTCAACAGTGTTTGAACCCAGCAGCTCCTGTTGGGAACCCTGTTGAAAGTTTCAGAGCTCAGCCCTTAACATTTTGCTACAAATTGGATCCAAACTTTTTATGAGCTTAAATAAAATAAAACAAGACCAAAAAAAATAGGCCAGTGACTTTTTAATTATTAAAAAATAGGAGGTTTCATTTTTCTTTTCATGTCCAGATGCATTGTTAAGGTCTTTTGAAAAACCCAGCCCAAATGTGCATAGTTTTTCCAAGACATGTTTTCATGGTAAATTTCCCAACAACTACGTGCTGAGGTTCTTTCTCTTGTTCCTGCCTTTCTCTTTATAGGGAACAAAAACTAGGTCTCTGCTCTTCTCAGACTTCCTCAGTTCTCCTGAAACTTTCAGAAACATGGTATCTTTGAGATATTGTAAGCAGGAATACTGAGGTAAAGATGGTACAATATCATAAGCCTCACTTTTTAAAGAAAATCCAAATGTAAAGAATAAACAAAACCTACAGAAGATTAGATAATGGATACAAATACTGAGAATTCTCCTAAAAAATTATCCTCATTGCTCTGCTCAGATTTGGCATCTCTTTCTTCCTCTCCCCACAGTTCATGCTAATAAAAAGAAGGTTCTTTGGGGCAAGAACATAACTACACTGGTGCTCAGTGGGGAGGGGACTCCGACAACCGGGAAATGTTAATAATAATGAATTACTTGCATCATCCACTGCAGAAGATGCTATGTCCCAGCGCACTAGCCATCAGCCATATGTATGAAAAGCCTGGAAGTCCACAGCTCAGGAACTTACATTCTGAGGAGATATATTTTCAATTAAAGTTTTTTATGCTAATACTTCTGATATTTCAACAATTATTTGTTGAGGCATGCAGGGTATCTCAGTCATAAAGAAAAGAGAGAGAAATAATTAATGTGCCCAGTTTGATCTTCTGGTTTCCCAAAACTTATTTTCTCTGTTGCTTCCAGAAAATTTAACTAGCAAACAAATTAACAATAAGTCGGCAGCTGCTCTGAGGTTTCCTTAGTTACACAAACAATTGTGTAAAGCAAAATAATTTCACTTCGCACCGTTACGCAGGCCTGTACAAACAATTCAGCCAACTGATAGCAAGCTTTTCTTTCCCAGCACAGTCTTTGACATGTTTCAGTGCATCTCCATGAAGGAATAATTATTGTAAATAATTGGTAAATGTTTGTGGTGCAGCAATGTCTCTGCATCCCAGCTGAGACTGTAAGCCCTTTCTAAGAGTCCATGTATACATAAATAGAAAAATGGTCCCAGCTCTGAAGGCTTTCAATTTAAATCAGCAAAATAAAAAAAGGCCAGGAGAAAAGCAGTACCTTTTTTTCATATTTTGTATGTGGGCTACTAAAGTCTATGAAATGTATAGAAATTAACTACCAATGTTAAATTACATAGGCAATTATCTGTGGTTTTACATTAAGTCCCTGTTAAAAGAAGAGAAAACTCGAAGCTGCCACATCCCTGTTGCCAGGAGCTCATCCTTTCTCAGCAATTTTGGAAGTCTGCAGTTTCTTTGTTGACCTATGGACAGTGGTTTGAGGTTGACAGACACTTTACCATGGTGTAGTTTGAGGTGATTACAGGACTTTTCAAAGAACATAGGTGTCTCCTAACCACTCCAGCCCTGCTTCAGACTGCAGAGGAAACTAAGGGGCTGTGCGTGCTCAAACTGGTAGACAACTCTTCACCTGGCAGGCAGGAAAAAAGCCGTACTAACTTTTTCTATTCCCACAGTACTTCAGTTCTGTTTCTAAGCTAGGACTGAAAACATTAATGCCAAGGACATGAATTGCAAGGTTGTTCTTGGTGTATGCTGTCAAACTTAATCTACAAGGAGATGGGCAAGAAATCCTTCAGGGCATACTATTGCACTGAGTCTCCCAGCCACACCTGGGGCTTAATTCTAGGAAAGCAGTTAGACATTTGAAGCGATCCCTAACCTCAACCAAACCTTAAGGGAGTTATCATTAAATAATCTGAATATGAGGATAAGCATGGGAAATCAGCGAATATCTGCCCTTCCTGCACTGTTTATAAAACCCAACAGAAAACAATGACCCTTTCTGTAAAAGAGATGTGTGGATGCTTACTGTGGAGGGCATGATTTGACTACCAATATTGCATTGCTCATAAAGCAAGCAGCATGCTGAAATCTTGTGGTTTTGCATTACTTTTTCTCTGTTTTTTAACAGAAAGCATATAATGGTTTCTACCTGTGAAGAAATATGAAAATACCACATTTTACATTAAGTATTTCCTTTTAGATCACAAATAAAAGTATACTTTGGAGTTTTGCAAATTCATTTACTTGCTTTTAAAATCATATACATGCACTTGCAAAAAAAAAAAAAAAAAGAATATATGTTGAAAAATCTGGAAAGTCAAAGGTTCTTAATACACAACAGGCTTTTTCTTCTACTGCCATCTAGGAATAAACAGCCTACACACGGCATCACCCTAGACATCAAGTAGCTCCATGCAACCTAAGAACAGACTGGTTGCACCTGAAATTGAGGCCGAGGGAGAGAAGAACCTTGAACCCTCAATTCTTGTTTCCACAGCCTAGCAATGGGAATTCACAGCTCCCAGGACAGAGTACAGCAGAGCAAGGAGTTTCTGACCATGTGCGGGAGATGCAAGCTGCTGAAGAGACTTCCTTCCCCACCACTTTCCCCTCACCTTTTTCATATCAAATTTGTACTGTCTCAGAAGTAAAAGAACTAAATATTCATACAATAAAGTGAACAATGGGCATTCAAAGGTGACAGAGAGAAAATAATTCTTACTAACAATCACACAGTTCGGAGGGGAATCTACCTTGCTCTTTGACATCAGATCAACATTTTGTCATACCTTTCAGACCCAGCATCTGAGGGTTCCTGTGTCCAATATTGGGGAAATGAATTACTGCAAGACCTTGACAGTTATCTTGAAACATGAGTTACACTCGCAGGGATAAACTGCCTTCTCAAGTTCTATGCTTGGGCTGATTCAGGTTTTCCAGTGGTTCATGTAAGACATGAATTTAATTCCAGTCCTCATTTGTTTTCCCCTTTTCCCTTCCCCTTTTGCAAGGGGGGAGACACACTGACGGGCCATTTGCTGTACCAATACTAGCAAGTGCAAGGTATGCATCAAGGAGGGCGTCCATGGAGGTCTGCCAGTGCTCAGGAGTTTTAGCTTACAAATCTCCTGTTACTCCAACTCTGGATCTTTGCTATTGTCAGCTATTTTGTGGCACAGACAAACAGGGCCTGTGATGAAACCCAAGCAATATTTAAATTCAGCCCTCCAGAGGCACATGGCTACCCCAGTAGCACTTCACTACCCTGTCACTGACTCCTGTCAAGTTTCTGTGTTTTACCCTGATCCAGATTTCTTTTCTTTAGGTATTTGTCTTCTATTACAGTGGTATCTGGGATGTGCTGAGTGCCAAGCAAGTACAGCTCAGCTTGGTAAGCCTGTCAAAATTATTGCCTCCACTTACATGGATGTCTGAGTTTCTTCTGAAGCAGATTCTCAGGATTCAAATTTACAGACTGAGACATCCAAAATCAATGATGATTTCTCTTAAAACACCAAACAGTGGAGTTCTGGATCTGATTTCTGAGCAGTCAGACATCCATGACCCAGAAGTGCACAGACACCTGTGGGCAATAAATGTACCATCTATCCCAAGCTAAGCTCAGCGAGACTGATTTCGTCCCTCTTCCTGTCACTGAGATAGTCTGTTTTTCAGTAGAATATGTACCAGGTAATTTCACACAGAAAAGACACGGATAACAGAGATTAATATTTCTTGTTACCGATGCAGTTTTGTTTCACCCAGACACTCAAAAGATCAACAGTAGAACAAGACTCAGTGGTGCATGGCTTCCTCCTCACTCCAAGGAGACACTGTCATGAGAATACAGTATCCTGCAGAAGGAGGTTTTCCAAACTTCAGACTCACAACCAAGCTAACGGGCACACTAACTGGCCTTCTATACACCTCATGGGGGGGGCCACACTGGCAGGACACATCTTACCCCTCAGACCCACCAGGATCCACAGAGAGGCACAAGTAGCACTGCAGTGCTGCTGTGCTCGAGCCTTTCCTTTGGGGAAAGTCAGTAGTGGAGGGAGAGGCATTGTGGGCAGCACTGCTTCCTCCCAGACCGAAGCACTGGCTTTCCTATGAGCAGGTTTGGTAGGTAGGGAAGGACACGGAGCATGTCAGTGCTATTCCCCCACTACATTCCTTATTAAAGGAAAGGTGGAGAGATAGAGCCTTACCAGCCTTGTGAGGCCTTTTGACCCATGACAGCTTGCTGGGAAGCTCCAGGCTGCAGAAAAGCCGCTCTGGGTTTGATACAAAAGCAAGTCACACTAAGGATGAGAGTGCATGTGGTTGTGGAAGTCTACACATAAACAAGGGATGGGAAGTCATCCTTCCTGAGTGGTTATATCAAAAAGTTTTTTTACAGTTGTGTATGCATTAAAAAAATTACCTGCTGATCCAAGAAGAATATCTTTTTGAATTTGTATAATTTTGTCTTATCCTAATTGCAAGTTTAAAAAATGTTATGAGCTACAACCAACATCCTTGCTCTAACAGACCTCTGAATTTTTGGATGTTTAAATTAATTGCTTCTGTCTGATCCAGTTAATCTCATTAACTATTAGTTCTTCTCAGAAACTAATAAAAAATGTATTTCCTAGCAACTGAAACAGTAAGGTGATACATCTGAGAGACAATGTAGCATTCATAAAGATTTGAGCACAAGACAGAGACCTCTGGGACTTCAGTCTGACTCTTTTGATCAGCTTGTTACTCCAGTATAAAGAATAACCACAACCAAAGGCTAAAACACTAAATACGTTGAGGGGTTCTCAGCTCACAAAAACCCCCAAACAAACAAACAACAACAAACCAACAAGAAAGATTAAAATAGATACACTCCCCTCAAAATCCCTATGTGTTGTTCACAGTGATATATTTCACAGAAAACATTTTGCAAATTAGCAGTCCCAGAGGGAGCTGCTTTTGCACCTGGACAAGAAGTGCCCATAGGCAGCACGCAGCAGTTGGTGGCTGACCAACACATCTAGTTGATGAATAGGTGATAGCTAAAACAATTTAACATTGGAACCACTGTTGCCTTATTCATCAGGTAATGGTCCTTTGCTGATCCACCCAACTTCATCCTCCTCCCTCCAGGTTTGAAATTGTCTGGACAGAAGGAAAGCTTTGGTCCAGGTTTAATCTGGACAGACACCAGTTCAGCCTGAAGCATAGGCAGAGGGATTCATCAAGCTCTTTCTGCTGCTGAACAAAATAGACCATCTCTTTCTTTTCTGCTGTTACCTCTTAAATGTTTCTCAGTTCTCTTCAGTACAAAACCCCAGGAGAAGTGATAAAACTCCACTGATTGATTCTTTTTAATAGATGCTAGAAACTTGCACCCCTGGACAGAAAGCTGTTTGAGGGATGAACATTTTATTATAACTTGCACAGCAATCCAAAAAGAAATACAACCCCTTGTGTAAACCTATAGCTAGAGAGTCTTCTAGAAACATCTTCTCCCAACAAGTCCATGAAGGAGCTTGGCAGACTGCTTGTCTTTCATGACGGCTGTTGTTGCGCATTGCCTGATCAGCTCATCGAAGTTGGAAGATGGATGGTGACAGCCATCTTCAGTGTGTAAGACCCAGAAAATGCAGAGGAGTTTGCAATCAATGTTAATTACACTGGTGATTACAGCAAATCTGCAAATTATTCCAAGAAACCAGACGTGCTCCCAGCACCATAACTGCCTCTGTTCCGACAAATTAAATGTGTGTGGGACTTTTCCTTGGCCCTGGGGCAGCTCACAGCCATTCTACAAGTCCCTTGGCCTCCATGATGAGGTGGTGTCAGACAAGAAGACTGTTGGAAATCATCCCCAGTCCATGCTAGATTTAGATCTGTCTAAGAGAGTGCAAGTTGGCCCTGGGCAAAATTGTGGTAAGGACTATGCCCAGCAGGATGGACAATTACAGGTGCTGGAACCTGTGGTCTGACACTGATTTAATATTACTAATGTAGAGAGCGAGGCTCAGGAACCAGGACTGCCCCCATAATTTTCTTCTCACTTCCCAAGTGAAGTATTAGTGGGTTGACACCTGGTAAGATCATCCATCAGTTAGATATCCACTGAACTAGACTGCAGTTGACATGGCTGCTTCTGCATTCTTGTTCCTTTTCCATAACAAACCCTACTATTTTAAAATGGCTGTGTACTCTCAATCCCATCCAATCTATTCCAATTCCATCCACTCCAATTCAACACTTTCTGAGCTATTACAGGTGTAAAAGAGTAAAGTCTGGATTCCTTGTCCTCCCCACTGAGATGTATATTCTAAACTCTGGAGATAAATGTAGAAGTGAATCCATGATGAAACAATTTACCACATTCATTTCATCAGTTTACAGCATACAAATTACTTCAGTTTATACTTCCTTGAAGACTCACAATCAGCGGGCTAAATTGAGAAGGGATAAGTATGAAGAATAGGGCCTTGGTAAATGGAGCCCAACAGAGCCTGTCTAAGGAGCTATTTTAAAAAATTAGTTTTAAAACGAGTCAGGATTTCACTTTTCATCTTTTGAAAAAGAGAAGGTGGGGAGAACAGGAAGGAGAGGTTATGGCAAGTTGAGCATTGTTGTCCTAGATTTCCCCTCTGATCTGTGGGGAGAGACAGGTACCCTCAGATTTACAACACTCTGCATAGTGAGACCCAATACATTTATTTTCTGATTTTTTTTTCAGAGGTATGGTGTAGTGAACATGACCTTGTAAAAGACATAAGAGACAACAAGCAATTCTGTATTGATAGTGTTTTTTTCAGGGAGGGGATGCATAAAAAGAGGTACCTCTCCACAAGAAGCTGCTCACTTGTGCTGCACTGAGGAAGCCAAATCCTAATGAGCTCTCCTGAAACACTGCTGATGGGGGCTGAGGGAGGACCAGGAGGCAGTGACTGCTCTGGGAGCATGTGGAAAGTGCTGTTGCACCATGCTGTTTGACGCACTCACAACACTGTTCCCCTGCAAGGTATGACATCAACCACCTTGTAATTATTAACCTTTTCAAACCAGGGTCAGTGAGGCTGCAGGACAGGTCTGCCACCCATTGGAGCTGATGGTAGTCCCTGCCTGATCCTCTCCCCCCCTCAACACAAGTTTCACTCAGGGCAGTTGTCACCATCCCTCTCCTCAGCCTGCAGCAGGGAAGCCAGTCGCAGGGAGGTGAGGGAGGTGTGACAAAGGCACAGGGGGCTCACTTGGACCAGCTTCACACAGTGGCACACATGTGTGTGCAAGATAAGTAGTATAGACCACAGCATTGAAACCATGTTGGCAGCTACTAATACAAATATATTGCCTATCACCCATAGTGATGGCACCATTTGAAAGCAATGCCAGTGTTTGAAAGAAGTGTGACATTTGAAAGAAGTGTGACATTTCTCTGATTTCAAGTGAATTTTTCTTTCTTCTTTTAGCACAACTGATTCTGACTGAGCTTTGAACAAACTGATCTAGTGGAAGGTGTCCCTGCCCATGGCAGGTAGGTTAGAACTAGATGATCTTTAAGGTCTGTTCTAACCCAAACTATTCTATGATTCTATTCTACTTTTTAAGCAGGTAGGAGCTGACTAATTTGTTTCTGATTTAGGTGACATTTATACTCCAATAATTCTCAGAAACCCTGACCAGAACCAAGACTGCACCATACTGGAACTGTGCAAGCAAAGTCTGGGAGGGTGCCAGCTGAGTTAATGGTTACTCCTGCCCTTCAAAACTTTTATTAATTAATTTTTTTTTAGTGGAAGGCAGCAATTCTATTTTTAGCCACATCACTATTCTATGCACAGTTCATCAGCATGCCACCTGGAATTAATATTTACCTTATTCTTAGCCTCAGTTAAGATGACCAAGTGTCTTCTGGCCAAATGACCTGAGCAGACCTCAAACGTGAAACATTCAACTTTTCTTTCTCAACTTTTCCCTGTCATACAAGACATAAAGCCAAGGAGGCTCCTGCAAAATCCACAAGCTATGACGAGCATGTGGGTGTCCCCATGCAGGTCTCCCTCCATTGCAGAGCAACATTACTTCTGTGGTCCTGACACTGAGGACAGCAGAGAGGAAGGCAGAGGCAGACAACTAGAAATTTATGAGCAAGATAGCGCTATAATTAGTTTTCCTACTAAATTGTCCACTTTATGGGATATCAATCTTCAAAATGTTTTGAGCCAGTGGATGGCCGCACTTTGGAGTCACTCCTGTGAGTCACTAAACATTTCTGCAGGTGGTGTGGAGCACACCCAAAAGCCTGAGTAGCATATGAATCAACCATTCACTCCAAAAAGTACATGGCCTATTGCTTGTATGAGTAGTTTGGAAGAAGGACCAAGTGGATCACAGGAGTAGCATGTTTGGCCACCTGCATCTTCTACTGACTGGGGTCACTAGTTCTTTTTCAGTCTGGGTCATATGAAAGCACAGTTATTTTTACCTAATAAACCATGACCTAAGCTAAAAATATCTTTGTCATTTGATAAGTGAGTTGACACAGCACAGTGAATGACTGTCACTGTTTAGCATTGATGTGTAAGTGATGAGACCTAGAAGGGCACAAAAGCTAACATGATAAAAATGACAGTATTTTTAATTTCAGATAGATGTAATTCACACTTGGAGCAACTGAGAGCGTTGTCTTCTGGGATGAGAACAATGATGACAAACTGAAGAATCTAAATAACGACAGAGACAGTGAAAATTAAAGCATTAAATAGAATTTCACAGTTAATTACTAGTGGTCAGGGAAAAAAAATACTTTCACTTCTAAGAAACCAGTAAACACATAAAAGAGGATTCATAGTGTTGTCAGATCACATCTTGTTGTTTAGTGGAGATGTGATGTGACCTGATGAATCACTAAGCAACATACTGTCATTCATCAAAATAAATGTCCCCCATTTTCATGAATATGTATCTTCCTCACACACAACTGTAAATGTACATACATAAACATGACACATTTTCGTACTGCAGGAAAAACAGGAGCTCTTTTTCTTTTTTCCTGTTTTAAATGAGAAGGACAAATAATATTGACGTCAAGGTTGATAGCAAGGTCTACTGCGTAAAACCGTGCTGGTGAATCGGTACAAAGTCATTAATGACTACAGGGACAGCAAAAATATAGCAAGCTGACATTTAAGAGAGAACTGTCTTTGTAATTAAACTGCTGATGTGCAAACCTACAACAGAAAAAGTGATCACAGTAATCAGCCCTAAACAAAGACTGAGAATCAGAACAAACACGTCAATACCTACATGCAGGGAGTACATTAGAAATGATTGCCATTGCCAGTAATCAGTGTTTGGAAATGCTGAAGTTGTCAAAAGGGCTCTGCTTTCAGTGACTACGCTTGCTTATCTATCTGTTCAGAGCACTCCTGTGTAACTCCTTTCCACACTCCAGCTGTAGGCAACAGTCCAGCAGAACAGGCTCTAAAAAAGATAAATTAGTACAGATGTCAGCTAAAATAGCTGAATACCAAAGGAGTCTCGACTGTATTTATAAGAGGGTTTGAGCTCTGCCCAAAGTCTTTGTGTCTCTGGAGAGATTGGATAGAATATCTGCATTGCTGAAAAATACCCACTGTGCACAGCAGTCTGTGTCCAAAGGGCATGGAGTTATTTATCCTACTTGCTTGAATCATGGTATTAAGGATGATGTATGAATTCAAGGTCAAAGCGGTTTGCCTGTTGCCACTGCTACTGGACCTTTTCTTTTGCTCCTTTGCTAAAAACACTCTTCTTTACCAGTGTGGAAGATGAGCTCTTCTAAAATAACATGTCTTCATACTTCTATCTATTTTAACTCTTACTATGTCAAAACCTCTTTGTAACTTTTAACACTTGTCCTCTAAAGAGACCCCTAGGAAAACACGCAAGAAATAGCACAGGCCTCAGACTCTGTTTTCAAAAGCAGAAGCATAGTACATCTCCCTCACCCATTTGGAAATGTGAAGAGTTGATTTCTCAGATGTGTAGGTAAAAACAGCGGTATTCACCCTGTGCAATTCCTGACAGAGCTGTCTCTTGGAGAAGACACCTTCTGAGCTTAGTTAGAATAAGGGTTTCAATGAATACCTGTGAAACCATCTTCTAAAAATTTACTTTAGGGGCATGTTTTTCACTTTATCAGAAGCATTAAGGGAATGGGGGTTTCAATTTTTTCCCTCCCTTCCCAGAAAGGAGTTTCGAATCCTCCATCCTAAAAAGAAGAGGGGAAAAGGACAGAAGTGATCATCCTTTACAACCCATTCCGACACTGTGTAATGTAGGTTGCACCCTCACCAGCCTCACACCTGGCATACTAGAACTTCATCATTAAAAGCTCTTCCTGGAATAAAAGACTTCATCCAGAAACTGTATCAAAGTTTTCAGAAAAAAAACCCCACATTCTGGTCTTTGCTAAGAAACAAACAAGAAAGCCAGAAAGAGCACTGAACTACAGTAGACACATACTTTGTCTTCAGACAGCAGTTTGGTAGAGAGGCTTAATGTCAAAAAAAAAAAAAAAAATAAGTGGGTTATTAAAAAGGGGTGTGAAGGTAAAGCAAAGTCTGTCAAAACCCCTAGAAAGTAAAATCCCCAATAAACTTGACCAGTTTTCCCTTCAATTTGAGATACTCAAAGAGGACAGAAAAAAATTCCAAAGGAACATAGTTTCTGGTAACATAGAGTTTATGTTTAGCTCAAAGTACTTAATGATAGTTTGGATGTAGTGTCATTTTTCTTCTTGTTGCAGTTCAGTGTTTTGTCCTAAAAGATAACCATCACTTACATCTATAACACAGAACAGACTGATCAGTGAGTCATCCAGAAAAAGATAGTGAGAATGGGGAGAGAAAAAAAAAAAAAAAAAGTCTTTTGAATCTATCACTACATTAATAAACTAATTCCAGCACTATGAAAAAGGAATGAAACCTTGAGCTGGTCCCAAAGGACAAAGCTACATGCAGGTTTCACATTATTCAAACATCAGAGGTGGTGGTTACGGCCTGACGTCCACCATGGACCCAGCCCTGCCAGATTTCCACCCGCTCTGTGTTTACTTTTTGTTATCTCCTTTATTGTTTGGCAAGGCACATCTCTAAGACCTTTTAAAGATCAATCGGAACCACGTATTCCAAAATCTCCAGTCCTTACCACTAAGGAGCTCTATAGGAAGAGCCAAAAGCACACAATTAACAAGCGCAGTGGTGCGTACACACCACACCTTGTGCTGCATCTCAGCCTGCAGTCCAAAAAGTAATCAAGTCTCCTCTCAGCCACCTCTAGAGCTGAATTTGTCCTGTCATTCCTCAGGGCAGACAAAGAGGTTGACCAGGAAATGCCATGTAGTTGACATGAAAATAAGAGTTTTAAACTGAAGTGTCCTTCACTGCAGTCTCTCCAGCTAATTTAGATCAGGTTGGCGTGAATGACAGAGGAAACCTACTATTATTTTTTCTCCTGACAGTACAAGGGTTCTAAAAATTACATGCTTCTAATCCCTCATTAGCTGGCGTTTTAAATTCCCAGGCTGTGTAGCTTGTGCTCAAGGAGAAAGTGACAAGAGAAGAGTTATAATCCCTGTGGCAAGAGCTGTCACTGAATACCTGCTGGGTGATAAATCCACTAGGCTTTTTCAACTAGCTTTTTTTCATGCTTAAACTTTAGGGATGCTACTCAAAATAAGGAAAAATAAATGAAAATGACACACAATATAAAATTCATGGGATATAGCATGACCTGTTTATACCAACTGATATGTGATGTGTTCAGTCTTTGAAAGACCCTTCACATCACAGACCAGAAAAAGCACGGATTGACAAGCTATATATTTTCCTAAATTGTTTTTCTCACTTTCTCTCAGAAAATGTAGCTTGCAGCACTGCAGCTTGCTTAGAAACTGATCTTCCCCTGTAATGGACACCAAGACAAAGCTCTCTATGAAGATGTCCAACACATTACAATGAAACTAATAGACCAGGTATCATATTTAATAACACTCTCAAATTATATCAAGTTCAATATTCAGCAGAATCAACTTGCATTAACAACAGGCAGGCCAATTGCAAATGGCTGAATTTTGCAAATGAACAAGCACAAATAAAAAGCAAAGATAACATCATCAAATACATTTTAGCTTGTTAAGCTGATAAGCACTATGTGGTTCGCAGTATTTCATACTGCATTGCATTTGTCACACATTTAGTAAAAGTTATGGTGCCATAAGCAACATGACACTTACCCACTGTGCACATTGTCATCATGCCAAAACAAAGTGGAGTCTAATACCAGGCTAATGCTAGAAGAAACAGTTACTGGACTTTGAGTGAGAATCCCTTCTTTAACTCAATCCAGGGAAAAAAATGGTAGGGAGCTTGAGTGGTTTTCAGGTATAATCACAGAGGGGTTGAGGTTGGAAGCATCCTCTGAGGTCATCCAGTCTAACCACCTTGCTCAGGCAGGCCCACCTACAGTCAGTTGCCCAGGACCAAATGTGAGCAATACGCACGCTTCAGTGGAGAATAAAAACCTTTGCATTCCCAAACATACATTTATCTACCATACAGGTAGGTTTCAAGTAGTGACAAGGTGAGCTTTCTCAGGCTGTCCTATCATCTACCTTTGACCTTGCTTGTGAGCAGCCAGCGCTCTGGGGAGCAGGGAAGGTTAATCACCTGCATGGCCTGATGTTCTCCCTCATTGCTTAACATGACAGTGGAGATGTCAGATCTCAGTGACTTCTTTTCCTTGATGAAATGATCTTATCATCAGGCACTGAACAGTGCAAGTTTTCACATGGATCACTATCCCACCCGCATATCCACCAGTCTTGTAATTCCCAGCTGGGACTGGAAACCCCAAACGCAGATTTTCTCAAGGTCAAATAGGATTTTGCAGGCATTGTGCAAGAACTGTTTAACAAATAAATTCAAGCCTTTACTCTTCACATACAACAGCTTGAAATATCTTATAGTTAAGATAGATGAACTTTTGCCAACTGATGCATCATCCCTGGAGAAATCAATGGCAACATCTTATATTTATAGAGTACCTTGTGTCACAAAGTCTTTAAGCTTTCCACAGAGCAAAACACACAAACATAATAACATTAGTAGTTCTTGGGAACAATTTCAGTTTACCCTATGGAGCATTTTTCTGTCCTCTGATTAGTCAGTTATCCCCTTGAAAAGCCATTTTATTTTTTCATAGCTTTATGCCTATTATAAATAGACACTTTCATTTCTGTCATTTCACAGGGTCTCGCATCTCTCAGTAGCATGAGGATGGGGAACAATATAGACAGGTCTGGAAATCTGCTGATACTGACTGCTGTGAATAGCATAGGCACAATTCCCTTCGATAAAAAGAAAACCAAGTTTCAAAGCATCTCTCATTGCAGCTTCTAGACTCCTGAGGAATTGATCACGAAAGGAAAACAACAGTCACTAGTGAATCGTGTTGGGTGGAAGGCTTACTGCTCTTACAGTCAGTGAATAATGAGTGTAGTAGCAAGGAAAATGTGCAGTCAGTAAGGCAGTGTCTAAGCATTCCCCAGCAGGATTATTCCAATACAACAATACTACAGATGGGAAGAGAATCTGAATATAGGAGAAGCTCTGAGGAAGATACATATACAAACACATACATATATATAAAATATATTCTATTATTACATTATTGGATTATTCTATATACATTAGTTCCTGATCCATTACATTAAAATTATAAGTGCTCATGTTTCATGGGTGTTACTGACTCAAAGTAATTTCCATTCCTAAGTCCAGAACACACACCAGAAAAATGCATGGAACAATAATATTAACAAGAGGAGTCAGCTACAGTAATGCAATTTGTTTTTACCAAATAAACATCAAAGAACCAAAGTTAACAGTGCTCATAAAGCAATATCCTCTCCTAGTCTGAATATGAGCCTTTCCTCTGCCAGAAAACCTTTATGAATACTGAGTCTTCTCTGAAGTCCACGGAAAGACTTTGGTGGTCTTTCCACTGAATAGATCACCTTTTCTGGAGTAAAGAGCACTAACAGATGCATTGATTTTAAGTCTATAGTCACAAATTTAGAAGGCAGCAGTGGTTTCCCACAGTTGATAGTTTATTACATTCATTTTGGTAACACAACCAGAAGCAGAGTCCTCTTCACAGTTCAATGGAAAAAGAGGTTCTTTGTGAGCCCTCTTCACTCCACTGAATAAAATGACCATCAAAAAGATGGTCTGGGATTCATGTGAGCCTTGACTATGTCTGAGACAGTCACCCCATTGCTCCCTTTTAAGTCAGTTCAGAGGGACAGGCACTTTCACAGGATGATTCAGCTGACACGATTTATGTGCCCGTCTCAGGATGACATTTGTTGTCTCCCGCTGTCTGGAGGATGTTTACTTCTATCTTTTGACCATAAAGTAACGGGCTAAGGTCTATTGCAAGACATTTTGGTTAGTAAATAGTGTGGTGACTAGAATGATAGACAGCATAGTTTGTGGTTTGTGAAGTTACCACATGGCACACTGCAGATTTTTCAAAGGATCTTAGCACTCTTAAAAAAAACACAGCTGAGCAGGACAGAAGTAGTAAGCTCCTCTCCCAGTAGGAAAAGGAAGTGTCTCCCAAATATCCAATGTACTACTCTCTGACAAACAATGTTAATTGATTTGCAGAGAGGTTAAACAGGAGATTCTCCCCTCAGTAACACAGCAGTGGAGGACAAAGCTCAGAGCTTTCCTGACAAAATCGATATGCTTAGAAAAAAAAAAAATGCCCCTCTCTAAAGGAAAATGAGAGTTACTGCACCTAGTCAGGAATGATCATTAACAAATACAAAATAGGAAACCATTAGTTACGCAGGCGCTGTGCTGGAGTAATCTAAAGATTAGTGCAGAGCAAGAGCTGAACTTGAATCAACAATGTTCCTTCTGTTGTGAAAAAGACACCACCATGATCGAACATGAAAATGAAACTAGCTTGAAGATGCAAAAGGTCATGGGCACTGTGATTCAGAAGGAAGTGAACAGGAAGAGCGACAGGAATGATCAGAGGTCTATAAAGCACATCATATGAGGAAAGACTGATTGAAGTGGGATTGCTTATCCTAAAGAGAAAACTGAGGGGAAGATAATAAAGTGTTAAATAATGCAGAAGGATGCTGAAAAAAAGAGAAAGAGAAGAATCTTTTCTCAAAATCCACTTTGGACTGGACAAAGAAAAATTGATTTAACTTGAAAAATAGAAGATCCAGAGAACAACTGAATAAAAACTATGTAGCGATAAGGACAGTACAAGAATAACATATAGGGAAGACTCCACCACCAGAGATCTCCATGAGCGTGTCAGACCCAGACATGGCACAGGCATAGAAGGCCAGAAGAAATAACCATCTGTCTCACAGGTCCAAACTTCCACAGTGCTCAGAGCCTGTGGTCCCTATCATAGACAATCAGTATGAAGTGGCAGTCTCCTCCTGGACATTTGTTAGAAGACAGCACAGAAAGGGACAAATTCTCTGAGGACAGAGATTGCTATATAATGAAAAACTTACTACAAGCCCCTTGCAATGGCACTACAAGCATCACACAGTACCACTCTCCCCAGGTCCTCTACAGAGAGTGTGCTACACCCTGAGACGCTCTACCTGCAGAGGTTAACTCAGGTCACTACTCATTTAGCTACTGGTGAGACTTTTTCATTGGCTTTGTCTAGAGTAGAAGGATTCAGACAAATAATTGGCACAGACACAAAGGATATAGCAACAGATCCCACAGTTCTGAAATAATCCATTCAGAAATAGCTTGGATTACAAAAAAAGTCCCACAAAAAGCAACATAAAAACAAACACAGCACAAACAGATGGAAAAACACCTCTCTACAGCGTTATTTGACACCTCTCCCTTAAAACATGAAAGTGTCTTTGAAGTACAATGTTAACTGCATACATTATCACATAGTAAAGGAATGAATAAATAAATGTTGGGGCTTTTAAAAAAATATGCGCTGGAGAATGCATTTCTTGATGAAAATGTCATCAATCAGCAACTTCACATCCTCAACTTCCCCACAGACAGAGCTGCAGCTCAAGGCAGAGCAGGTCTTGTGAGCCATCTCCTTCACTAACCACAGCTTGAGAGTTTGCCCTTGCTCACTGCAAACATCCCTGTCAACTTCAGACTCTTGGTAGGGGAAAATGTGCTGGACAAGTACATTTTCTGGCTGTTTTGTTAACTCCTAATATCACCTAGAAATAAATAGACACTTCTCAAGTGCATTATGATGAACCGTCTCTTCATGGGCCATAAACCATAGTCTGAAAGACCATTCTCTGTCATGAACCCAAGTCTGATACTTGTAACCAGTCTTCCCTAGCTCCAGTGCCAATTCCAGCATGTCTAGACCAGTAGTTTTGCTAGATGGACAATTCCTCCTTCATTGGTTTGGCCCTTTCCTCGCCACTAGAAATGTAGAAATGTAGACCATCTGTTCTTGTTAAGGGAAAGTAAACACTTCTATTTGCAAGTTGCTGTTGCTTTGCACAGAAAAGATGAAGGCACCATCAGTGGAAGACCAGTTCAGGATCCATACTGCAGCTCGTACGCAGTGACACTGATTTTACCAGTCTTCCATTTTTCAAGGCTTGTAAAGATTTGACAGCCTCTTGAAAAAAAATAAATCTAAACTCTAACTTTTCTGAGCAAGATGCCACAAAGAATGAGGAGGTTACATTGGGTCTGATTTGACTTTGATTTGTCCTTATATGAAACCACACACTACACTAGTATTTAATACTCACTTGACATTAGTGTCAGTGGCTGCCCGAAGTACAAGAGAGTTGGAGACGTGCTGTAAGCTGCAGCATCTGACACTGTCCCATTCCCCTGGGCCAAGGTAAATTTACCCAACACACCAATCTTTGACAAAAAAAACCCA
The DNA here is from genome assembly GCF_003259725.1 of Athene cunicularia. Taxonomy (NCBI): domain Eukaryota; kingdom Metazoa; phylum Chordata; class Aves; order Strigiformes; family Strigidae; genus Athene; species Athene cunicularia. Next base: position 23,156,069 of record NW_020799091.1, on the reverse strand, counting down.
GGCTTGGGAAGTTCCTACCCTTTCCCACCTCCGTGCTGCAACTCTTTCTTCTCATTTGTGGCAGGGTGTCTGTGAGACTACACTGTAAACTGGAACCATGAAAAGACAGGCATTGAAAAAAGTCCGCCTTGGAGAAAGATGTTTCCATTTTAAAATCCAGAACATTTCCAGCATGAGCCTGATGCACATCCACAGGCCCCTACAGCAGTACAACAGGGCACCCGGCCGGTGTGCACAGACCTCCCTGCAGGCACCCAGCATCCCAACCCAAATCCCTCCACAGCCCTGGGAGCCTTCCTGGTCTCCTATGCCAGCTTGGCCAGATCCTGTAACTAACAAGGAAAGCCATAATGATCTGGAATCAGCTAATCTTTAATTTCTAATCAAGTTTGCAGACAACCCATCAAATTATTCATCATCTCCTATGTCAGTAATCTACCATAATGAAAAAAAAAAAAAAGATAAGCCTGATCAGCAGAGCTCTGTTGGACCGAGGCTGGCTGCAGCACAGAAGGCACAGCCGTTCTGGTTCTCAGGAAGTGCTGGAAGGTGCCATTGCCAGCAGGCTGTGCTGATGAAAACAAGCAGCCACAGAGACACAGGTGGTTTGGGGCACTGGCCGGGTCTTCCCCTCCTGATCCCAGCATGACAGCGGGAGCACCAGAGCACCTTCAAGGACAGACTCAGGCAGCACCAGGCCTGTGGTACATGGCAAGAGAAAAGGCAACATGGTGCAGCCAGGCAGTGTCACACTCCTCAGCTTGTAACCCCGTCCCTCTGGCACAGGGTGCAGCCCCGTCTGAGAGGGCACAGCGACAGCCACCCCACTACAGCTGCCACGCTGGCTGCTCATGTGGCAGGAGAGGAGGAAAGGCCCCTCTCCAGTGCCCCTTCCCAACACAACCATCTCATGCCAGGCAGCAGAGAGGAGCATGTGTCCACTGACTTTCAAAATGGAATAATCTATCAGCATTTCATGCTTATAAGGAATTTTAATTCACAATTTCTTTAAAATAAATATTTTTTTTCTCTAGAAAGGTGTGACAGTTCATCAAGCTGCACAATTAAAAGGCCTGTGTTATAATGACTGAGGCTGTTTCAGGGAAATGGTGAGGGATAAAAGACAGGAAACCCCCCATCATTTTGTATCCCATACCATGTCCACCCTGAAGCCTGCACATCACCACCCACCTCCCCCAAGCACTGGCAGTGTCTTTCTTCTGTGCATTATATTCAGCTGATCTCACCTTGCCAAAATTGTGTTCCCTGCAGTGTGACAATACAGAACATCAAAGCCCTTTTACTTCCCAGAGAATTAAGCTAACCTCTAAAGCAGTGATCTCCATACATGAATCAAAAAAAAAAAAAAAAACCACACCGAAGAGCAGACATTGGACTTAGTTAAAGCTTTGCCACCCACCAGCGTGATGGCTGTACCTTGCCTGGCCCTGCGACGCTGGGGCTGCTCACCTCTGGGTTGCCTCACCACTTAATCGTTGCACATTGCGCAGCAGGGGATGTATTTGTACTATTTCAAAACCAGATCACCACAGAATTATGAAACTGAGACATCAAAATAATTTAATAGCCTGCCTGATTGTTCTGGTGAATGCAAACACTTACACCCACAAGTTAGTGGCACAGTGTAACATGAAGCAGGTGAGGTTACGACTACACCACCCCATTGGTCCAGGCCCAATTTTCAATGTGTTGACTTGCTTAGCACCTATAGCCTGGACTGAGCACAAACAGGTCCCAGGATCCCCTGAGCTCCCTCCAGGGACAATAAAGAGGCAAATTACTCAAACCCTTTGTCTACATGAACTCAAGCTTCATCTCAATCCCAGCCAGCAAAGCAAATACAGACATAGCACTACACATTGGACAGTTCTGATCTCCATAAAGCACAGGTATCTATTGACCCATCCTGTCACAAGTCGTGTCCCCCAGGGCTCGGTTTTGGGGCCACTCCTGTTTAACATCTTCATTGATGATCTAGACGAGGGGATCGAGTGCACCCTCAGTCAGTTTGCAGGTGACACCCAGTTGGGTGGGAGTGTTGATCTGCTCGAGGGTAGGGAGGCTCTGCAGAGAGACCTGGACAGGCTGGAGCCATGGGCTGAGCCCAACTGGAGGAGTTTCCATAAGGCCAAATGCCGGGGGCTGCCCTTGGGCCACAACAACCCCCAGCAGCACTACAGGCTTGGGGAGGAGTGGCTGGAGAGCTGCCACTCAGAGAGGGACCTGGGGGGGTTGATTGACAGCCGGCTGAACAGGAGCCAGCAGTGTGCCCAGGTGGCCAAGAAAGCCAATGGCATCCTGGCTTGTGTCAGAAATAGCGTGGCCAGCAGGGACAGGGAAGGGATCTGACCCCTGTACTCGCAACTGGTGAGGCCGCCCCTCGATTCCTGTGTTCAGTTTTGGGCCCCTCCCTACAAAAAGGACATTGAATGACTCGAGCGTGTCAGAGAAGGGCAACGGAGCTGGTGCAGGGTCTGGAGCACAGGTCGTACGGGGAGCGGCTGAGGGAACTGGGGGTGTTTAGTCTGGAGAAGAGGAGGCTGAGGGGAGACCTCATTGCCCTCTACAGCTCCCTGAAAGGAGGGTGCAGAGAGCTGGGGATGAGTCTCTTTAACCAAGTAGTAAGCGATAGGATGAGAGGTAATGGCCACAAATTGCGCCAGGGAAGGTTTAGACTGGATGTCAGGAAGCATTTCTTTCCAGAAGGGGTTGTTAGGCGTTGGAATGGGCTGCCCAGGGACGTGATGGAGTCCCCATCCCTGGAGGGGTTTAAGAGTCGGGTCGACACAGCGCTGAGGGATAGGGTGTGGTTGTCAGTGTTAGGTCAGTGGTTGGACTGGATGATCTTCAAGGTCTTTTCCAACCTAGATGATTCTGTGATTCTGTGATCCCTACAGAAGTTCCACATTTTCATATTAATTTGTGCAGAGCCACAGGGTCTCTTCTGTTTTGTGGTTTTGTGGCATGGGACCCTGGTAGGTGATGACTATGGCTCATCCTTGCAAGGTGCTTCAGGTCCTAATTCCCACCAAATTCAGTGGGTACTGAGTGGCTTCTGCTGCTGGCAGGATGCAGCCTTTAATGTCCTGAGGCTAAATAGAGGTTAAATGATCGGTCAGATAAGTCTTCAAGAAATATCATCCTGTTTCAAATTCCCCTCCCTCCAAAAAAGTAAAACGTAGAAATAAAAAAGTGCTGAAAACCATTGTTTAACTGTTATCTGACTACAGTCTGATAAAATGTCCAGTACACTTTTTCTTGGAAATATTATACACATTATACACATGTATCATATAATGTATGTATATATGTAATGCATGTATCTAATGCTTGTTATATATTTATTATATATGTGTGTGTGCATTTATGTACATACACACATCTGAAAAGTCCAAAAGTAAGAAAAATTGTCTGCTTCATAGCACTATGAATCTCATAAAGATTGCAGCAACAACAAAAAGGTAAATGTAGAAGGCACCTAAACAAAACACAAACTTCAGCAGAACAAGTTCCAGCAACGCCATCAGCTTCATAAGAGAATAAGTGCCTTAAAAAGGGAATTAAATCCAGGAGAAAAATAAACTGCTTCCCCTAAATGTCATCACAGCTATCACTGACAAGATATGTAGAGCTCCACAAATCACAGAAGACAAAATCTAAACAAATATTCCAAGCTCAGTAAGAGATATTAAGAAAGAAAAAAAGACATCAAACAATTGCAGACTCCATTGGTCACCTATGAACTGGCTGTATCTACTACAGATATAGTATACATTTTTTCCTTGAAAATATGACTTTCCTTCTTGATGCATGCTGTTTAGGTTTAGCTTCATTATTAAAGTGTTAAATTTTGTTCTTTGAAAAAAGCATGTTGTTTTGGACCCGCTGTAGGTGCTTCAGCTAGACTCCTCTTGTGCCGCTAACACAAAAGGTTAGAATATGGAGCCAAGAATTTGTGATAATCTGAAGGCTTGTGTTTTTTAGATAAGGAATACCTGGCATTATTGCAAACTAATGGCAAGATAATTTGGAAGCCCTCCCTATTTCTGTGGAGAAGGGGATTCCTAACTACAGAGATGTGCAGTTTCCACCACAAATAGAAGAAATATTTCTGAGTGGAAAGTATCCCATACCTGTCAGGTGCTGGTTTCTGGTGTCTTCCTCTGAGGCAGCTGGTACTAGATCACAGCATGGATCTGGACTACACCGATCTTGGTTCCTGTCCCACCTGGCAGCTCTTGGGTTCTGGCAGCAATTTGTTCCCCTCCTAGCCCTGTGTAACTGCTGCTGTCAGCTGTGTGTGTGGGAGAGAGTATTTCTTTCTGATAAATTAGCTAGCTCTTCACATTGAATCTGTTGCAATGTCAGAACCCCCTCCAACTGGGTAAGGAAATTATCTGAATGTAATAGCTAGTGATGCCACAAGAGCAAGTGCTATAAAATATATTCCTATAAATATATTACTTTCAAGTGCAGAACATCCAGGCACACCTTTATCTTTCTCCCTTATGTGAAATGCATGGTGCCAGGACTAGGATTCTTTTTTTCCCCAACTGATGCTCTCTCATATGTCTTGTAAATTCTTACACTGCTGCCAGACATGAAAGTAGTCATTGGCAAAGCTGCACAGGCTGTTTAGCTTCATTTCCTTTTGTTGCTTAGAGCACAGTTTGATGTATATTTGTTTTGTTGGGTGCTTTGGGTTTTGCTAGCAAAGTTGGTTGAGATGGGGTTCTCTGTTTTTGTTTTCTTAACATTTTGCCTTTCTTAATTTTTTTAATACCACGCTGTAAAGAAATTAACAAACAGGCACGTACATGCTGATAAATAGACATTTATCCTATGGTAACAGCTATTCTTCAGATAACTTGCTCACGTGTGTGCAAGACCAAAATGATGAGCATTTCCTGATGCCCACCCCTAAAATACCAGTTGCATATCTGGAGGTCAGGTTGACAGAAGGCTGCTTAAATATGTCCTTTTTTCTTGGCCAAAGTCACCTTCCAACAAAAAACTCCTTTTCGGGGCATATTCTACTACACTGTGATTTTTTGAACCCATCGGATGGATTCTTTACCTTTCACTAAACTGGAAAACTTGTAGTTATATACACATATTTAATAGATTATATACACATTGCTAATAGATTAATATATAGTAATCAAACTTTGCTTCACAGACAGCAGTGCATTAACTTCTTAATATACAGCTAAGCAGTTCCTGTTCCGTCCATTTACAGGAAAGCACGAGCTATGGTACATGGTTTCTCCAGCTCTCTCTAGGATGTTATCTCCATTGATCTACGCTGAGCCTGCCTAGATATCTCAGTTAAGTCTTTTAAGACAGTCAGGATGAAACTGGAATTTTATCCTTCTAGATATAAAAAAGGATGCCTGCCCTCAGATTTGACTCTCTTCAGTTCTTTTTATCAAAGTGACACCCACTAAAAAGATGGGTGGAGAAATGGTACAGAAAACACAGTGCAAAGGGTTCACTTGGACTGCATGTTGTTTAAAATGGTGCTTGACATCAATTTTAACATATTATTTATTTCAATATCAGTTAATAAAAGCATTTATACATATAACTGAAATTGTTTAATTGGAAGATCAACTTTAAAAACAATATGTAGCAGATCTCTGCAATATATGTGCCTCTGTTTATACAATAATTTTTTTTTCTGCTGTTGCATTTGAGGTATGAAAGCCTGCAGAAATGCCACGATTTTGAGGAGCTTTTTGATATTGTGACAGCTGTTCTTCAAAGATTGAATACTGCACCTTTTTCTACAGTGAGTCTTGTGACACAGACTCATACATTCCACTAAACCTCAACACACCATATTCCACATACAAACCTCTTTCTGTGCCTGCTCTGATTTCCTAAAGAATGAACTTTTTTTCCAAAAATAAAGTAACCGAACCATCCCACAGATCTTTGGGTTCCTATTCACCATAGTAAATTCAATTCACCATAGTAAATTATTCTTCACTTAACACATTTAAGTCATAAATTTTGAGGTGTATGAGATCTGTTGCTTCTCAGTTTAAGGATGTTTCCTAAATATTTGGAATATAGTACAAAATAAATTTAAATAGTATTTAGGTACTTCATTCTCTTCACCATTATCTCCATCTACACAACTAAATTTTTTTAAATGTCAACCAGGAAATCTTCACTTAACATACACTTATTATCTTCCATAGTGTAAAGTAATTTCAGATCCTTTCAATGACAGGGTGTGGAGGGAATATGCCTTAACATTCCTATGCATTCATGTTAACTAAATAAAATAACTCCTGGTAATTCTAGAATTCCTTTGGTAGATAAGGAAAAGCAATTGAAGAATTTTGATGCAAAGGTTTCAAGGTCAAATGATGAGTTGCTCACAGGATGTTTTCATGATAGGAGACAAACAACTGGGTGGAAGTAAATATTCATTCTCTTTCTCCAGCTTCATTGCTGTCTTAACAATGATCATACAGCGGATGATTTCCCTTTTAACTATTTACTAAAAAGCTATGGAAAGCATTTTGATATTTAACGGTTTGAGGAATCATTGACCACAAAAGGAAATACGCATTTTTGCTTTCTTAATTGAAAAAATAACTCATCTATTTTGGCAATAACTCCAGGTTCCACTGTATTATTTTAAATGTAACTGAATCTTAGTACTATTTAATTTCCTGTCATGATCAAATGATAGCTATATGAAGACCTAAAGATATCCAGAGACATATGGTATGCTACAATGCACTTTTCTTGCTTCTGCATCAGTCATAACGGGTTTTTTTAGCAGCAAAATAAAAAAATAATTTTGAGATTCTTTCTTAGAAGCAAAATTATTTTTATAATATGCATTTACAAGCTGTTTTCCATCTGACATTCCTCCTGCTTTTACTGACAAATGCAAAATCATATTATCATTTATGCCATAAATTGCAGAGCATCTTGTTAGATGCAAGGGGGTATCTTTCCTTATTGCTGTGATGTAACCATTGCAGTCATTATCATGGTCACAATCTGTGCAAGGATGTAATTCAAAGAACCAAGCATACAGGAACAATATTTGGGCACAAAGTTAGATGATGATCACTTTGACAGCTCTGTACCTGTACATGTTGAGTGAACAAGCCCCAGATGTTGTGTTTCACACTGCTATTTACTCCATGATGATATATGTGATGGATCTTCTTTAGCTAACAAAAGTTGGAATACTCAGATAATACTAGCTGTAATTCTTTTGGGTAGACTTCAGCTCTCCTGTAAATTCATCCCAATGTATCATTTTGTTTTTCACAGGCAGAGGAACATATATTCATATATAGTCAGAAAAATTTAGGATGCACTCTTTGTGTATATCTGTAAATCATGATGTTTGAGATCAGTATGTACAACTTTTATTTCAAACAGGACTGCTGGGAAGATAAAACAGCCTTCAGCAAACATAACTCAGAACTCCATCCAGAGGAATTGCTTACACTACTTCTCAATCATTCCCAGATCTTAATCTTTTTCTGACCAGGCTCTTCAATCTTCATACCACAGACTTCCAGTAAACTCTTACTGAGTCCCTCACATTAGGCTTATTTAAAAATGTCTCCCCCTCAGGTCTCCACTGTGATTCAGAGCTGGTCGGTATGGTAAGCTCCAAGGGAAAACTTCTGTCTGTAGTTCTATACCACAGCATTCAGAAGCTTTCCCTCTGCTATAGCTTTAGTGCTAAAAGTGCTATTCCTGCCAGTACAGAACAGCTCATAACAGCTCATTATCTTTCTTTTTCAAAGTTGCTAAATTTGCATGAAAATTTCCATAAAGCACTGGTGAGGGGTCTACCTGGGAACAATCAAGGCCAGGCCAGAAAGAGTTAGTACATTACTATTACTGGAGTTAAAAAACTTTTTCTGTACCTCCAACCCATCTTGCAATAAAATATATAATGTTTCTATGTGAAAGTATTTGTAGGCTTAAAGAAAACACTTCCACAAGTCTTTTTTTTCTGAGTACAATTTCATTAATGCTGTTCATAAGATGTATGAGTTAAACCAGAAATACAAATCTATGTTTGTGATTCTTCCCACTGATGTTCATTTCAGTGACGTCTAAGGATAGCTCAAGAAGAAAAAAAAAAAGAAATTTTTTCTTTAGCTTTTGTTATGACCTTGGGTTTCTCTACTCTGAAAACAAGACTTAATCAATATATTGTTTTTCAAGGCTCTATGAAAGTTGGGTTGAGTCAACCCACATTTTATTCATGAAGCAGATGAAGTGATGACTCAAAAAAAAAAAAAAAAAAAAAAAAAAGAGAAGTAATCATCCTCAGGGACACTTAAAAAAAATAAGGGACAGACTTAAACTAAGTGATATCTATATAGTAATGCAACAAGTTTGCACATGTTCTACTTAGCTCTAACTAGAAGTCAGGCAGGGGGAAAGCAACAGTCCCACCTGGCATTAAGAGATGGATTCATAGAGTAGCTCTTCCTTGGGGAGGGTGGTCTCTCAGAGCCACAGCCAGGTGCCAGTGAGAAGAGATGCTCTAGCATGGGACAGTTCACAGAGCCAAAATTAGGCTCTTGTTTCAGGACATCAGTGTCTCTAAGGTAAATTTTGCCCTTGTCCACTTAGTCCATTTTGTATGCATGGAGGATATGTTCCAGGAAATGAGTGCACGTGGCCAGTCTTTGACAAGCCATCATTTTCTTGAGTACTTGCATTTGTAAGGTATTTCTATGCTATTCATTTTTAGTGATGAGCTTAAGAACCCTAATACAGATTTTACCATGCCAAGAAACAGGCATACAGCAGTCAAAATGGATAGCACATTGAAAACAAGGTGATCTCACTGTGTTTTCTGGGAAAGGAGAGTCCTTATGAGGCTTTCAAGGATTTTATTGTTATTGCTGCTACTTCTGTCATGATTTATCTACTTTCTGAATCTTTTCACAGGAGAGTAGAATCATAGAACAGTTTGAGTTGGAAGGGACCTTTAAAGGTTTTCTATTCTAATTCTCATGCAGTGAGCAGGGACATCCTCAACTAGATCAGGTTGCTCAGAGCCCCATCCAACCTCACTTTGAATGTTTTCAGGGATGGGGCATCTACCACCTCTCTGGGCAAGTTGTTTCAGTGTTTCACCACCCTCATCATAAAAATTTCTTCCTCACATCTAGTCTGAATCTAGCCTCTTTTTGTTTCAAACTATTACTCCTTGTCCTGTTGCAACAGGCCCTGGTAAAAATTTTGTCTCCATCTTTCTTATAAGTATTGAAAACCCACAATATTCAGGAGCTCACAATGAGCCAAAGTCATCCCAACATTTATAAAACCCTTTAACATATCTGTAACCCTAGATAGGAAAAAGGATTTAAAATTCTTCACTTCAGTGAAGGGCAGATATTTTAGTAATGTAGATGGCCTTTAAAAATCTCAGAAACATGGTAAATTGGTATTAATCATCATAATGAGCTAAGAAATGTACAAAAGCATCCAGATGTTGAATGAACACTGTGCTCTGTCACAATTTATTACACTTGTTTAAAAATTCGAAGCTGAAATGAAACTACATGAATCAAATACAAAAAAGCCTCATCTCTTAAACAGTACACGTATCACGTAAAAATGCTGGTTTAATTGGGGGAGACTGGAAACTATCTGAAAAATAAAATAATATAAATTTTACAGGAAGGTCCATGTAAACTACTGCACAGATTTTATCATATCTAGTGATTCTGGAGAGGAACTAAAAGAGGCAAAAATCCATCTACATCCCAGTGACCAGTTAATCTGCTTTGTGCTGTAAAATGGGGGCTGCTTTTTTCACTGGCAGAGATGTCATGGCAGAGATATCCCAACTGATTTTTTACAAGCTGATAGACCACACAATGCCTTGAATACAGTTGGGTTTTTTTTAGGGAAAGCATGGAGCTATATCTGTGCTACCCCAACATCACAGTCTGATTGCAAGGATGGGTCTTTTTCAGTGGGGAACAACCCACGCACCAGCACACTAAGCTACAAACCAGTCACCTCTACACGACCATTACAGTTAGGGGAGAGTGAGAAAGAAAAACTGCTAGAGATTTTTTTTTCCCCTTTAACAAAATCAACTCGATTTATGTGTTTAAGTGCTTTTTTTTTGGATGTACACACACCTACAAACCATCTGCTAAGAGACATGCCCTGTGCAGAAGGAACATGCTTCACACAGGCATAGAACAGCTGTGGTTCTGCCAGCTGTGAAGGGAGAAATGCAGAACTGCGCCATTTTTACTGAAGTGCGACCCTGCAAATTTCCCATTTCAAATAGACAGCAATAAAATGTGGCCCTCAAGGTTTCAGATGTGTTGAAGTCAACACAAGGTGAAAGGGAAATAATCCTTCCATTCTGATGGTCAGTTTTTACACCTCAAAACCCACTGACATACTCTCAACCAACCTGGGCCACATAGAAAGATCAGTTCTTCTGGTGAAACTGTAAAGATTCCAAATACAGAGGGCATGAACTGCCACTTATATGAACTGGCAGACACTGAAAGCAAGTCCACTGGAGCCTCTTTTTTGCCCCTTCATTCTCTGTACAATGTCATGGAGTTTATGAACTGGGAAAAGGTCACTGCTTCCAGCAGGGGTCCTGCCCTTGGAGCATACTGATAACATGGCTTGTCCCCAGAATGTTTTGGATTTTGGATACTGGCATTATCAGAGGTATTCAAAAAAAAAAAAAAAAAAAAGAAAAAAAGAATATCCAATAACATGGATATTCATGGTATCATCACCCTGTCTCTTACTCCAGGAGAGTCTGTGAAAGCTTCACCGCCTTGTCCAAGGACACTTCTTACAGGACAGCTGTGTCTCAGGGAGAACTGCTCAACTACCATGCAAACATGAGGACAGCAGTTTGCTTTTAGGAGTAAATGGTCAGCACCACGCAGAAGGCTTGAGACCATTGAGCAATACCTGCCTTGAATTAAGATGGCATGTTGTCTCCTGCCCCAGCTGTAAACAGAGAGTGAGTGGGGCTGAGAGCTGGGAGGCAGAGGCTCAAAGACTTGCAGAGCACTTTCAACAACCTAAACACCTTTCAGTGATAACTACCAGGAATGTGTTTACCTGGAAGAAAGAACCAAAAGGTTTTGACATGCTACTTGAGACTATGTGGCAGGGAGGATAAGCAGGGAAGGGAGGGATGGGGGCCTTCCCAGCTGTGCAGCATATGAATCTTGGTGAGAGCAGTGTATGCCAATCAGCCATGGGGGCAGCTGTACATCATGGACCAGGGGAACCCGTGGCACTCACGCTGCCTGATTTCAAGAACTTCTACCACTGTCAACCTCCAGCAAAACTTAGTGCGAGGTCTGTTTGAAAGCCCAAGCCTGCAGGTCATGGCTGGCTCCTTGTCTATGCGTTGCTCATGTTATGTATGTTAGAAGCACTCAGCTGGAAAAACAAAGCATGCCTGCAGACAAGAGTCTGACTGTATTGTCCTTAAAGCACCATCAAAGCAGATGGGTCATAAGAGCAAAATGCAGAGTCTGAAGCATTCTGAACTGTGCAAGCAGAGCAAAGAGCACTGAGGGGGAGCTGAAGGCTCTGGCTGGACCTGCAGCTGACTAAGGCCACAGGAGAAATCTTTTCTATTTGAGGTGACTGGGATCTTGAACATCACTGTCACAGCCCAAAGGTTGGGTGCAAGGAGACTGAGTTTGACAGGGAGACATGTCCCCTTTCATGTGGCTCTAACACTGGTGCTGGTCATCTTTTGGTGTTGTGTTTGAATGGGGGAAGTTTGGAGGCCAAAAGCAGCTTTGGAATATGTCACCCAGCAGCCCAGGTTGGCTGTTCACACTGTCCATCGCACATCCCTGTCCATTCACATTACCTCCCTGTGGCAGCCACATTCATTTTAGTCACCCCAAGACTGTACACAAGCCTCTCAGGCTTCACCAAAACTGGTGGATCAGGGAACTTATCCTGTGTACACCCCATTCAGACCTGCCCTCCAAACCCCTCTTCCCTTCCCTTCCCTTCCCTTCCCTTCCCTTCCCTT
>NW_020799091.1:23016701-23143949 GCF_003259725.1 Athene cunicularia | reverse complement strand
GATTTGTGGATGGTGGCACATCAGGGGGAGTGGTTGACATGCAGTGCAGCAGAAATGAAAGGGCCAAGAGAAACTTCAGATCTGATCTGACAAAAGGTGCATGAAGTGCAAAGTTGTGCGCTTGAGGTGGGGGAACCCTCTGCATCAGTGCAGGCTGGGAACTGACTGGCTGAGAAACAATGCTGTGGAAAAGGACATGGGGGTTACGATAGGACCCAAATTGCATATAACCCAGCAATGTGCTCTCAGTGTAAAATAAGGGAAACAACATAATACATTAGGAGGATTTGGACAGCAGCTTGAGGCTGCACCTGAAATACGTGCCAGATTTGGTTTCTCCAGTTAAAGACAGATACTGAGAAACTGGATAAGGTCCAGTGGCAGGCTACAAAGATACTTTGGGATGTGAGGCACATGGCCTATTAGAGAAAGCTGACGGACATGTGCTTGTTTCATTTGCTAGAGAAAAGGATGATCAAAGGTATCTTACAGTTTCTGAAAATTATAAAGATATAGAGCCAAACTCTTTTCAGACAACTAGGCTAGTTACAGGAGTAAATAGTTACACTTTCAAGGGGAGATAATTGCAACTTGTGAGTAAGGAGGTTCAGACTGAAAATTTTGAAAAGTTTATTCATCAGCAGGTAGTGTGGCTCTGGAGCAGCATATCTGAAGAGGTGGTAGAATTGCCATCTGTGGAGGTTTTTAGGGCTCATCTATCAAAGCAACATTGACGTGACCTAGTGTTGGCCACAGTCTCTAGCTGGCCTAGACAATCTCCAGGGGTTTTTCCTCCAACCAACATTTCTAAGATACTATGACAATGCTCTCCTCCAGCATACAAGGGAAGGGATGGTGACTGGCATTTAATGGTTCCCTTTTGCAATCCTGTAGAGTCAGTGTTGCTCAAGAATATTTTCAACCTTCTCTGATTAAGGGCGGAGCAGGTTTTCTCATAGATGTGCAGGTAGCATAGTAAAAATGCTATTCTCGTAGATGTACAGCCTCTCCTCTCCTCTCCTCTCCTCTCCTCTCCATTCTCCCATGCTTCAGAGAGGTCTCCACAAGCTCCTTGAACACCTCTTCCATTTTCTTCATTACAAGGAAACCAGGTAATCATTGGCATTGGTTCATGTAAGTGGTATCCTTGCAGAGCAGAGTAGAGGTTACTTCACTCAGTTTCCACAGCAGCACCCCTTACTCTGGATGGATCATCTCCAGAGTCTCTTCTTATTTTTAGGAAACCTGTAAAACAGTAACTTCTTCTCCACCTTTCCTCCCATACTCTCTGCTATGCAGGAATGTCTAATCTCCCCAGTCCATAACATTATCAAATTCACTGCATGATGCTTGTCTGATGCAAGTCTGGTAAAAGGTCACCAAACTGGTCAGGGAATTGGAGCTCAGGACATACAAGGGGAGGCTGAGAGAGCTGGGTTTGTTCAGCCTTAAGAGGCTCAACAGAGAAAACAAGAGTCTGAGCCCTCTCAGAGTCAGATGGTGGTGGGACAAGAGGTAATGGACGCAAGGAATATCCTCATCAGATATTAAGAAATTAAAAAGGATAAGGCCCTGGGGAACCTGACCTAGTTGGACCCACTTTGAGTGGAGGTTGAACTAGATGACCCCCTCTGATTTAAACTATTCTGTGATTCTATGATTTCATTTACCACTTCAGAAACTGTACATTGCCAGACTCCATTGGGAAAGTGCCTAATTAAGAGCAGCAGCAGAACAGGCAGTGGGAGATGTAGATGTATTGTAATTGCATTTGCACTGCTGTCAGCACTGGAGCATATTCTATAGTAAATATGATAAAACAGTAAGATAAAGTCCAATTTAAGAGACTGTGAGGAATCATGAACCATATGAATGGATCTTACTCATTACTGCACTTCATGCTGTTTTACACAGTGGGGAGAGCATGAGACCTTACTCAAGGCCAACAAAAATTCATCCCTGTCCTGTAACAGTTGTGTCCCTGTTCAGACATTTTTCTGCCTATAATATTACAGTTTGAAATCTCTAGGGCTGTACTTAAGGTTCAGCACAACATTACTGGTGTTTTTTACTTTCAGATTATTACGAGAGCAACAGTTTTTGTAATTCATACTTTGCAACGCACTGCTTGCTTCTCCTTTGGTTATTACTTTTCTATGGTTCATCATAAATCTAGAAACTGCATTGATAAGTTTTTTATGGTTAAAAAAGCCTTCAGGAGTTATGCTGATATTAAAAAGGACTTCATAAGATTAATATTGATATAAAAAGGCTTTCTAGGATATGTTGATATAAAAAGCCTCTCAAAGATTTTACTGAAAAAAATCCACCATGATGAGATTTTAATGAACATAATATTAAAAGTCTCTGAACATAACCAACTGTCATTGATTTTTCTGCATTAATAACCTCAGTTACCTAAACATAGGATGTCCTTTTTTGAAAAAGTTGTGCAGGGGTCAGTATACATGGAAAACATTTTTTTAATCTGGCACAAGAAACACCTTGTTAGGTGGAACAGGCTGGGATCCTGGTGAGAAACAGGTAGTGGTAGAGCAGGTATAGTCAGCCTAACAGTGAACAAGGGCATGAAGGAGGCACTTGGACTTTGTTGGGAAGCAGAGCGAGCCTCCAGGGAGGCAATAGCTCATACCTGCTCAGGGTGACGTCTGACTCTGGGAATAGGCAGCTGTCATTTGTGCATCTTTGGATGCCACGCTTATCATTCACAACAGATGGCTGCTCACAGCTTGGATGGGCACATGCTTTGCTGGGTAAAAAACTGTCTGGATGGCCGGGCCCAAAGAGTTGTGGTGAATGGAGTTAAATCCAGTTGGCAGCTGGTCACGAGTGGTGTCCCCCAGGGCTCAGTTTTGGGGCCACTCCTGTTCAACATCTTTATTGATGATCTAGATGAGGGGATCAAGTGCACCCTCAGTCAGTTTTGGGGATGAGTCTCTTTAACCAAGTAATAAGTGATAGGACAAGAGGGAATGGCCTCAAGTTGCACCAGGGAAGGTTTAGACTGGATATTAGGATCATTTCTTTCCAGAAGGGGTTGTTAGGTGTTGGAATGGACTGCCCAGGGAGGTGGTGGAGTCCCCATCCCTGGAGGTGTTTAAGAGTTGGGTCGACATAGTGCTGAGGGATCTGGTGTAGTTGGGAACTGTCAGTGTTGGGCTGATGGTTGGGCTGGATGGTCTTCAAGGTCTTTTTCAACCTAGACGATTCTGTGATTCTGTGATACAAAAACAAGCATGTTCACTTTTTCCCATGTTGTGCTGCTGGCAGCAGCAGGCTTGCAGAGACCGTCTGCAAGTCCTGGCTGCTCTGGTTCAGCTGCCTGAGCTGCAGCCCTGCCTCTGTGGGCAAAGTACCATGGCTGCTGCACACAGGCCCCTGGAAAGAACTGGAGATCCTGCTAGTGCTGGTGACTCGGACAACCTCCTGCCTCTATGACAAAATAAGTATCTAGGCTGGCCTAGATGGTTATTTATGTTCTTCATTGCATGAGGTGGTGGTAGGAACACATCCAGAGCTGCACCTCCTGTCTTTAACCCAGCCATAGGACACTTTGAATTTTTTGTGCATGGTGCCCTGCCTATATCCTTTCTGAATCACAGCCTATCCTGGAAGCTGCTTATTTTACCATGTTTGATTTTTTAGGAGAAAGAACAAAGGAAAATGGCACTGAGCAGAGAATTACAGAATGGTCTGCTGGCCTTGTAGAGAGAGAGGGAACTTGAGGAGAAGACACCTTAATATTGTAGTGAACA
Organism: Athene cunicularia; assembly: GCF_003259725.1. NCBI lineage: Eukaryota > Metazoa > Chordata > Aves > Strigiformes > Strigidae > Athene > Athene cunicularia. The sequence continues at coordinate 23,140,173 of NW_020799091.1, read as the reverse complement.
TTTTTAAAAGGGAGACAATAATGAACATTAGCAGCAGAAATAAATTCTGTTTATTTCCTCACAATTTCATTAGGAACTGGTATTCAGACAGTATAACTGCCTTGGGTAAATCCCCATAACACTTTCTTTAATTTGTTTGTAGTGCATGTTTTATTGCTTCAGATTTCTCATATACAAACATAGAGTGCTCAGAAAGCAGTACAACTCGAAATAATGATTTAGCAGAATACTAATTTGTATACATGCAAATATAATCATTCCATCAGCTTTAAAATATCAGAAAGAGGTTAGTTAAGAGTTTAGTGACTTTAGTTAATAGCTAATGCAACAAGACTAAGAAAAGCAGAAAGATTTCTTACATCTGACTTTGTCCCAAACATTCCATCAAACAAAGGTATTTTCTTAATGATTAAAAAGCAAAATTAACGATCCATGTTATTGAAGCAACATAAGCTTTTCAATGAAGACTATTAATAGCTTCCCTGAGTCACTGGGCTCCCGGCCTTGCACAGCACTTGCCAAGCTCTAACTGCCACAGGTCCCCTGCTGCAAATCCATCACACCCTCTTGGAAAAGAAACACTGCCTCCAGGTCTCACGGTCCTGAACACAAACCCGCTAATAACGTGACACGCAGAGGTGGCAACTTGGGTATGCAGAAAGCCTGAGGGGCAGTTTTAGGAGGCCTGGGCTGCCCCGTTCACCTGGCAGACCCCTATTCCACCCCTGGACACCCCGCTGGTCCCAGCAGTGACCCTGGCAGGGTGGAGGGCTGGCATGGGCTTGCAGCCTGCAACTCCTGGGAAAGCGCTTGCTGACCCCTCTCCTTGGTGCAACAGGCTCCTTCCTGCAGCTCCTGGAGAGTCAAGAAAAGGTGCACAGGATGTTTGTGAGAGGCAGTGCTGCCCAGTGGAAAAAACAAGAGTGGAACCTATTCTTGGCTCTGTCAATGGCTGATGGTTTGCTTTTCTTTCAGCAGACGTTTATCACCCACTAAATGCGGCTAATTTTGTGAAACCCCTTGAAATCCCTTGACAAAAAGGGCTCTGTGAGAACTGGATACTCAGCAATTTCAATCTTATTTAAAAGGGAACAAATCAAGCCCCCTTTCCAGATTCCTCATGTCACGATGTGTCTTGAATACTGATGTGCAGCCTCATATTGGTTTGCTCAATGGGTTGGATAAGTGAATAGGGACAGAACAAGGACGTACTTTACTCACTATAACAAATATGGTGACGAAGTACCATCCTCATGACAGCGGGAATGCAGTGGCCTTTAGATCTCACTGGCTTTCCCTGCAATGCTGTCGCTTTCTTTTACCTGAAGGCACTTGGCATAGTGAGGAAAATGGAAGAAAAATACAGGGGATAATATTGCATCCATTCTTCTCACTGAGTTATGAGGCATATATAAAATTGATGACCTTTTCCTAGCACTGTTCACCGGAATAAAACAGATGGTGCAGAGTTTCATACTGATACAGCAGTTTCACCCACCTTTTGGACATGCCAGAAAAGCAAGGACTAAATACTGGCTCTGAATCCACTAGAGGTGTTGCCATCATCAGAAAAACAAATAAAGGGGCATTTGCAGAAGGATGCATTTTTGACTTCCCTGTGAGTACAATCAACAAAGGACATTTTTGAAAGGACATCTTTTGAAAATATTTGTTTTCTTCCTTAACTAATTCCTATGCCCAAGAAGGTAATTTGACTCCAACTCCAAAAATAAACAAAGAATACAAAGTGAGAAGCAGCTGAGATGAGCCTCTCATTGTATCTTACTGTATTTCTGCTGAAATCCTACGGCTTCTTATGCATTTTAACATTTATTATACATTGAATTTCTGAGTTCTATATCATACTTGGCATTCCAAGATCTTTTTGTACAATATAGAAAGATTAAACGGCAAAGACTTCTGAGCAAAATAGGAAATACAATTCAATAATTGTAAAAAATTGCTGTAATTTCAAGCTATAAAGATAAAAATGGATAAACGTTCAGGAGTGTTAGGAGAGAGCTAAAATTGAAAGGAAAACATTTGCTTACATTTTCAGGCATTAGCACTTCCAATCTCTCTAAGGTGCACAAAAGGCAGAGGAGGTTCCCACTAAGACAGTGTTGAAACAACAAATCACTGTTGTTCCATACTCAAAATAAAATCATATAAAGTCATATTTGTTGTTTTGCCTAATTATTGGGATGGAAATGACTAAGTTGTGAGTTCAATCCAGAGATCAGTGAAGTGTCCTGCCTACAAAACATAAATTTGTTAAAACACTAAGTTCAGGTACAATGGCTGGGTGAACTGGCTCCATTTTGGATGACATATGAAAACCTTATTTTCTGTTTCCCCAGTTGAATAAAATGTGAGGACAAACGGAAAAAAACTGAAGCACACATAACCTTAAACTTGAAAAAGTGATGTTACCACTACTTGAGAAATTAATTTCACATTTTCAAACAGAGGGGTATCACTGCCTCTGTATGGAAGCATTAAATGAGAAATTTAGTTCAGAATCAGCTCCATAACTCTGCTAACACTTTCAAGGCATGTTGCAAACGTAATTATCTACAATAGCAAGACTATTTAAGTCATGTAACTGCATAATTAGGGTCTCTTCTGGTTCATCATTATGAGGGACTAAGTAATATTAAAGCATGACTTGATGTTATCTACTTTTTCTACTTTGTCACCTGACATTTCTTGGTAACTATTAATAGGACAGATAATAAAAAGGAAACATTTTGTTCCCCTCTTCAGTAATAGCCATTGCTAATTTCCATTACAAGTGGTTTTCCTCAGGCTTTGGAAAAAAGAATTGCATTGATAATAAGTCATTTATTTCTGTGAACAGTAAAACCTTGACTTTACAGCTGATAATAAACAAGTAAATATTTTCCTTTAGCAAGGAAAAATTAAAACATGTCAAAATTACCTCAGAGTGGAATCTGACCATTACCACTGATGGAAAGTGATGGAGACCTTTCCCATAACAGAGTAACAGCGAAGTCTCCAGACACGGAAAAAACTGAGAAATTGTTTACAGCACTTGTGAATACAGTGAGTGAATAAAAGACATATTGGCATGAACATGAAACCAAAACCTGAAAATTAAGGCAAGCATCTTGAGAGCAAAACAGTGGTGGCCATCTAATGTCTGAGATCATTTTGCCACTTGGAAGGTGTTCTCTTGAAACTTATTGCACTGTTAGATTCATACAAGTACCAACATGCACATGTGGTGAGCATACACAGCTGTTTAGTAATATATTGCCCTAAATATAGCTGATAAAGTCTTAGCATAGTGAAGGATGAGGCACAGAAACGTGAAGCAACTGGACAAGAATCAGTGGCAACATGGGCAAAGGAAGACAGAAGACCTTACGAGGCTTGTGTTATGACCACCCAGCCAGCCACATTCCACATCCTTCCTTACCTGAAACAAAAAACATATTGCAGCAATTCTGCAGTCTGCTTTTCAAAGAGTGAAGTACATCAGAACAGAGCTGAAGTAGAATATTCAGTTTTAATTGGTGTGAAGATTGTCAAAAATGGTCAAGTCTTCAGCATTTCATCTGGCAATTTCTGAAACTCTTTGCGCATACATATTTTCCCTTAATTTCAACATCTAGAAGTGAACCAGGAAAGATCTCTGCCTGTGGTATCTACTACAGCAAGATGACTTCCAAAATAAAATGTTTATTAAACTAGGTTCACAATGCCTTTTGCCTTTAATAATAGACTGTTAATATATTTTTGTAAAAAAAAAACCCAGCAAACATAACCCCAACAATTTCCTGGTTTGATCCCTCTTCATTAATATATCCTTTTGATCCCTCTTCATTAATATATCCTATGAGCTGCAAAAAGACACATTCTACTTCTAGACCCTCTGCATATGTCTCAATGGTGATATATAATATAGACAGTAGCAAAGACTCTGTAAAAATTTTCTCCACATGTTTATTCCAGGCCTTGAGCCTCAGCAGGGCAGATACCTGGTAGACAGAGCATCGGGAAACTGAGAAACTTAACTTACTCTTGCTGCTGTGGGTCACAAAATTAAAACCAAGAGTCATTTCAAGGTAGCCTAGGAGATTATTTCCTGATGCAGAGGGCTTGTTAAGACAAATAGTCTGGATGGGATTTGTACCATGTGGAGAGCAGAGCAGTGTTTTTGCTGGGTAAATCCATAATCAGACATATCTCTTCCTCCAGACACCTTAGGCACAGGCAATCCTCTCTGCCCTATGCTGAACCCATCAGCTGAGTTCAATGACACAGACACAGAGACATCCACTGTCCACCCTCCTGTCCCCAGCCTCTCCTGGTCCTGTGTGCCAAGGCACGCATGGGCAACAAGCAATAGTGGAAGACAGGAGACTTGCAGGAGGAAGCAACTACATCGTACATGATTTAAAGCTAGTTTCCTCTCTCATCTTTTCTTAATATTTGAAGGAGGAAGTGGCACCATTTCTGTCACTTTCCAATGGATATGATCTCTTCTCTGGTGGGCAGTGTGGGAGAAAAATAAAGAAGAAAACCCAGGTGATGTGCAGCCAGCACAGGAACACTGAGCTATGATGCCACACAAGAGAATATGTAATATTCAAAGCAGTAATTGAGGCTGTGCATGAGCTGTGCCCAGTTCCCCTGGAGAACCATTGTCTGCTCTATACACCACAGAATGTGTTATGCCAGGCAACAGAAGCAAGATAACCATCATCTTTATTGCTAGAATTGTAATATAGAAAAATGTCATTAATAAGAGTATGTCTCACCTGCCCGTACCTCCCTACCACCATTCTGACTCTTCCATGCCTATTAGAGTTTCATGAGCACATGTACACTGAGCCAACAAGGGAATAAAAAGCTCATTTTAAACAAAAAGAGAAAAATATTATCTATCAGAACACTGAAAGGCTACATAAGAAGAACTGAAGACACAGCTTAACCTTATTTTTACTAGATTTAACCACTAACTTTTTCCTACTCCCAGCCAGTATGCTGCTTATGTGTGATGTTCTATAGTGATATCTGGTTTTAACACAGGGTTTTACACCCCTAAAATTCCTGCTGGTATTCCTAGGTCTATTTTCAAATAGGGAGACTGAAATTACAAACCAACCTCTGCCTCAGTTATCTGCTCCATTCCTTTCTTGGATGTTCTGTTCCTGCTGCATGGTTCAGCTGCTGCAGAACAGACGGCAAAGATTCCCGCCCTGTAGCTGCCTGGACACCTTCACAGTTTTGAGCCAGCTCCTGGTATACATCATTTCATTTTACAGCTTGGCACTTTAAATCAGTGCCAATTATCTCAGTATTTGTGAACTATGGCTGTTGAGCCATTGCTAGACAAGTAGCAGTAGGGAGAAATGGAAGGGATAGGCTGGGGACAGAAACTGCTATAGACACCTCTACTTAGGATCTCTGTAGGCTGCTTCTAAGCACTGGTCAAGAAGGAGTCCTGAGGAGCACAGGCCAATGGAGAGCAGCAAATGCTTCACTCAGGTGGAGATTGCCAGGCACTTCACAGGTAGGCACATCAGTGCATGCAGTGGCCTGGATCCAGCCATCAGTCCTTCCAGCAAGGCTATGAGATTGAAAGACAGCCAGTGAGAGCAAAAGCTCTAAGATGTAGCCTCTTGTAAAAAGCTCTGGTTCAAAAGCAGGCCAATGTGGTCAGCCCTGCTTTCAGTTTGAATATTAGGAATAGCAGTGTGGATAGTGACTGTGCTTTAATCATGAGAAAAGCCCAGTAAGCTGTTCCCTCTTTAAGTATATCCTCCTACACCATGAATAGCTTTACTTTAACAGAAAGCACATTAGATCCTTGATGAAAACACAGCAGAGCTTGGACTGTGTGAATACAGCTGCTAAGCAACCTTACCAACATCCTGTCTATTCCTGCATTGTAGCTACGAATAATTACTCCTCCATGAAACCTTTGCCTTTCTGTCACTGCTCTTCCACAGCTGTAGACTACTGTAACTGCAAATGGGCCCAAACCAAAATCCCAGATCTAAAATTTGTTCTCCTATTTAAGAAAATCTAGAAAGAAATCCAAACAGGTGTCTGCCCTTCCTCACTACGACTGGATGATGTGGAGCCCTGAATATAAATAACCCAGAATTTCAAGGCTGCGTTTTTGTTTCACATTCTGTGGTTCAAGCCTGTCTGTATTCATTTGCTTACTCTGATCTTTACCAACAGAGGCAACTTTTAAAAACCAACCCATAAACCAAACAATTTCACCAAAGCTTAAAAAAATCCTTTTAAAGCATTGGTGGTTATTAAATCATTGACTGCATTCACTGACTACTCTGGCCACTCTTTCTGGAAGAGATGTTGAGCTAGTGCTGCTTCACAGAAGGAGGAGATTTTATTACAGAACTGAATGCAAGAGACTTAAACACAGTATTTGGAGTAAAAGAATGAATCGCTGCCCTCTTGGCACGTCTCCCTGTTAACAAAAGAAATTAGCGTTTCCCAACCTTACCTCATCCACTGCAAGGCTGCCCAGAGATTTACTTCCTAAGGATCCTGGTCTATATAAATTTCCCAGATTAGGGACTGCACAAATTTTAAAGAGCAAATTTTAATAGAAAGAGTGAAGACTGCTGACCATGCTTCAGAAATACATAGAAAGCTGTTTGTTTTGGAGGGCAAATAATATTTCAGCACTGCAATACTATGACATGGTAAAGTCACATCACTACGAATGCAGAATTTAATCTGTCACTAGAATATTGCGTTTCAAATCAATATGTGATTGCAATATTAGATTATACAACAAATAATCATTACTAGAAATATTAATCATATTAAATTACAAAGATTGAAATAGTTTATATTGAAGTATTCAATATTTATATAAATATGTGTATAGAATTGAACCTCCCATGGCATTACAAGGTAGATGGGGGATACATTTACTCAGCAGTTTTCCTCATAAGAACTATTATTCCAGCTCTTATAAATTACAATCTCAGGACAATGGTTTTCCATCTTTTCTAAATATGTGGGACTCTGAAAATTTTCTAGTCGGACTAGGGATTCCAGTACAGTGCAGTTCAGCCTAGTGAATAACTTTGATTTTCCTCAACACCTCCACACAAATACATATTAGAAATCATCAGCAGAAATGTAGCAGTCTGAGCACAGATTGAAAACCCCTTTTTCTAGACTGTAAACATCAAAGTAGGCATACTGCTTAGCTGGGCAGGAAGGCAACTGCCTTTGGAAAAGAAAAAGTCTTGAGACTGAAGAGAGGGAACTTTCTGGGAATGAGACACTGTTTTCTGACTGCAGGCAGGCCATTTAACTTCCCTGTTATGTGTCTGTCCAAGGTCAGCAAGTGGCCTTACTGCCAAAGCCAGAGCTAGCAATGCAGGAGGAGGTTTACAGAGAAAAGAAAAAGCACTTGTACTCGGATAGGGCCATGATATTTTACCTTCAGCAACAACTTGTTGTCAATGTTTCTCTCTCTCTCTCTCTCTCTCTCCCCCCTAGCAAATCTGAGAGCTCATACCTAAAAGCACCAAAAGCAGATCCCCATGGGCTCATACACCCAGAGCGAGGAAGAAGGCAAGCACTGCATACACCAAAAGGAAATCACTGCATTTGCTCCCTCCCAACATCCACACCTGCCCATGTTTCATCAGAGAATTTGCATTAATTATAGATCACTAGCACCAGCTAAATTAAATCTATTTTAAACACTGAATGTTAATTTCAGGAATGCCTCTCAGCCTGTTCAAGTGCTTAAGAACCAGCTAACATGACACTAGTGCTGTTCCATGTGCAAACTGTACTAATCTAAGCACATTTTCTACTGTTTATATAGATATCAAAACCAATAACCCCATCCTTTTTCCCCTAAGAACACAAAAAGTGATATAATTAATATAACTTTGTTCTTACAGCAAATTTTTATGTTTTTAACTCTCACAGCAAAAGGTAGATAAATAATATATTTGTATTACATGTTCTATTAAATGTTTTTGATGTGGTTTACAAAAATCAATTCATGCACACACTGCTACTGCAAGACAGGAAACTACCTGCTTCATCCAGTCACTGACATCTCAAAAATCAGTATTAGCCAGGTGTTAACTAGTCTATATACATCCAGAAGGGTTGTGCTACTCTAATTAAAGTGCTTTTAACAGGAGTTTATTTAACCCTCTGTAATTTCTCCATGTAGAAAAGGCATGTGCCTTTCCATATCTGTCTGTATGTACATGGCCATCCAGTAATGAGGGAATGAAATGTATTTTCTTCCTGAGTAACAGGGGCCCCAATCCCTGGGTAGAAAAGTTGCAGAGAATTTAAAGTTGTTCATTTACTGTTACAGCTGAGGAATACAGATTTATTCAAGCTGAGGGCTTGAAATGAATGAAAACACAACTGTTTGCATTGAACAAGACAACTTCTGGGGATGCAAATGCTCCATCCTAACAGGTTCACTGGGAGCATGGCAGCTTTGGGCTGTGCAGGGCCAAGTCACTCTCATCCCTCTTAAACATGTCTCCGATTACTTGTACACAAGCCATGGGGAAGCCCCTAAACATTCCTGGTTGTCCATAAATACAATGCTGAGGTCCATTTGGTTAGATTGGGAGGGTATTTTTCCAGCAGCGTTGCTAGCTATTTTCATTGGCATCTGTGCAGTAAGGTTTTGGCAGTATTTAGCATACACAGTGACAAGGGTTGCTTTGCAATTTTGTATGGTATAAAACTTTTGTTATGACCTTCATTTTGCAGTAATCTTAGCATTCAATTAAAATGAATGCTAATGAAAACATGTTTATGAGGGATTAACATGGTAACAAATATAAAACTGCTGCATAGCTTAAAAAAAACTAAATACTTTTCTCATGACTCCTCTAAATATTCTAAATTATTTATACTGACCTTCTGAGCAAATCTAGCTCTGAAATTTAAGCTGCAATACTAAATGTAATAGAAACATTATTAACAGAGTGCTTTAAGTTGCATGCCTCACGTAACATATTGGTAATACCCTTCATCTCTGCTGTTCTACTGCTATGCTCATGCAGCACATGAAATTTGGGGGTCTTTGTACTAGAAATTTTAGGGATTTTGGTCTCTTCCTTTTTCTCTAGATCCCTAGTAGGTAATTCCCTGGTTGGGGAATAGGCACAATCAACTGTTAGGGCAAGAGTCACCAACAGAGCAGCCCTATCCCTTTTCCTCTAGGGACAAGTATCATTCTGCAGGATATTGAGAGTCACTTTGTTATGTATTACAGAAACGTTCTGTAACTTGAAGTATTCTGGACGGGGTGGGTTTTTAGGGATTGTTTTTAGGGTTCTCATTAAATCTGAGATTTATTATTCAGCAATCCACAATTGTAGAGGACAGAGGTTCTGAAGATTCATGTGAATGTTCCAGTTTTCTGCTGTATGAATGTAAACTTTACTTCTCATCCTTCACCAGCTATCATCCCATTAATTATCCATGTCAGTCTCATCTGTATTGAGTCCTGTAAACATCTGTCTTCACCATTATCAAGCTTTGGTATGGTCCAAGTTTGAACACGGACTGATACTGCTCATATCTAAGCTAATTTTACAATCAGAGTTTAGACCACATGGTGAGGTGGTAGGGAGAATGACCAGAGGCACTGACACTCATTTATTTGAAAAGAGACTGACTGGTGTGGGATGTTTATCTTAGGAAAGAATAAACCAGACACGATAAACAGATATGACCCAATCAAGCATCTGCATTGCTTCCTTCAGTGAAGTTCAGCTGTCCCAGCTGGTGTGTCAGGGAAATATTTCTAGGCCTTTTCTAGCCTTTCTGGTTGGATGGCCAGATAATTTAGTTAAAACAGTACTTGTAAATACCGCTAAACTCAATGCAAGTAGTGGTGATTCCAACCCTTTTATTCCTTCCCAGCAGTACCAAACATAGGGAAGTAAATGACAGGAAAAGCAGAGCAGCTCTTCTCAGGGCAGGCATGCTTTTGAGATACATACTTAAAAATACACTTAAGATGGTGCCATGTGTTGTAAGAGGTATAGACAGGCCAAACAGTCTGAGGAATACTTGTTATCACTGCCTATTCTGCAAACACATTCAAAGTCAAGTCCCTTGAGACAGCAAAATTTCATCTACTCTCCTCCTAGCCCTGCACGACAGAGCAACAGACAGGTCATTAGTTCTGGCATCTTTTAATGGAAATTCAAAACACTGTCATTTTCCTGATAACAGTACAAAGTTAATCATAAAATTCATACAGACTGCAAGCTGACAGAATGGTTTTCTATGATCATTTTATATGTACCATATTTTAATGGAATGATTGCCTGCCTATACATTTTCTGCTACTTCCAGTGCCTTGATTTATATCCCTGTATGCCTGCCCTAGATCAGAACAACACTGAAACCCAAGCTTTTGTGACCATTTCAAGATTGCTTGCAGTAGCTTTGCTTTCATTACGTTTGCTAATGTAAACAACTGAAGTAAACCAATTACTCCAAAAGGCTTTGTGCCTGGTTGCACAGATTTTGAGAGTGGAAAGACAAAGGATGGAAGCAAGAGTTCAATGAGCCCCAACCAGGGAATACTGTTTAAATGACCAATGTTGTTCATGCAATAGGATCTCCATCCAGTTGTGCATTTCAGCTGTGGACAGGGAGATGTACCTCCAGATGTCCCACCTGCTTCTACCACTTTTCAACAAAACTGTCCTTTGACATCACTTTCACCTAGGACAGATACTCACAGTCTTAGGCTATGGAATACCTTTTGGAGGTCTATTTAAAACAGCTGCTGTAGCATGACTTAGCGATTTTGTCAGAAGAACATACTGGCTCAGGACTCATGATGCTCAGGAGGGCTGGCATTAGTCCTGCTGACAAAACCAAAATGGAGTGCAAACCTCCCAGAGGAGGTGCCAATGGAAGGCATGTGCTATCAGTGAAACTGTGCAGGATACAGGCCTTCATCCAAGATCATCTTCCCAAAATTCAAACGCCAGTTTTTACAGTCTGTAAACTGGTGGGCAGTATTTTGTCCTGTGCCATTCAGCAGAGAAGATTAGCTAGTAATCCAAATATACAGGGGGGTTAGCTTTCAGACTTTGACTTCTATATTTTTATGACAGTGACTGAAACTGTTTTCTGGCTGACCTGAAATACAACATCAGACTAAACTCTGATCTGCTCTGCCAGCTGTGTCAGGGTAACATATGGCTCTGTAATGTGCAGGCTAACCCAAGCAAAAAAGGAGGCAGACTAGAACATTAAAAAGCCAAGTTCCTATAGAAAATACTCCTCAAAGCTATTTATTGGATTTGAGGCAGTGTGTAATTCTGTCCTGGAATTAAGTATTAAAAAGGCAACAGTTTTAAATATTGCCATGAAATACAAGATTATAAAATGCAAAACAGGTGAACTTGCCATCTGGAGTGGTGCAAGCTGAATACACAGGCATTGCTACATTTAAAATGACAGCCCAATCCACAAGAGGAATTACCAGGAAAACAAAGCAGACAAATGCTCTTTTGATTGCTACCTTGATTTTCCTAGTTACATGCGCCGGTTGTTTGCCTGCTATCAGGTAAATGCTCAGTGTGCAATGTGATGGTTAAAAGGACAGTGCTATTTTTAGCCATGTACACATTGCAAGGTAGCAGAAATGTAGGGCAATTCACACAGGCAAGGCACAGGCAATTCTTGCCTGAAAGCATGTAGCACTCTTTAACTGCTGCTTGAAGAGAGACCACTGTCCTGGTCAAGAGCTAGTTTGTAATATCTCCATGTCAAAATCTAATCCAAATATATATCCTTGAACATGAGCGGGCAAGTGTAATAGATGTTTCCGTCTGGGGCTCAGTTTAAGCTGCCAAAGCAGTGAGACGGGGCCACCGCGTGACCCTCACAAGCAGCCTCCCAGGCTTTCTGACCTGAGACATTTAGTTATGACCAATCTGTTTTAAATCCCACACTGGCACTGGCTCCAGGTTCATGCAGAAAGTGCAGGGACTCCCAGAGAGCACAGAGCTGGGCAGACTGCCGTCCACCTCAGTCTCCTCACCTACAGGCCAGCAGTCAGGGTGAGGATACAAGGACACAGGCTAGCCAAGGGCAACATAGCAAGGCCCCAGGCCAGGTCTGGGACATTTTGAACAACAGACTAGCAAAAGGCATTCAATTTGTTGACAATCAATAATGAAGTTTCTTTGCAAATTTTTCCTTCCAGTAAGGACATTAATGGGCACTGTTGTCACCTCCTGAGACCTGTGTCCTTCTGATAAGCTTCTCGAGTATTTACACATAGAGGTTGTTCCAAGCTGCAGTGAAGTTGTCATTCTGCATGGAGTGGCACATAGGAGAGACAGCAGCAATTTTTCTAGCTGTCTTGGGCAATGAAGCAGTTTTTGCTGCTGGGAGGAGAGAGAAAACACAGATGTGACTACAAGCTGGTCCTCGGAGGTGCCAGATGAGTTTGATATCAGCACAGAAGATAGCCTAGTTCAAAAGGAGGGTAAGTACGACATAACGAGGAGAGGGAGCTGAGCCCTGCAATGACAAGGCCACATGAGATAACAATCCATGCACACTTTGCACACCTCAAAAGGTGAAGGAAGAATTGTTTGGAGTAGAGCTAAGAACAGTGAGATGCAGCTGGCAAAAGAAAAACATTAGTAGGGTTGAATGTTAGGAAACATCTGAAATGATGTGCAAGTTGTGTTCCATTTAAAATGAGAACACAAGAACGGAAAAAAAAAATACTGTACCTGACCTACCATGTTACCATACTACAAATTCTGATTTAACCGCAGAAAAACATATTTGAGTTACGCTGAATGGAGTTCCTGCAGAGTTATTAACAGACAGGCTCAGGGTGAGAGAGATGGTGGCTTAGCTACCTCTCAGTAACTGTCTGCAGATTATTTAATGTCTGTAATGTGCTTTAAAGATGAAAACCACTGAGTGCTTAGTAAATTAGAACAAAAAAGAATCCCCAACAGTGGCATATATTAAATTACAAAATGAACCTCTCCAGGGACGCCTCAGAAGTATTGTCACGAAATAAATTTAAAACTGAACAGCTTGAAGTGTATTTACTATTGGAAAGAGACCTGCATTTGCCCCAAGGAAAAGAGATGAAATGTCCTAAGGCTTCAACAGTTTTTCATCTCCAGTTCTTCATTGTTCTTTCCTGATGCACAGGGGAGAGAAATGATTATTTAAACTGCTTTTTTTCCTCTGGGGACGTCTAGTGAAATGTGCTGACAGGTACTATCCTTTGACTATGTATTTCAGGTAATTCACAAGGCAGGCAAGTGAGGGGGCCCACATTCCTTGACAAAAAGCTCACACGTGCTGGAGGAGGATGCAGCTTCTCTTTGAGACCAAGGCAAGCTGTCAGCCTTTGCCATTTTCAAGGCAGACCAGAAAAAAAGTTTACCTAGATGCATTTCCAGACAGATGCACACAGCAAGCAGCAAGCAACAGCTTGGTCAGTCCTAGGCTGTCACAGATGCTCAGAACAAAAGGAGGAGAAAGCCTTTTCTTTTTCCTTATGGTCCTACAGCATCTGGTCTGTGCAAAAAGAGCAGCTTTTCTATTGCTATCACCGACAAGAACCAGGACTGAGGTTGTTTATATTGCCCATGGCACAGGGAGGGGCAGGAAAAGAAGGAAGGTGAAGAGTCCAAAGAGCAAAGTCAGCTGGTGGAAGAAGGAATTCAAATAACGCCAACCTTGACACAGCAACATGAGGTTCAGTTGTTTTGACTCTGATTTCTCATTAGAGCTACACTCCTATCTGACATGGTTATTTATGGTAGTCCCCATGCTGTGGGCACCTCGATGAACAGCTGCATCTACCCTAAGAAACTATAGAGCAGGCTAGAGGCTCCAGTGAGTTTCTTATAGCCTCCAGGTAAGGACTGCCTCACTTCCCCTCTGAAGCCCCGGGAGGTACTTTCAAGTCTCAAGCTTGATTCACAAGTCACAGGACAGCTGCAAGTAGGCTGAGTACCAGTGACACTGGAGGAAGTTCCTTTGATTCTGTGATATGAGGCTGAAGTGTGGGCAAGCCTTTAAGGAGATACAGCTCTTGCCCCACCAACAGAACTGTTCTGCAGCTCAGCAAGAAAGAGAGGTGACAGGGTAGCAGGCACTGTCTGAAGGAGGGAGGTGTGGTCCAGGACAGAGGATGTCATCAAGAACAGCAGGGAAGATAACAAAATGCAAATTAACTCCTTTTTCTTATCTTGTAGGTAGCTTCAATGCTTTTATTAACCTATATTTTCTGCCATTACTTGATCATCTGAAGGTTTTTACAGTAAATGGGAAGTATAGCAAAAAGACATAATTTAATGTTATTACTGAGATGTGTTGAGTATACTAAAGTTATTTTTAAGAATATACACATGGATCCTCAGCATAATGACTTTACTATGGAGTTGCCATCTCTGCTTAGCAGTAGAAGACTCGTATGTCCCTTTGCATTCAGCAAGGTGATAGATGCTGTAAGGATATTCTTCAGACATGAAGATGTGTGCAGGCCACATAATCCTTTGGGACAGGGGAAGAGGAGAGAGAGAAAGAAATGAAAATTGAAACTTCTCAAGTATCATCCTCATTTCCAGCCACATCCTGTGGTCCAGGCTGGCAGCACATGGGAGTCAGTAAGAGCTGATAAAACTCCATTTCCAGAGGCAATCAGACAAGTATCGCAGAGGCAGGCAGGAAGACACTGGTTCACTTTGTGCAAGATATCTTAATATGACCTACCACTACACAGTCCTTAATGAAATCTTCCTGTGCAGTGTCAGCAATAGCTAATGAGGATGGCTGGACACTGTCTCACCTTGGGTTTTTTATCTTTATGGGCTCACAAGCTAACTTGTCCAATCCTGCAAGTTGCAAAGATGTGGTATGTTGTTGGTAAATCCAAATCTCCTCCCATCACTGCTTGTCCTACTTTCTTTGGGCCAAAGTCCCAGTACTGCAGTACAAAGTGGCAAGCCAGGTACCCTAAATGCAGGGAAGAAATTTGAGCTGTAGCTCAAAACCCAAGATGCTTGCGAGAAGAATTTTGATGTGGGAAGAGGATCTCACATCACAAGATCTTTGCAAGTTAGACATCAGAAATAAATCCAGAACTCTACTTCTCAAGAGTATTCAGGTGCTCAAAATGTGTATTTCTCAGTGGTACAATTTTCATGCTGTATCTTAATGGGAAATTACTTGACAACCAACAGCTGCATTATCAGAATTAGAACCAAAGTCTCAATTATGGAGATCTCTCTATATTGAATCAAATTTGCTATTAAAATTCATCAAATTAAAATTTCACTATCAGCAAATCTGACTGATGTACTAGAAGATTTTTCAAGAGGTATATTTAAACTGAACTAGAAAATGAGGGCATACTCCAATAAATCCAGCAGGTTGTTGTAAATTACACACAAAAATGTTTTTAATTATAAGCTTGTTTTATGATAAGATATGTTAATATTCATACTTGCTCAGGGAAAATAAAGTCACAGTACATGTGTCAAATTCATTATAAAGGCATTTGATTCAAATCATATTCTAAAACTAACAATAAATCTTGTTTTCTTGTAGCATATCCATGTTATGATGCAAAACAAAATACAACATATTTTGAATACAGCCTTATGAAATATCTGAATGAGATATTTACTGTATGTAATGGATGAATCAATACAACTTTTCTCTTAATAATGGTGATCCATTTACCTTCCCTTCCTCCAGATATATGTGGTATAAATGACTTTTTGCACATCTTACTGAAGTACCTATGGCAAACATCCTGAGTAAAAGATACATATTTGACTGAAACAGCTAACTCATAGGGATGCCTTTTCAAAATTTTATTACATCATTTCACCTCCTACAGAACAAATAAGCAGTTCATTTTCTTGTAAATAAATACCTAAGGAAAACATGCAGTATTGACTTCAGGGAATTTCTGAGCTATTTCACCTCTACAGCTTTTTACCGAGTATTCTCAATGTGTGATGACAGACTTTTTAGGAAGGCATTTGGACGCACTTTGGTCAAAGTGTTACAGACAAAGTCCTGGTATGGATGAAAAGACACACAACTTATGAGCAAAGCCAAGAATGTATTGTTACTGTCACTGAAACTTTAACTCACAATCATTGAATTATGAATCCTGATCGAATTATTATAGAAAAAGAAAAAAGTAACATGCGAATGCTATTAAGTCTCAATAATGATATAGGTGAAACTGTCACACACATCTCTTAGTTCCTATCCCTTCTCTGTTGTTATACTCACCTTTGCACTGACCATCTGGATCCTAAGGTGAATGGCCTCGCACCATATATGAGGTTTTACATACACTGGACACTTTCTCTCTGTTCTCTTTGCTACCCCTAAAACCAGGTTTACCCAGTTGCCAGGTCTGCCTTTATTTAACTATTAAGCATTGACCACTAATGCGTTGCTTATAGCTCTGAGGTCTCAAGTATCATACCATTCCCTCTATTGGCATCTCTTATCTGTACTCCTCTGCAGTGTACCCAGTAGCTTTCTTTCTGAGGCATCTGCTATATTGTGTTTATAGTCCTCTATGCTGCATCATTTTGCTAGGGTCCTACATTCTTCATTCTACATCAAATAACTACTTGTTACTCTCACCTAAAATTATGGTTAATTATGGTAAATAAAAATTATGATTATATCATACAACTGTACAAAGCTAAGCAAAAGTAGAACAAATTGTGTAATAGTCACCTGGTCATTAGGAAACTGCTGTTGCAGCTAAACAAGCAAAAGCAAAGACCCAGGCAGGTCAAGACAAGCCCAGACAAAGCCTTAAGTCCTGAGGCCTTACAGAGCTCCTGCAAAATCTTTGGCCTGTTACAAACAACAGCAATGCGTTGTTTGTAATTGCGTTACCATGAATACAGTAAATACCGAGCTACACGCAGTTTGGAAACATCACAGCCTTCAAATGTAGTCCCATCCTTGAAAAACCTTCACAACGAAGTCACAGCACCTCACAAACAGCCAGAGAAAGGAACTGGCTTGTTCAGACTCCTCTTGGTAGACACGTCATTTTCATTCGGAAGTAGTTAACTTCTCATCGCTGCTAGTAACAGCTGTATCTATCCTGACCTAGCTGTGCTAATTGATGACTCTACTGCTTCCTTCCTACCTTTAAGAAAGCCAGCCTAATTTAAAGGAGACAAGAAAAAACAATCACAAAAAACTTATGAGGTTTCTTTTGCTGGTGACTGTTTTTTCCACACATTTTAACCCAGCTAAGAGCATGCAGGAAAGCATTTCTTCAGGAGCAAGACCTGGCTTAATATTGAGCCATAAATAGGCCCCTAGACCTAGGAACCAGTTTAACTGGGTTCTCCTGCTGATTCTTCAGCAGTTCCTTGCATGACCTTGAGGAAGTCACTGGTAATTTGTGACCTGAGGCTAATCCTCCTCCTGCCAAACTGGGGCAGTATTGTCAGTTAAAACGTTATGGCAAAGCAGTTCAACAGCTATAGATAAAACGTGTCATTTAAATGCATACCACTATTTGATTGTCCACAAAAGCCACCTTCAAGCTGGTTTTGTCATTTCTGACATGGACCCTTTTAACTTGGACTGTAACTCTGCATCAGCCCCGAACACAAGATCCCAGTGGACAGTCACCTGAAACAAGTGCTGTGTGTATGGCTGGATGAGCTGCAAGAAAGAAGCTGCCCCACCTTCCTTACTCCCATTTCCTACAGCAAGCCAATCAATATTCTGGAAGTGAGCATTGGGATGCTGTGCTTTTCATCAACATCCTTCTGGGAAAAGCCTAGGGCAAAAAAGGAAGGAGGGGAAAATCATAATACTTCATGCCATAGCTCCTTTATTGTTCTTCCCTTAGTTCTGACCTTGCCAGCTTCAAACCAGTGCCTGCTGTGCAGCTCCCTACCACACTCTTTACAGCAGCTCCTGTGCCTCAGAAACACATACTGCTTCTGCTCAGGTCACTTATTCTTCATTTTAGACCAGACTAAATAGAACTTTGAAGCCAACGAAAATTCAGCTGTGTTTAACTGAAAGTTCAAGGTCACAAACATGTCCAATTTAATGGACTTCCAGGGAGGATTTTCTCAAATTCTTGTTTCCCTCTAGCCTGACAGATCGCAGCTCCCAATTATACTGTCATTTCTATTTTGCTCTAAAACAAAAATACTGAGATGTCTATATTCACAATTACTCCTCACTGCTCCCTACAGTACTTTTTCTAAGCAGAAGCTTGTCAAAAGTTTTCTACTCACTGATACTTGAAAAGCAACTTCTCATCAGGACTGCAGGTCAAAGTGGAATCTTTGAGTTACCACAGGAGAAAAACACAGCACAATAAAGAACCCAAACATTTTTGTTTCAGAGTTCAATTCCCTAATATGCTCAATGCAAAGTTATGAGCATTGTTATATGCACTGTTTTCTGTAGTGTGCCCTGGTGTGTGTGATATGCTGCTTCAGGTCTGCAGGCACTATTAAACATTCATGGGCTTTCATAAACTACAAAAATCACAGCAACTGTACATTAATTATTTTATGTCTCAGATTTATGCTGATCTTTGTAAACAGGCAACATGCAAAACTTTCTTTACTGTACCATTTAGGAGAAATTATGGCAAGAGGTGGTTGCTTCTATTAGTGATTATTCTGGAAGTAGAAATTACTGAGAAGTGTAGCTGTTACATGAGTGGTTTGAATTATAGCTGTAGCCTAAGTCAGAGTGAAATTATTATCTGAATTTTCTAAATACCTGATGCTATTAATCTTCTTTCTCTTCAGAGTAATTCCTGAACTTACCTTCTCTTTTTAGGGTATTTGCCATCTCCAGTTGCTCAAGTTAACCAGCTTAACCTACATGCTCCCAAATAGGTCTGTTATCTCTGCACAGAGGCACTGCATGCACAAAAAGTCAGAAGTGCAACTTTCATTCATTTTGCTCAAAACCAAATAATTTCTGAGGGCTGCTCTCAAATGGAATCCTTGCCACATGATTCGGACCCTCCCATGTGGGTTTTTTTGCCAGACTTTATATAGCATTTATAGAGCATTATACGCTCTCCAGAGCACTTCCACTCCTTTGCTTATGACAATGAATGAAACTGGGCCTGTACAGAGAGAGGTTATTTAATGTTGCAGCACAAAGGTTAGTCAGCCCATGCTAGCCTGTTCAGCACCACAACATTTCTAGCACTCTCTCCAATTTATTTCTAAGTACTCCTACCCAAAGATTTTCTATAATTAGGCCAAATACAATCAATTCATATAGCACCATTGTTTTCCCATGTTTCAAAGGAGTCATTCAGGACTGTTACATACTCTGAATTGATTGAGCATGGGGATTACTTTATCTCCAGGGGAGATGATGATCAGCATTTCCCACCCAGTTCCTGAGCTGTCTTTACTAATTTATCTTAATAACATCTTTTTGTTTTGACTCAGAAGGAAACAGATCAAAGCAGAGAACAAGGCAGGCATACTCTCAAGATTAAAATTGGCCAGAGGCAATCAGTGGAGCAAGTAAACAGCTCTTCAGCAGTCTGAAGAAAAGCCTGGTCTAACATGAGTATTTTCACGCTCCTCCAAGCTCTCTCCCAGTTAGACCACCTGGCCCGGGAGGTCACATCTGCTGCTCATGCTATTTCTTGTTGTCATCCCATCCCTATTGCCCTTTTTCACCCTTGAACTTCGCTAACCAGGAACATTATAACAAACGTCACAGCTCCCCTTTTCTCCTTAATAAGACAGCACAGAACTGTATTCCTTATGGGAACTGGGGCTGATCTTACAAGTACACCAGGCAGTTCCTGGCTTCACTTTAACCCTGAGCTCTGGCATGCTGAGGAGTACTAACATCTCAGCCTGAGGTGCACTGCTCAATCTCCTCAGCATAAGATTTGGAGTTTACAGGGTCCATGTATTTCAGTGTTTCAACACTATCCCATTTCACTTTGGCAGAAATAGAGGACTGAGCACACAGGAGGTGGGGGAGCCTATGTTTTATTTGATATTTGATATGTCTCACTTGGTACCTTGCCATTTTGGATGGTCCTCTCTGTTCAGATCTTCTCTAAGGAATGAAATTGCTTTGCTGTAATTGGCTCCACATCACATCTTGAACAGAACAACCCAATCAGAAGGGAAAATGAGAGGGAGATTGCACTCCTTGTCTTTCTGCATTGGAGCCTAAAACATAACTCCTGCCTATTTTCTTGTCTCTCATATTGAGAAGACAGACTTAATGCAAAGTAGCACTTCAAAAATGTTCATTTTAGCTTCCATTGGAGCTTGATTTTTAAAATGGACTTTTCTCCTGGAGCTCAGGAGCCACTGCATTCTAGTTTAGAAGTGTTGTTTTGTTTTGTTTTGTTTTTTTTAAATCAACGAGCATTAGGCCTATCCTGTCCTCCCATCTTGCTCAAAGCCAGAGGTGGACAGAAGCATCTCAAATTTGATTGAGAATCAATGCACACAAATACAAGGTCACGTGTCTGGGAACAACACAGACAAACTTGCTGTGGAACAGGGAGTCAGATGCTGCTAAGCAGCAGCTCTGGAAAGGACATAGGAGGTCACAGCAGAAGAGCACCCAGGTGTCAGTAGCACCATGCTATAACAAAAAGAACACTGATGCTACCTATGTAGTAGCACACAGAGGAGGTACACCCTCCATATTCAGCAGTGATGAGACAGCTGCTGACACACTTGAGCCCAGATCTTGGCTTAGAAGAACTGAAGATGTGGGAAAAATACTTGCAGTTTGTGAGTGCTGACAGTTTTGCAGGTCCTTTCATCTTTCTTTTCTTCCCAAAGCTTTATGTACTCTATGGACATCTTCTTTGCTAAGTCAGTCTGTGATGGAGGCCAGCACTAGCGGACAGAAGACTCCAGGCAGCTTTTAAAAAGTGATACTGGGGAGATGCAGGTGTTCTTGTGCTAAATGTTTGCCTGAAAGGCAGACACCAATTCAGCCAGTCCCTTCATACCGGCTGCTAAGAAAAGAAAAAGGAGGAAAGCCAGCACTAGCCATCCCCTGATGTGTGCTGCACTTCAGAGCTCTGCTGTGACAAATATCTAGAGAGAGACAAGCTAAGTTTAACCCAGGAAGCTTTAAATGAGAAACTAATCTTCCTCCTGGGTCACTGCTTGACTGGAGAACTTGAAGGGTCCTTCATGAAAAGCCTGTCACTCCAGCTCCCAGAGCACAGGTGATGAAAGAGGGAGGAATGCAGCCCCATGGCATGTACTGTGCCTGGGTTCAGTTCCATTCCGTCACAACCTGCCATCGTGGGTGAGCCCAGCACTGACTTTAATGTTTCCTTTAGAAAAAAAGAAAAATTATTTCTAAAATCTTACTATTTTAATCTTCTTTGTACGTAGTTCTGCTTTGGAAAAGCTAACATCTGTCCCTACAGATTTTATTCTTCACTCACTTTCATCTTCCTTAGATTCAATAGTGAAATTAGGCCAGAAAAGTACAAACAATAATTTGAAAATATTGCCTTCTCGAAACCACATCTGACAGCTGAGGAATAGGAACTGACCAACACCTAGCCATTTTTTTTTAACCAGCTAAACATCTGGTCATTGCTTTTTTCCTTTTAAAAGCAGCTAAAATGCCTGTCAGATTTACCACGATATTTAGGGTTCTGCCGTGCATGTCAAATCAGCCACTGGGCTCGTTGGAGCTACCAGTAGGCTCACTGGAGCTTCTACAGAACTAGATGATCAGCCCTAATTACAATTTTCCATGACAAAGTAGCTTTAATCTCCATGCAAAGCATGTGCCAGCCCTGTTTAATCAGGGAGGAAATTGGGCAGAGATGAAGTTAGGGTAATTAGCTCTTCTCTCTCCCCTTGATATCCCCTCCCCAGGAGAGCATTTACAGAATACAAAAAACATCAGCAAGTTTCTCAAGTCCAGAGAGTACCACTAGCTGGGTCAGCCACGCCACCGGCACAGAGAAATTGCTCCCTGCTCGTAGCCATGATACGATTGATTTCACTCCTTTATGTAGAAGCGTGGACTGTATCTCACTTCCTACAAGGCTGTCCACACTCAGGCTGGCAGCAAGGCAAGCTCCCAGAGTCACAGGAGCCAAGCGCTTCCACAATAGCGTGCTGGGAGGGGAGCTGAGCATTTTCGCACAGATCTGCTTTGATCTTCTGGCATGTCCTGGGACTCCCACAGGGGCAGCACAGCCCTTGTCTCCACCACGGCACTGTGCTGCTCTGAAAACCCAGGAAGGACTATCTCAGCATAGGTACTTCTCTCAGACACCTCTGTTGAGAGGGGATGGCCAGTCTTTTGAACCCTGTGCTGCCACTGCAGAAAACAGTGTGTTACTATTGGCAGTAGCACCTCAGAGCAGGTCAGCACGAACTTGTATTTGGTCACTCCCACACACGACCATCAGTGGTCTCTCTGGACCCAGCAGTAGTGACCTCCACAGACCTGCCCCTCTGGTTTCTCTCTAGCTGCCTCACTGTGAGAACCACGATTTCACGGATGAACTCATACAAGTGACTTCTAGACAATACATTATCTTTCAGCTACATTACCAAAATTCAAAACAACCCTCATAATGTAGCTTTTATCTGTACATCTTTCATCATTCCAAAGAGCTTTATAAGTCTTGTACCATAAGCTTTCTTTCCCAGATGTTGGACCATTTTTATACTTGCCTGATACCTAACTTACGTTGCTAAACATGAACATTAACACTGAGCAACACTGTTCTCACCAGTGTCTATACAACAGGAAGGTCACTTCACTGCTAAAATCAAGTTGTGTATTTCTGTGACATAAAACTGAAACTGATGTTTCAGTCACAGGGGGTAGGACAATCTGAAGAGAACAACAAGCTCTTTCAAAGCTCTTGTTGGGCTGTTCATGTTCTGAAACTTAATTGCTCATAACATTTTCTTGGGAAATACTGTACTTAATAAGATTTCCTTTCTAGCGTGAAAAGTAGCCCTCTGAAAATCATATAAGCTTTTGACTTTTTTCCCTATGGTATTAGGCAAAATAGGAGAAAAGAAGGAGAAAGTCAGTAAACCGAAGGAAAAATTACGAAAAATGCTTCTAAGCAGAAGAGCAACAAGAAGCAATTTACAGTGACAGCCTTTGGTTTTTGTTTTGTTTTGTTTTTTTCTTATGGAAATCATGTGCTTGCATATTACAGTGCCAAATAGTGATGTGATATGTTGGATAGCTGTACTTGGTAACACACGTATCTTTGCAATATGTGTTAACTAACTCACCTGCAAATTCCCCTTTGTGTGTGGGGGATATCTTGCTTCAAGGTTATGTTTTTCCAGTCGGTTTCATCTTCTTGACTGCACTGTTTGCTTTTTGATGAAAAAAATGGAAACAAACATCACTTACTGCACTCCTCCTGTCCTTAAGATTATTAAGGAAAGCACCGCCGTGTCCGGGCGGTGCGCGGGAGGGCGGCCCCGCGGCACGCGTGGCAGGCAGTGAAAGGAGCACTCGGGCCCTCCTCCGCCCGCGCCAGCGACCGAGTAGTCGCCTCGAAACGGGGGTGCTCCCTGCGGTCAGCAACCCGCCAAAACAACAGCCAACACCAGTAGGGCGTTAGCTGCCACGGAACAATCGAATAAGCATTTATCCAGGGACTCATACTTTTACAGGTATGTTGGTGATAGAAGGAAGACTAAGGAAAATGTGGGCCCCCTCCAGGGGGAAAAGGGAGACTTGGTCACCAGGGATTTGGAGAAGGCTGATCAGGTACTCAGTGACGTTTTTGCCTCAGTCTTCAGCAGCAAGTGGGGCAGCCACAGCGCGCCCAAAATGCAGAAAGTAAAGGTGGGGGCTGGGAGAATGGAGAACTACCCGCTGTAGGAGGAGATCAGGTTCAAGACCATCGAAAGAACCTGATGGTGCACAAGTCCATGGGACATGATGAGATGCATCCACAGATCCTGACGGAACAGGCAGATGAAGTGGCTCAGCCACTATCCATCATACTAGAGAAATTCTGTCAGTCCGAGGAAGTTACCACTGACTGGAAAAGGGGAAACATAACCCCCTCTTTTAAAAAGGGAAATAAAGAGGACCCAGGGAACTACAGGCCAGCCAGTCTCACCTCTGAGCCCATCAAAATCATGGAGCGGAGCCTCCTGGAAACTATGCTAAGGCACATGGGGAATAAGGAGGTGATTGGTGACAGCCAACAGGGCTTCACTAAGGGCAAATTGTGCCTGATAAACTTGGTGGCCTTCAACAACACACTTACAGGGTTGGTGAATAAGGGAAGAGCAAGTGACATCATCTACCTGGACTTGTGCAAAGCATTTGACACTGTCCCACATGACATCCTTGTCTTCCAGTTGGAGAGACATGGATTTGATGGATGGACCACTTTGTGGATAAGGAACTGGTTAGATGGTTGCACTCAGAGAGTTGCAGTCAACGGTTTGCTGTCTCATGTGGAGAGCAGTGACAACGTTCCTCAGGGGTCGGTGGTGGGACCAGTGCTGTTTAACATCATTGTCAGTGACATGGACAGTGGGATTAGGTGTAGCCTCAGCAAGTTTGCTGATGACACCAAGCTGTGTGGTGTGGTTGACACGCTGGAGGGAAGGGATGTCTTCCTTGACAGGCTTGAGAGGTGGGCCTGTGCAAACCTCATGAAGTTCAACAAAGCCAAGTACAAGGTCCTGCACATGGGTCGATCCCAAGCACAAATACAGGCTGGGCAATGAGTGGATTCAGAGCAGCCCTGTGAAGGACTTTGGAGTAGCAGTGGATAGAAAACTGACTGAGCCAGCAATGTGCTCACAGCCCTGAAAGCCAACCGTATCCTGGGCTGCATCAAGAGAAGTGTGGCCAGCCGGTCAAGGGAGGCGATTCTCACCTCTAGTCCGCTCTCATGTGACCCCACCAGCAGTGCTGTGTCCAACTCTGGGGCCCCCAGCATAAGACAGACATGAACCTGCTCGAGCAGGTGCAGAGGAGGACATGAAGATGATCTGGGGGCTGGAGCACCTCCCTTATGAGGACAGGCTGAGAGAGTTGGGGTTGTTCATCCTGGAGAAGAGAAGGCTCCAAGGAGGCCTTATAGCGGCCTTCCAGTGCTTAATGGGTCCTACAGGAAAGATGGGGAGGGACTTTTTACAAGGGTGCGTAGTGATAGGACAAGGGGTAATGGCTTTAAACTGAAAGAGGGTAGATTTAGATTTGATATTAGGATGAAATTCTTTACTGTGAGGGTGGTGAGACACTGGCACAGGTTGCCCGGAGAAGCTGTGGCTGCCCCCTCCCTGGAAGTGTTTAGTGCCAGGTTGGATGAAGCTTTGAGCAACCTGATCTAGTGGGAAGTGTCACTGCCCATGGTAGGGGGGGGTGGAACCAGATGATCTTTAAGGTCCCCTCCAACCCAAACTATGATTCTGTGATTCACAGTTTTACTTCAAATGCACCTTTAACACATTAAGTTGCTTGTCCATACCTTCAAGCTATGGCTCAGTGTTCGATGTTTTTTCTTTCTCCTCAAGTCCTAATGCTGATGCCATGTTTTTTGTCCACTTCACCTGATCCAATCTCTTCTCACCTTGCCAGAAAAAACACCTGCTGCTCTTCTTCAGTAGCACTAAACCTGCTCTAGACTAGCATTACATTACAAGCTCATAAACATTTAACTGAAAAAAAGTGAAAATGTGCATTTCTGAGAGGTTTATTAGTGTTTCATTAAAATCCTTGTTAATTTGCATCCCTATATAGGTCCTTGAACACATTAAGCAGGCAGCTCATCAAAAACCCTTGATCATTTATAAATACAAGAAACCCAGCTCTGAGAAACATTAACTAGTGATCTGGCTAGTAGCTTTCCTCACATCCCTTTGCTGCTCTCCTGTCACATTAGATTACATCATGAACTCTTACAACAGCATTTGTCCGTTACTTTGCATTTTCCAGTGCCCATCTTGGAGCATAGATCCTCACTGAAGGTCCCACCCAAGAGAGTAATGGAGCCCAAATAAGAAGTTATTTGTTACAGAACAAAAATAGGTGGGGAATTTTTGAACCAAAAAAGACAGCACACACATTGGTTCAGAGATCTGGTGAGTTATAACTCATGAGACATGTACAAAGGGTGTGATCTCTGCAGGGCTCACCTTTGTCAGAGAGCTCTGGCCGGCCATACCCCTCAGGAGGGGCTGGCTGTGGTTTTGGATCTTTTTCCTTCTCTTACCCCACAAGTACCGAGAGATGTCTGCTTATTGCTGATAGAAAAGGGCTGCCTGAAGCACCAAAATATATTTGCATATACTTGTTTTCATTCCCTCTCTGGAGCAGATGATAATTTCACTGGATACTTTATCTATGTGAGGACTAGAACTGTATGTGTGAACTGAAAACATTTTTTGTAATTTGGAAATTCAGTCTAGTGTAACAGGGAAATCACCAAAACAAGTAGCATATGTCTTACATCATCTGTGCCACTTGCAAGATTGTTATTTGATCATGGAGACAGAAAGATACATCAGAATATAAACCTAAAGATGTTTACAGCCCAGTATTTCTTTTTCCTCTCAGCACTCCCAACTCCTATATACACATGGAGTCCCTGCTGTCTCCATGAGCAGACAGTAATATGTCCAAACCTGCAATGAACCAACAGCTAGTTCCTTCTGCTTGCAGAGCCCAAATTCATAGATGTACAAACATGGTTACACCAGTTGTAAAAAATACAATACCATTAAAAAAAAAAAAAAAAGGTACTTGCAAAGAACATACCTTAATCTTCTCACTGCAAGCTATCCTAAAAATGAAAAAAAAAATTATTTTGCCTACTAACTTTTCCAAGCCACTGTGGTATCAGCTATGCCCACTGCTATGAGTTTACAAAGAGCTCATGGATATTGTAAATTAGCATGGGATAAGTAATGTCTACACTAGACTTATCCCAGTTATAAGCTTTTACCCTGGTCTCATTGGAACTGACCACTCAAACTACCTTGGTTCAGGAGAATCTAACTGCTGAGGCCTTTTCTAAAGCAGGAGAGTGACGAATACATGGTCCACCACTTTCACTGCTAAAGGAAGCAAAGAAATTTCTAGCACAATAGTATTTAATTCTATTTGTTACGAGCATCCCCAATGACTCAGAATACGTATCAGAAAAGAACAAAGATTCTGATTTGGTCAAAAAAGGAAAATAAAGTGTGGAGAGAAAAAAAAAAAAAAAAAAAAAAAAAAAAAAAAAAAAAAAAAAAGTAATGCAAGAGATCTCTATGCCGGTCTGTTTTCCCTTTTCTTGGAAAAAAGAAATAAAAAATGTAGAAAGGAAAGAAAAGAGAACTTTCAGGTTTTTTTATAGTTAGTCTTTTCTGACACTGCTTTTCTGTGCAAGGCAAAGAAGATAAAGAGTCACTAGATTAATATTCTTGGCTAGTCTTTATGTTGGTTTGAAGGACTATTTGGTTGTACTAACAGTGATTTAGAGGCAACAACTATGAAGAGAAGTTCAAAGGTATCCAATTACAATCTAATTCTGCTCTGTCTAAATTAAATATGGAAAGGAATTAGCCCAACACCCCGCCAAAATCTGTGAAGGACAAGAATCTACCCCTGGATCTACCTCAGCACAATGACAACAGACATGTATCATTAAAATGCCTGCAGCAATGTGCACAGCAAATCGAGGCTGAATTTGCAGCCCTGTCCCAAAATGGGAAGAAAAAAAAAAAAAAAGAAAAAAATATTTTTTTTTCACTGCTTTGTCATGCACAAATAAGTTTTCTGGAGCTACTTAGTTAATCAAGGCTTCCATGGGCACACTAAAAGATCTTTAACTGCATTCACTGCATAAGAGACAGACTGGGGGCTATGGCAGCATTGCCTGCTACAGAGGACTGAAACCAGCCTGTCTGATCAGACTTGAGCTAGTTCAGAAACCAGCATCAGCCTGTAACACATGGGACAAACAGTGACACGTTGAGCCCTCCAGAAGACGACCCACATGGCTATCATTTGTGGGCTGCAGCGGGTGCTTTGCCAGAAAGGAAAAAGAGACTTTGAACAGTTGGAGGGATGCTAAAAGGAAATGTCTGCACTTCTGAGTAGCTGCACACTGGGAATATCACTTCTGTCACACTGGGAATATCACCTCTTTCATGCTGCCCCACTTTTTCCCTGCTCCCTCTTGGCGTAGAAAACAGGATCCATACTGTCAGGGTGACTAACAGGAAGAGAAAAGGACATGGACAATGTCCATGTACAATGGATGGTTTTCATGGTTTATCCAATGCAAGACTGCTTTTAGAAGCTACGGTAGGAGGCAGTGAGGTCATGGGTTCATTTTGGAGAGCGGAGAGAGAAGCCAGTCTGGAAGGGCAGGGAACCATAGTCCTTGCTATTTACTTCGCTATTTACTGAAGATCAGGATTATCTCTTTAGAGAGAGGACAGGCATGTCCTCAAGCAGCTATCTCGTCTGGGAAATGACACAGTTCTAGACAGATCATTTTCAAGTTTATTTAACTTATAAAGAGACTGTGAAAAAACACAGAGCATCAGAACAAATTTAAACCATCTGTTTGATCATCTTGCAAACTGTAAACATTGTCTTTGAGAAAATAATCTTTCTTCAGAATAACAATGTGCACAGATTTGACTGAAATCTGGGTAAAAAGGAACTTCCAATGAGTCAGATGGAAATCACCCAGAGCACAAGTCAGTCTATAAATTATTTTAAGTAATTATCCTTCTTTCATCAGCCTCATCCTGGAGTACCCAGGAATGTATGCTTTCTCCAGCTCCCTGCCACACTTCCCTGGGCACTTCTACCCAGCACCACACTGTTTATCTATTTAAAGCCCTTGTGCCATGCCCTATACTTCCTTTTTTCATACAGATTCTGTAGCATCTACATTTATCCTTTCTTAAAAGTACCAAAGTTTTAAATGACTGTACTGCAATCAAGATTATTATCAGATGATTGAATATTTTTGCCTTGGCTGCATATTGTGCTTTTTAAACTATTCCTTATCATCCATAATGCATAGCTAAGAGACGATGCCTGCCTGTAAACCAGAGGTACCAAACTTGCTCGCTGTTGTAACTCAAAGTCCCTTATCAGCAATTTCACTGGTTTAAAATAACAGAGAAGGAAGCAGTTCATGTTAACGCCCACTAGCCACACTGATAATTCAGCTTTACGCCTTTTCAAACAGCCTATTTGTTGCTCACAACGATAGCATTAATTTCCTAGATCAAAAAAAAAAAAGATTCAATACATGTACAACATCGACATTAATCTAAAGAAACGTGTCAGAAACAGTGCCAAACCTAATACATGTTAACAGTGTTGGATTTATAGATAGACGTTCAAAACAGTAGCAGAAACTACTTCCAGAATGTGATCAGTTATACCTACACAGCCCACATCAAACCATGCTAATTAAAATATATAAATCTTGCACAAGCAGATAATTTTCAGCGCAGTTACAGCATGGATAGGCTAGATCAGCAGAGACCAACTGGGGTCTGCAGGCCAGACCCAGCCTGCAGGAGGTCTCTGCCTGGCCCAGTGCCTCTTTCCCACAGTGGATATGGGGAACAGCTGCTCAGGCAACACACGCAGTGCTAACAGCCCAGCATCTCTGCCTGTGCCTGTCCAAAGCCCAAGCCAAAGGGCCAACTTGAGCTGTTGTTCAAGTGAGGAAAGGGCAAGGCACAGACTTATGTCATCTTGTACCTCTCTCTTGGTTGGGAGTGACCTCCTGCCATCGTTTCAGAACAGCAGCTGTGAATGGGACACCCCAGACTAGGGTGAAGCTGCTCAACTCCCCAGATGAGGCCACCATGAGTTGACTCCAAGATCTCTCTCACCATAAGCCACAGGGTATCCCAATGTGAAGATACGATACTGTTCAACCTTAGAGAAACTACCAAAACATTTTGAGCCATTATCACTCAGTCCTTCTCTGTCACTGATTACAGCCCAAAGCTGTAAAAGGTCTGGTGTGCACTTCTGTACTAAAGTAACGAAGGAAAAAAACAGCATGAATGACATCATCTTACCCAACAGAATCATGGACATGTTGAGGCATTGTTCACAGCAACACGAAATGTGGGGACGGAGGTTTGGCACCTTTTTCATTGCTAGTCACATTCAGCCATCTATTCATTCACATAATCAGGCTTGTTTCTGAAGAACCTTTAGAAACATATATTTACTTAGGAAAAAATAAAATCAAGACTAAAAAGCCTATCTTATTCATATTAAAAGCCAACACAACATGGAACAAACAGACATAGAAGTGTAAACAGACAACATCACCACAGGCTAAGTGAAACCCACGTTAAAGATTCAGATGCTGCAGGGCTGACCTTTAAAGTGGTCAGCCAGGAAGAAACCTGGTTGTTTCTAACTGAGGTACTGGGAGTTCCTCCTAACGAAGTGGCACTACCAATGAAGTCTTTCCTTTTTGGATGTTACAAGCCTACACAGTTTTGCTTTTGATTATTTAGTAGCAGACTATCTCTGTATTACAGCCATTCTATATGTGCTATTTACCAGCTAATAAGATCATTAAATACTATACTGTTCACGCAACTGAGAAATGCACACTCTTTCCATAGGTACAAAAACCAGACCACTGTTTCAGTGAAATACAGATTGCTCTTGGACAGTTTTCTGTTCCCACTGAAAACAAAAACCAATTTTGGTGTGTGCAGAGGTTGGTTTGCAAAATTGATCAATTAATCTTTTAATAGAAGAGTAAATAGAAAGGAGCAGATACCTACAAAAATTCCAGGTCAGTAGTCAAGCAGCAACTGCAGCTGTTGTGGCAGATACTTTTCAAGGCTTAAGTCAACTTTGACCTACAACATTTTGTAAACATTTGTATGTAAGTAAGGTAATAGAGCTACTGAGCAATTTTGGGTATTTAATACTTGAAGGTATTTAAAAAGAGCAAGGGTAAAAGGGAAACTGAACAGTTTTGGATGAAGAAATTCTTTCCTGCGTTTGGATAATGAAGTAGCAGTTCACCTACTACTACTGTTACGCTGTGGCCAGTGCAGACACCTCACTCTCAGAGAGAATTAATGACCCTAAGCAAGAAGGCTCAGCTGTCCCAAGGCAAAGAGCATCAGTCAACTTTTAAAAAAATCAAAGGTGTGAGGAATTACTGTCTCTCCTCCTCACATTTTATGCCTTCTTAAACTTTCCTTGGGTAAAACAGAGGATTGCAATCCCTGCTGGAGGAGTTAAACTTCTCCCATAGCTAGGGAATTTTCTTGATATGGTCTGAACTGACTGTTACCATTCATGAGCAAGACTTTGGCATTTTGATAGATGCTTTCATTAAAACAGCAACTCAGTTCTTAAAGAAGAAAACCCGGTGGTAGGAATTACTAGAAGGAATAAAGAACCATCACCATGCCAAAACTGGGGACAGTTCCAGTCTCCTCATGTCAAAATGAAAGAGCAGAACTTGAAAAGTTTTATTATCCTTGCTGTCTTCTTTATAACCTTCAAAAAAACCTAAACCACAGATAACTGAAACAGTGCTGTAAAGGACTAAGTGGCATGAGGAAAGTGGTCAAAGGCTGACCATTCAGCGTGTCCTCTGCCATCAGAACTAACTAGGGATGGTCAAATGAAGGTAGTAGGAACTGGATTCAGAAATACATAATCAGAGGCAGTTCACACAGTAGCTGCTTGCCAAGGAGCACCCTGCATGTGTAGTTTTTGTGGGTTGAAAGGAAGACTGGACTTGGAAGAGAGAGCCACTGCAAGTTACTAAACAGTTAAAATGCAACAAGCTCAGGAAATCCTCTTGACTGAAAATAGCTCACAGCAACAGGGATATCTGGGGGAGTTACTGTGTACTCTTCTCCTGTTCTTATTCTCCCCTCGGCACCCATTTCTGGTCACTACTAGAGGCAGACTGTCTCTCCTGTGCTTTACAGTTTCCCAGTACAACCATTTTTCTGTTCTTTGATCTCTGCCTCTCTCCCTAGCAAATGCCAGTCTGGTCATGAACTCCTGTGCATGACCTGGTTTTTACTATTCACATCACACACACTGGCACCTCCCACATCCTAAAACAAACCTTAAGCCACGCATGTGGGAAGGCAAGTTAAAATCCTTGCCAATAACTCTTACATATGTAACACAGGAAAAGGCCTGTTGGGTTTGTTTTGTTTTGTTTTTTCTTCAGTAGATAAGACCTATGATGGAGAAGGGACACACAAACTTATCCCTAGGGAAACCCATATTAGTGGAAACAGTCCTGCTTATGGTACTTTGTCTGCTTGGCAAAACACCCCATTTATCCATGAACATAACTCTTGGGAATCTCATGTACTATAAGAGAGGACAACACATGAGTTCAGACAGAATTTTTTTGTGATGAGGTAGAGGCTTCTCCATCAGCCTTTTATCTCTAGTTCTCACCAGCAGAACAGCTCTGCCATCGATCTCTTGATTTGGCCAATTTAAAGGGATAAAAAGATCACTGAAGAGAAGGCAATGCAGTGTGTGTTTCTGTTCAAGATGCAAGAGCTAAAATTTTGTCTTCCTATGATAGAAAAGGAAAGGTCTAAGCTGTAAGCAGCCACTCACATTACAGTAGCCAAAACACTACCATCCTCGTAGTGAGGGGAAGAATATGGCAGATGAGGCATGGCCAGACTCCAGATAGCCATACTCCTTGGTCCTTGTACACGGAGATAAATCATCTAAGTGTCTTCAACTGCAGCGAGCACTTAACTCCTTATGTAATTCTCCAGGGCTTTGTTCCCATGACTGGTATGTTCATTGCAGGTTTCCTAGAGGGCAGAGTGTAATACAGAATCACAGAATACTTGAGGCTGGAAGGAACCTCTGGTGGATAAAGGCCCCGCAAGGACCAGGGTCTGGAAATACGAGGCTTCTTCCAGCTGTCTGAAGAAGGCCTCAGCTACTACTTCTTCCTGATCTGGTCCCTGTTGGCCTGTCAGCTAATCCTGACCTGTAAACTCTTGGTAGCTCATCATCCATCTCACACAGAGCTCCATGCACCCCAGCTGCACTCACATACAGGGCAACTCCCCCTCCTCACCTTCCTTAAGAACTTGTATCCATCCATGGTGTGCTCCAGTCACATGAGCCATCTCACTGAATGTCTGTGATCTGAATTGGATCATAGCTCTTCAACTGCACGCAGAACTTTAATTTCACATGTTTGCTCATCATGCTGTATGCATTAGTGTATAGGTACTTCAGAGCGGCACACAGTTGTTCTGATTCTCCAGAAGAGGCATGAGACCTTCCCCCATAAAGCTTTGCTGTAGATGCTTCCTTTTCTCATAACTGGCCCCTTTCAGCTCTTTTTTTGTTGGCTCCTTTTGCTTGCCAACCTGATCCATCACTTGATGGTGGGTCACCATTTCCCTCCCATCATTCCTAGTCTCCCCAGGCACGATGTTGGTGCCTATATGGACAAGCAGGATCCAAGCCCCCAGCAAGCCTCTCCAGATATCAGGTTGAGTCAGCAGATGGGAGTGCCCCACTGCTGCCATTCACTGCTTTCTCCCAGTGCTACCAGCTGAGGTGCTGAGCTGCACTGGAGGGAGCTTCCAGCCTCTGGTCTGCTGCCAGACACTGAATCTCTTCCCTAGCAGCAGATCTGCAAGGGGAGCAAGAACCATGCTTCTGGGAACAGAAGCCACCAGCTCCCAGCCTTTGTCGCAGTAGAAGTCCTGCTTTCCCACCCAACAGACTCAGCCTCTACCTCTCTGAGTGCAGCTTTTGGGGGGTTCAGGCTTTTGCACCTGCAGGGGCCTGGAGAAGGTCTAGTTGATGTTTCTTGTCATCCCTGATGCTGTATAGCTGCTGCCTTCCTCTCACAGCTCTGCTACTTGGCAACTGAGACTCTCTCAGGCACCCACCTCCTGTGGGCAGAAGCCCATCTCCCCGGCCCTGGGGAGAGGTCCCCAGTGTCCCTCAGTCCCAGCCCTGCGGAACTGCACTTGGGCTGAGGCTGCTGACAGTGCAGGGACAGTTGGCCCAACACTGCTGGCGTCTGTGCCCTGTGGCAGAACCTCACTGTGGCAGGGTGTGTGGTTGCTGTTCACAGCGAGGTCCCTGGCTCCGTGCTGCAGAAACCACTGCTCTGGGGAGCTGTGTTCTTGTACTTGTACAAGGTTGCCCTATACCTGCTGGAAAGGTGTGTGTCTGCTTCAGCCAGGAACCAGCTGAAGAGGAGCTCATAGTCCCCTTCTTGCAGGAGCAGGCCAGACCTGTCTGAGGTTGCAGTATCCTTATATACAGCAGCACACTGATGCTCCTCAGAAGGCTCTGGGACTCCTCCACCAACCCCAGGAGAAACTCTCAGAACATCCAGAAGATTTCGAAGGAGAGCCCGGAAACTTCTACACAAACCACTGTGCCTGTTGGCTGCTTGTTGCAGCTGTGCAATTCCTCAAATGTGTCTCCAGCAACCCAAATCTGTTTTCAGTGCTGGCAATACTCATGTTGCCCTATCAAATAATTTGAAAATTCTTTAAACAAACCTGACTATGCTAAAGTAGTTCTTCACTTATTCCGATCCAAAGTCCACCATAGTATCTTGAGATTTGAATTTAGTACTCAGTGGATTAGGAGAACCCATGGCCAAGCAGGGCCTTGAATATACTACATGACTTGTAATAATAATACATACTGCATTAACACAACAATGCATACACTCCTGGTACTAATAACAAGAAATCAGCCAGAAGTAAAAATCTCATTTCAGGCTGCCTGCATGTATGCAGGCATGCAGATATACATGGGCATATATACATGCACAAACATAAGTTATGTTGAACACACACAAATATAGTTACAAGTCAGAAAAATTAATACGAGCCAATCTGTTGGGTTTGTATTTGTTATCTTCTGAACTATGCTAAGGCTCATCTATGGTGATGCTAAACAGCAGGTAGAATAAAAATTGAATGCTATAATAGAGGGACCTAAATTTGCCAAGCTAGGGAAAGTTTCCCTGTTTCACAATTCCCACTTCATAAAATATGCTGTCACAGGGATCATAGGATAATTCAGGCTGGAAGGGACCTCAGGAGGTCTCTAATCCAAAATCCACATTAAAGTAGGGTCAGCTATGAGGTCAGGCCAGGTTGCTCAAGGCTTTACACAGCTGGTTTTTCAAGATCTCCAAAGGGAGACTGTATAATCTCCCTGGACAACCTGTTCTGCTGCTTGGCTGATCTCATATGGTCAGTTTGTCTTCAGAAGCTTCTCCCTGCAATCTGCCTTACAACCAGGTTCAGCTTCTGACTTTGTCTCTCCTCCTCCCACCACGTAATGCTGTGAAAAACCTGAGTCCATCTTCTCAGTAACCTCCCTGGAGGTAGCGGTGAGCTGTTCCTAGGTCCCCCAAATCCATGCTGAAAGTCCAGCTATGTCAGCCTCCTTGACCATCTTGATGGCCCTCCACTGAACTCACAGGAATTTTTCAGTCTTTCATGTTCTCAGGGTGCTGAAACTGAGCACAGTATCTAGATGTGGTCTAATAAGTGCTAGTAAGTATTGAGTAGAAGCGATAATCAGCACCACCTTAATCACCTGCTGGCTTTGCTCCCATTAATACATCCCACAATGCTGTCTACCAACCCCCCCAGGTGATTTTCAGCAGATATGCTGAACTAGTCAGTCCCCAACACTATATCATTGCCACAGGTTCTTCCTGTACAGGGGCTGGATTTCAGGTTTGTCCTTACTGAATTTCATGAGGTGGTCCCACTCCCCCAAGGATCCTAGGTGACTCTGTATGGCAGAATATTGTTCTGCTCCCTTCCATTTTGTGTCATCTGGGAACTTCATGAGCAAGGACTCTGCCATCTCCTCCAGGTGACTGATAGTTTAAACATAACACACCCCAGGACAGAGCCCCGGGGCACCCCAGTTGTTACCAGCCTTGAGTCAGAGTAGCCCTTGAACCACCACCCTCTGAAGATTATCCAACCCCTTTTCCTACCCATTTGGTTGACTGATACCTCCTAAGCCTAGGACTAGGCTATTTACAGGTGCGTAAGAAAAACTTCATGGTTTGATATAAGCAGCCAGAATATCCATTCCCCATCTCACTGAATTCAAACATGGCCTGGATTGAAACACTCTATGGATTACCACCTTAACCATGCCCAGGAGTTTAGCTTCCGGCTTCTTCCCATCCCAGGAATCACATCCTTATCTCCCAGCTCCATCCACTATGGCACATTTAAACCAGAGTCTGGCAAGCTAATCTTGATCCGTGACTGTTCTTTAACTCCATAACCACCTGTTCCTCCCTTGACCACTTGCTCCACCTCAGCAGTAAATGACCTAACTTTTCATCCAGCTGGTCAAAGTGCTCCCTTGAACAGAAGCTGGCTAAACTGAAGGGACTGTTTAAATGATATCTCATTGCTCGAATCTAAACCTATTACCAGTCTCCTTACAGCAATGTGAATTTATACTGCTTCCCTTCAGAGGAGAAAGTGTTGGTAACCATTTGACTGATCCATGCAGTGTTCAGTGAAGTTACTACTCTTTGCAGCAGGCTGAAATATTTTTAATTTTTTATTCGAGACCTTTTCCCAATAAGTCACCTGAACACTACCAATATCTCAAATCAATGCATTACTTGAAAAGGCCATCTACAAGAACCTTTAAGTTTGTATTTTTATGCATTTTTTGGACCCCTTTTTCCTAGGATATTCTCAGGGTTCAAAAAGTGTATTTATTCCCTTACTCCATTCCACTATTTTTCATTTGTTACCAGTTTTTCTCTTGCATAGCTCTGGCTGTCAGCCACAGCAGATCTGTGCAAACAGGTATATGTTCTGGTGATGTGGGAGATGAACATTGCTTCTCAGAAGCTGCTTTAATCACTGCTGCTCATCAAAGCCTCACGGGCCAGTGAATGTACAGTAAAGAGTACAGAATGCATCTGCTGTTGACAAAACAGGCAGAACTTTTAAGAATTTTAGACAGGTTTTTTTTTGTGGGTTTTTTGTTGTTTTGTTTTGTTTTGGTTTTTTGGGTTTTGTTTTTGAGATAAACTTGGTTTTCCTCATTTGTATTTGTGCTATTAGACATGACTAACAAGAAGGAACAGAATAGAGCGGATGGGAATCCACAGCAGAAGCATCAAAAAAAAATTGAGAGGATACAGAAGATACAAAACTCCCAAACAGATGAGAGTATATGTACGGATTTTGGTTTTAGCACATCACACTTACATTCTGAGTTTTCCATGACTAATGCCAATCTTTTATTGAACTCAGATGCTGCCTGCTATGTAAAGCAACAGTGCACTCTATTCTCCCATAAGGTCTTGAACTTTCTCCCTAGTTTGGTAGCTCTCCCCTTCATGGCCACTAAGACACAGACTGCAGTGGAAATGAAGAAATGTAAGAACCATGGTTCGAATAAGGAAAGCAATATACCATGCTTAAGTCTTGCAACCTTGTTTTCAGGATCATTTCACTAGTGTCTGCTTCATGAAGCACATTAAAAATGTAAATGTGTAAGAGGGAAAAATAACAGACATAACCTAACAGGAACTGGAATTCTTACCAAAGAAGATTTTCACAGGTGTCCACAGAACCCAAGACCAAAGTTTTTCAGCATATACTCATGACCTGCTCTCTCATGGATGTACACATGACAAAACTGTTTCATTTCCTATTCTGTAGGAAATTAAAACATCAGATGTTTCAGAAGACTAACATCAGAAATGGTAGAAAGGAAGAAAATCCACACATCTGTTACTTTAATAACTATGGTTCTTAAATGGTTGGATTTCTCCCTGCTATGTGAGACAGTTTTCCCTTGCCATATGCAAAGCTGTCATGTTCTAGATTCTCTCTCCTAAAACTCAGCATTTCAGTACCTCTCAGCTGCAGGAATGTACCCACAGTAGGTACAAAAGGACAGGAACAACTAAGATCACCCACTATGCATACAGTAACTTACTTTTTCAGAAAAAAAAACCAAAAACCTCACCATGCTGTGTGTAGTATCAGTGTGCCAAATAATACCCATCAGCTTTAGTGGTGAAATTTGTGTAGTGAAATCTGATTTTTAGATTTGTGAAAGCATGGATGAGGCTGCATGCAGATGCACAGGGGGTAACCAGAATATAGCAGGTCTTCAAGCACTGCTTCAGGAGTCATCTAAGTCCTGGTAGAACCCACTCTGACCCCTGACCTCCTAGAAGCATTTCATAGAAGGCCTAGATACAGACTACTATCCTGTTGTACAGTCACTGGCTAGAAATAGCAGAACACCTAGACAGAATGCCTGCAGGGAAAATGAACAGCTTAAGAGATGTCTGAAGGTCTGACTCTATGCAGTTTAAAAAAAAAAAAAAAAAATATCAAAATGCCTTCTGATATCAAGACTGCAACAGATAAATTAGACCTAAAAGAAGATGACTTGAAGCAGTTTCCTGGCCAAGATGAAATTCCCACTGCTTTTGAAGCAATAGAGGAAGAGAGACATGTGGCTGAAAGACAACAGAAAGGGATGTGAGGATGAGTATCACCCTGTATCTCCCTGTGTCTAGTAGAGGTAATGGCTATCAGGAACATCACATTTCATTACCAAGAATATGGAATCCAGAGGTTCAAATCGGGGATCCACCTTGCGAAGCCCCACAGTTGTCTTAGTCATTCATCCCAGGAATTTAAACTGAGGAACACTTGGGGGTTTTTTTAGTCCCTTTATAACAAAATGGGATGACACAGCCACTTAACAACTACTTAGAAATCCTAATCAGTCTTGAATTTTAATAGGGTGGTATGTCCTAAGCAGGGATGGCTTCAGTACTAAGTACTACTTTTTCTTACTGAGAATAGGAACTGTAGTAAAGGTACTGTTTCCTCAGGTACAGACACAAAGTCACCAGTGACCTCCACACTACCCATGTGGTCCTTGTCTGGGAAGGCCAAAGCTGTATCAGCTCCAAAAGATAAGGTTTTTTTGTAATCTACTGTGCCTCTATAGCCCCTGCATGAACTGAGACATCTCAGGGCATACTGGCACAGAAATGAAATGTGTTTATGGTGAGATATCTTCAGAAGAACATTCCCTGTCTTTAGTACTAACAGTGGAGAAAGTTGTTTCTTCTGAGAACTGGAATGTGCCAGGCCCACCTAGATATGCAAAGGGACCTGGAAAAGTGGCTCTTCTTTAGAGTAATTTTTGAAACATGTCCCTTTCTCTCTTAGTATGGAGGTAAAAAGACTGAACTTCACACAAAAACTATTCTGCATTCAAACAAGAACCCCTGTGGGGTCAGGAGAACAGCCAGAAGACCTTCCTCAGTAAACCCCACCAAGTCAGTTTTAAAAGTGAATTAGTTGCTAACAAGACAACAGACCACACAGTAGAAAAATGGCACACAAAAAGTTATTTCATCAGGAAATTTAAAGAAAAAAAACATGGCATTAGAAACACTGTCCACACAAACTTACATGGCATGTGAGGGAGAACAAAGTAACACAGCCCCCTGAAGACTGAAAAAATACTCTCCAACTTTAAGCAGCAAGTTCTTTCAGTAAATGTGCATATATGTAGTCAGAGACAAAAGGTTTGCAATTCTATGTATAGTATATAGACAATATTTCAAAGCTCCACCTTCCTTTTGCTGTTTTATGCAAAATATTTGTGTATATAAACAACATATGGATGTTATAAGTGTATGTGTATCAAACAGAAGGAAGGCCCTGACTGCTGAAAACCATTTTAGACAGGCTCTGAGAAACTGTTTTACAGTGAAAACAAGTATCTGAGGCTAAACAACATGTAAGATCTTACTGTGTTGAAGGCTCTGGTATGTAGCAGGAACACACTGCATATTCCATACTATTAATTCTTTTTTTTAGGCAGATCATAATTGGCTCTCTTAATCTAATTTGCATAAACAGAAAAAATACAAAAGAAAACTGTTCCAAATTCAAAATCAAATAGTAGCATAGAAACTAAGAAGGTAGAATCATGTTTTGAACAAATTAATAAGTATGGTTTTAAAGCATTCTCCTGATACATCAAGTATTTTATCTGAACTAAACGGGATAGCACTAAGTGACTCTAGTTTGCATATGGCCATCTCTCACTTCCTTATATTTGGATAAATAAAAAAATGGAAAGCAAGCAATGGATGCTGATCCAATATTAAATATCAGAGTTATAAAAAAACCCAACAAAACAATACAAGTAGCAGAGCAGTTTAGGAGTAAGAAAACCAAACTCATTTTTAGATCTTTGAGAGATTAAAATACTATCCTGTGCAAAATTAGTGTAATATCCCATAAGCTGCTGTCACACATTTGTGGGGATAGTACCCAAGTATAAAATCATTAGAAGTTGCTGAAGTGATACATATTTTATAAGAAACTTTTCCTGTTCCTTCCACAAATACAAGAAAATGGTTTGGCAAAACCTCATCTTCCCTACTGCATTAATCTTCATTTTCTTTCGGATTCCTACCAAAGACTTGATTCTTCCCTAATACAAACAGCGAGGAGTGAACTGAACTTCTGCCCAAACCCCTCCAAATTATTCCTCCTTTGGGAGCACAGAGTTGGCTACTTATGCTTCAGGGAAGGCCTTACTTGCCATTTCATTAGCTAATGCAGGGCAGATATTGGAGGAGAGCCTCACAGTTTTGCAGAAGTACAATAACCTTGGAAGGAGCTTGGTTCCCTAGGTACTGGGTAACTGTGATACCAAAATGTTAACAGCAGTTCAACTACTAGTTCTGTAGTTCAACCACAGAACTTGTACACCCCTTTTCCATTACACACTGCAGTTGGGTAGTAGCCTGATGACTGGCTTAGTTTCACAACTTGATGGCTGCAAAACAAGCAGCACTATGGCTGCATTTAGTATCACAGAATTTCCTGAGTTAGAAGGGACCCATAAGGATCACCAAGTCCAACTCCCTGCTCCTCGCTACCTCAGACTAAACCATGTGACTAAAATATTTGTCCAGATGCTTGCTGAACTCTGACAAGACTTGGTGCTGTGACCACTTCCCTGGGGACCCTGTTCCAGTGACCGACCATGCTCTCGGTAAAGAGCCAATGTCACAAATGAGAAAGATTTGGAAACATGGCTGGTTGGAGCCCACTGAAAGGAATGAAAAGCAGCAATGACTGGGCATAAGATACACACTGTCCTGTAGGAGAGGATGCATGAGGGAAGGGGAGAAGCATCCCAGGCTAAGAAGGTACATTAAAATTAGTAGGAAAGACTGGGTTGTCTGGGTTTCACAAAAAGCTGCTGAGAAGAGAGGTCACATTGAAAGATTTAATGAGAGACACTGTAGGAGACCTCACTATTGATGGTTATATACTGCTATCTGCAGTGCGCACCTGTGAAGACTATTGCTATTAGGCTCCTTTGAGAGGTCTTGTTTCCAGATGGCTTATATCTTGGCCTCTTTTACCCCATTTTTAGTGTTGCATTTAGATGGATGCTGCCTTAACCTCATCTTCCTATCTATGGAGGCTAGAATCCTCTTTTGCCTCACTATTCCAAATTCCTTACTAATGACATTTGCCCTCAGTAGCAGCTATCACCCTCTTTCCACAAACACACTCTGGGCACTAGTCTCAATTCTACGCATGTTCTTGCATATATTTCAACACTCCAACCTCTTCCTCCAAATCAAAGAAAGCAGCATACCCTCAATTCTCCTCTCAAATAGACATTAATAATATCATCATCATTGCTAACTAGCTTCCCTCAGTTAGGCCTGCATCTTGAATAGAAGAGTTCTATTACTGATCATCTGGTATCAAGTAACTGCTTTCCCATCTCTTATCTATTGATTCCCACCCTTTACTCATCTCTCTAGCACCTTTCAAATTAATAGCTCATTTCTAATATCCCACTTTTCACCCAACACACCTCCACACACCGTTTTTCTGTCACCTAAACCATATAGAATATAGCAAAGATAAATAGAAGGCAAATAAAGCCATCATTTTCCTCTCCCTTCCTTCTTCAGCTCTTATCTTCTGAAATGATCATGGAAGGGCAACAGCAAATGCCTTCTGGGAAAAACACAAAGGCAGTTTCTACTGCCTTTTGATACACTGCAGGTCAAAGGTGGTGAACCTTTGAAATGGTGCTGAACATTGGGTTCATGTAACATATTACTGCATCCATAGATATGGCTATAAAAACCCCTCGCTGCTTGAAATTAACACCTTATTGCTTTATTAAAAATGGATTGAAAACTCTTCAGTTCTTCAAAATACCTTTGGTTTACATGAATTTAATTTTGCTGAATAGAAACATACTACAAGGAACACAGAAACCTGCAAGCTTAAAATTTATCTGCCAAAAACCAGCTGTTCCAAACCAGACTATTTCATGGTGCCATGACTTTAGAAGAAAGCTGTTTTCCATTATCAGCATGTCTTCTCAACATATTAAAGAAAAAGCTTTTAAAGGCAAGAATGCTTCATTCTGACACATTCTTTTATATCACAATACCAAAAGAAGTTACTACTACTTAGATTGTTACTAAGTTCATGTGTTCTCTTATATTGCATGTCATAATTTGAGCAATTGTCTTTATCTATAGAAAATTAGTAAAATGCAACAATACTGACATAGTGTTATGGAATCTAGTATCTAAAACCTTCAGCTCTCTGGATCTGTTCAGAACCATGTAACAAATTGGTCAACTGCAAATTATTTTTCAATACTTACTTCCAAGTAAGCAGGCAGTGTATTTACTTTTTAAAATACTGCATTACTTTGTATCTACAGACAGGAGGTAGGATACAAGCATCAGAAACACTGCTAGCCAAATAAAACACCTTATAAGATCTTATCCATCTTCCAAAGAAACTATATGTTAAAACTAATTCCAACCTATCACGTGATTACTGAAATATTGATTTGCAGGGATAAAAATTTGTATTTGAGAGACTTTCTTCCTTTTTACATGGACATGATATGATGCTGCTATCTCAAAAGAATATACATTATCACAGAAATGAAAGTGCTACTAAAAACCACATGGTGACTGTAGTGAGGCACTGAAAGAAAATGCAAGTGTGAAACCTTTTAGTTACTGCATATACACACGGTATGATACTGTGTTTATCCTGCCTATACAAATAAAATGGCACTTGGTGAATTCTGTGCAGAGGTCAGATCTTTTAGACAGCAGAATCTAAGCAAATTAGGTGTTTTTTTTTTTTTTCTGTATTTCTATCCCAGTTGCCAACATTTAGCTTCTTTCTTTTCCACTAGCAACAAAGCACCAGAGGCTGTACTGTACGGAACGAAGCAGGTGCCCTAAGAATGTTGGACAAACATACTGGCACAGCAGGAAGTCTGCTTATGTTTGGGAATGTAAGTCACTTCTGTCAGGGTTAGGAAACCGCAACAAAATTAGTAAACACCTTTTGTAAAGCCAACATCCAAAGATGCCAAGAGTGGAATGACAGTCTGTGAGCATAACAAGAAACAAGAATCCATTCTGGTTCTTGTACTCCTGATGGATGACTGGACACAGGGCCTTGGTCAGGTGATTTTTTTATCATTTTTGTCATCACAGAGTCCTCGGACTAGTAGGATGGCCATCTAGAACTCGTCTTAATCATGTGTTTGTAGACACACTGCCTTGGGCAAACATGGTGGTATACCTGAAGGTGTTCCTTTAAAAAACTGTTCTTAAAAATATGTACTGCACCTACCTTGATGAGATAGAGATATATCAATCTCTACAATACATATATATAAATGTACATATATATTTAAACACTGACAAGCTTTTAAAATACTTCCATCCACAAACTCAGAATTTTGTATGTCTGGGGTACACAGTTTTAAGA
Organism: Athene cunicularia; assembly: GCF_003259725.1. Taxonomy (NCBI): domain Eukaryota; kingdom Metazoa; phylum Chordata; class Aves; order Strigiformes; family Strigidae; genus Athene; species Athene cunicularia. The sequence continues at coordinate 23,096,245 of NW_020799091.1, read as the reverse complement.
TACATATATGCTCTTTTCATTACATGCCCTGTATGCACAAGTGTTAGAATATTCAAACAGATCAATGTACTTGGTTTTGTACTTGTATTTGCATAGGATGAATGCATGTAATAACTAACCCCACACAACCACAGGGATGTAAACTTGCAGGATCCAAAATATATTGTGTGCGTTCACAAAAACAGACTTTGATAATCTGTCAAAGCCCACACGTGCAAAAAAATAGCAAGAAAACGGAACACACACCTCTATGTGAAGTTTGGCGGTGGGGTTTTTTTTAGAATATCAGATAAATTCTTGTCAGAATGCAGTATTTAATCTTCAAGTCTATGTTTTCTGCAAGTTACTCACAAATTGAGCATATTTATTTTCAGTGGAAATTTCTTTAATATGAATGCTTTTTTGTAAATTCTAATGGTTTTGTTCACATAGATCAAAATGTCAAAACAGCAAATGTCAAAATACTTGAAAAGGTTCAATTTTGCTAGAAAAGAAAGTCAATTGGCAGAGTCAAGTATAGTTAATACAGGATTCTAAATCATCCTAGGTGGAATAGATGTACTCACACTAGAACTTTCAAGCAATTTCATGTTTTCTTCCTATTAGTGGATTAGCTAGCCCTAATATTAATTATCTCGGTGACAAGTGAAAGATCCCATTTTTCTGGAATCAGAGTGAATTATTCTTAAACATTAGTATCAAGATCATAGTCACTCCTTGCATTTTGCATATGATCTACAGATCACTGAAAGTTTCCTGTTGCACTGCAGCAAGAAAAGGAAATATAACACAAATTAGCTTAACTTGCTGCAAAGTACAGCAAGATACTTCGGCAATCTCACAAAAATTTCATACTGGAACTTGTTACAGTGAGTTCAATTTGATCTTTTAATGTAATACAGTACATTTTTATAAACTTAACATCATTGCAGAAGAGCATGCTAACTGAATGTTAGCAATTCATCTTTTATACATAATTATACTCTACTGTAGCTACTGTATGCAGATCTCAAAATGTTAGTACATAAAATATTCATTTTCTTTATATGAGATGAGAATGAACTTAGAAGAGGTTTGACTATAAGAATGAAATATTTGCTGTGCCTATTTCTCAAGAAATAATGAATTACACATTAAAACCCAAGAAATCAACATTTAAATTGCAAAACTATATTTTAAATTGACATTAAACATTATGATCAGTAATGTGCATCAATATTCGATGAAGTTTAACCTAACCATGTTTATGCACATAAAGCCTCAAGAGTCTGCAGCAGTTTCGGCATCAATTTTTCATATTTTTATATAAAATGGACTTCATGGTAAATCTGTCATAAATGTTTTCAGTGCAATTCTGTCAGAGGAAAATATAAAGGTAGCTTTCGATCATTTTATACCATTAAAAAATTCCAACAACTTGCACTTGCACTGCTGAAGCATAAGTAGGCCAGTTCTGTGGTGCCAACTATTTCAAAGTCAATTCAAATCAACCATAATTGCCTTTTTAGGCAGCTTTTCCCCCATATCTACAGGTATAAATGTTGAAAAGCTGAATACTGGGCGTGGGGTGCATCTGTAGTTAAGATGAGGCAGAATAATCTAATTGTTTGTAATACCTTTTTTCACTGGTTAAGAAAAAAAAAAGCATAATGGAAAAATTTTAAAGGTTTCTTTACTAGTTTGGAAGTCGGTAAATCTGTGTTTTAGTATTAGCCTTTCCTCTAATCTTTATAGGCCACCTTGCAGCTATAACTTACTTATGGATGGATTATATGTAAATGCTCCATTATTCAATAAGATAAATTTTTCTCAAGTTAGAAATTGATTTTTTCACATGTTGTCAACTGTAGGGAACCAGAGGGAGAACAGCACCTGAAATTATACTATGTGCTTGGCTAAGCATAGTGTAGTAACCTATACATTTTGGTTCAAAGACAGTTTGTAAACTGTAAAACTGCATACAGGATACCGCTTAAGTATTTTGTTTCTATTTTTTTGCAGATTATACCTAAAAAAAACCACAAACCAAAAAACCTCTCTGTGATAGCACGAAATAAAAATGGAGCTTCATTCAAATCTTGAATACCTTGACTGCAATAATCAACAGCTGGTTATTCAACAAAAACTTAGCTTGTCATACCAAAAAAATTTGGCTCAAAAAACAAAACCAAAAAGGAACAATAAACTCTCAATAAAAGGTTCTCTCATGAGGCAACCTACCATATACTACTGCTAGATACGAGTTTCCAAAAAAACATTACATCCCATTTTCAGCACATTTTTCATAAACATGCAACTTCACTATAAAATACAAAACACTTGGCTCTCAAGAACAGCTTTATAAAGACACACTGCATCAATAAAATTTTTCTTTGTGATTAACTTTACATTGTAATAAGAACTGTATTTTCACTAATGTTTATATATCAGATTTCATATTATAATGTAGTAATAATTTGCTCTTTGTGAACATCATGTTCAGAAGGAAATATCTATACACATTAACATACTAGACTATTAAAAACTCAGTTACAGAATTTTATTGATACAGTAGATTAATAAAAACTGATAGGGGAAGATAAAATGGGTAGGGTATTCGGTACATTATTTAATAACACACTTTTAAACTTAAAATATTTTAAATCCTTTTTGAATTTTCAATGCCACTAGAAGTCCAGAAAAGTCTGGCATCAATACTGAGGTGTAAAACAAGTCAAACAACTTCTTTCACAATTTGCATCTCTGTATTACTCTATCCAACATTGTTCAGCTGTAAGAGGACGTAATTTAGCACCTCTGATGATAGGTAGGTGCCTAAAGGTAAACACTAGGTTAGATTCATGAAGGAAACAAAAACCATTTTTTTTTATTTCTTCTTTTCAACAAATAGTGGCAAAAGAAAGTGGCACTATTTGTTCAACTGATTATTTTTTTTTCACAGTTAAATGTCAACAAGAGTACAAATACGAACACTGACAGATATTGCTTGAGATCAATTTTCCACAACCTCTGTTCTTTTTTAAAATCAATAGATCCAATAAACAGTGGGGTACTGTCAGTTTAAAGCCGCAGATAAAAGCTATACAAGCACTTTAGAAGTCAGAAACATTAAAAAAAGAACTATTTACAGTTTTCTTCTTTAGTTCATATGTCTACAAAGCCAGCGCACATTACACTTCACAAAAATCCACAGTTAATGATATCAACATGTGTGTGGCTAAAGCTTGTGACCTAGGGACTGCAAATGCAGGGGCAGTAAAAGTAAAATAGGTTTTGTCTTTTTTTCAGCAACCCCATTTGTGCACTAACAGCTTCATTCAGTCTCAAGCTTTATATTAAAAGCATTCTTCAAAGCTTTCACCTGGAAGGCTGATAACTACATGCTCACTCATCGCCTTTCCCTTTTGGAAGTTCTGCGACGGACCTGTTTGAAAAAAAAAGTATTTTAAATGTGTTTTACAGAAAAATTCAAGAATAAATTTCATAATGGAAAAAAACGCTTAGTCTCACAACAATATTTGAATAACTGTATACAGTGTCATTCATTACTCATTTTATCACAGGTACAAATCTTAGTCAATGACCAGGACATAACTTTGTTATGGAGCCTGCATCCTTCAAGTATTCAAAAATAATCTTGTTTCCTTTTTCAGAGTGTTCATATATTCAGATGCTGTGATCAGATGTGTCCAAAAGCATGAAGGCATTCACAGTTACATTTTTCGTATTACTACTAACATTACTAATATATTTGTATGAAATAAATATAAAAAACTTATTCTGATGTATTTGCATATACTGGTAAGAAGAAGAAATTGGTTTAGGATTTTGCTCCAAGATTGGACGCTTACTTTCCAGTATGATTCATTTTGTGTTCCTGTTTTGTATAAAGAAACATTATTCACTATTATAGTCTAGCTGAGAAGAATGGACACCTAGAAAATAATTTCCATGAGGTACTACACAACTCAGGCAGACAGATAACAAAAGCTGTACAGAACAGAAAATTTAAGATGCTTGACAAAAAGTGACATTTTCTAAGAAATACAGCTTCTCTGGGAAACTACAGTGCAGCATCACTACAGAAGAGTGGCAGTTGACAACCGCCTCATTCATTTTAAAGGAGGAAGGTTAAGTTTTAAGAACAGGAGAAGTCATTCTCTGAACACTAGTACACAGAGGATACCACAAAGACTCACAGGTACTTCTCTTACATTGATTGTGGAAACTTCCTCTTCTTCCATTACTTCTTCCTGGGGAATGTCATCACTGACAGGTGAACTGCTCTGAAATACATCCATCTCTTCACTAGATTCATTCTCTTTACTGGCTGCTTGTTTGGAACGTCCGGCACGGCTGCAATCAGAACAAAAATAAAGATCAGTTTCACAGTGTATAGGCCTGCACATGTATAAACTGTATGAGAGCAAACATTCTATTTTACAAGAACAGCAGCCTTAAGTTTCATGTTATATTTGTATCTTATATACCTATCTAGCTCATCCATACACAGAAGAAGTGGAACTAGGAGGCTGGACAAGAGCATTTGAAAACCAAATTCTTCTAGAATAGAGGGCTAGAACACAAAGTTGAACAATTTTTGCTTCTGTAGACAAGACAGGTTTTTCTCTTCAGTGCCAGAATACAGCCACAGAAGGTTGACAAAACAGTAACAAGTGAACTGGAAAAGCCAAACAGCCAAAGACTAAATACTTGTCTTTTTTAAACTCCTATTAATTCCATGAATATCTGTACTCCTATAGGAGTTTATGCACAATAAAATTTGAGTAACTGCATTTATGTTTTTACAGAGCTTAAAGAACCCATATTGCTATTTATAAAATTAACACTATAATGAACCTAAATGTAAATCTTCCAAGCTAGGTCATGCTAAGAGCTAGGGATAATCAGGATAACAATACCTTAATCAGGATAATCAAGAACAATCAGTCAACAATATCTTAAATTGTCTGTGTTAGTCATGGGAACTGAACCACATGCAAGAAGCACCCATTTGCTTAAAATGAGAACTAGTCCCTCCAACACCTTAAAAAAAGCCGCCAACCAGATACACTTCTAAAACTACACAACTGCACCTACATTACCATTTTGGTTTGGGTCATTAACACAGTTTAGAATCAAATCACTGAATCATCCTGCTTACTGCAGACACAGTCTTGGTGCACCCAAACTAAGTGACTTTTTTGGATTAAATTAAACCAGAAACTCTTTTTCCAGACAGACAACAAACAGAATTCAATTCCCAGTGGGGGCATACACATCCAAAACAACTGTCCTTTGACAGCATCAAACCACAGATGTGGTGGGAATTTTCAGTCCCAAGAACCCCACCAAGATCCATACAAAATAAAATCTCTGAATTGCATATAGTATAGTGGGCATTTCAGCACCAATCAACCAACCAACATGACACCCTTTGAGAAACAATACAAATTAGCCCAAATCAAGCCTTCTAAGACTGATAGAAGCAACAGAATTGAAAACAGAAGAATTATTCAGAAGTTAGGTTCATCTTTTCACATATTACAAAAATAAGAAGTTCACATGCACTAATTTGGAACCCAATGAGCTATCAGAAATAGATTATACAGTATCACCTCATAGGTAAAATCCCAAATTCTTATGCCAAATCCATCACCAAGGAGCCCAGGAAGCTTTAAGCATTTGGATTAAATACATTCTATCTTGTGGCAAACACAGTGCTGCTCAGTCTACCAACTCCCCTTAGTTGAAACTGCTGTATGTGTGAAGAAAAGGGAGAAAGGTCAGACTACAAGGCACTGTGAAGGCTGAGGAATTACTGAGGTCTCACCTTTTTCTTGCAGATTTGGAAAAAAAACAGTAAAAATTGGGTGGTCTGATCACAAAAAATAAAAAATACACACTTTTTTTTTTTTTGAATGAGATCTAGAATAGACCCAACAACTCTGGATCCTGAGACAACTTACTTGGGCTCATCAGGCCAGGAATAATGTATATACACATGAACAAGAGCCATGCCTGTTATTGATCATGTGCGCTGATACAGTTTACTTTCTGTTTAAAATGTGTAAAGAAACACACTGAGTTCACTGATCTCACTGAGAAGTAAATCAGAAGCTACCTCATTATTTACTGAAGGACATCTCTGACAAAGGCCACATAGCACATCACCCAACAATAACTGGTTGGCACGTCTTCTTTGCGTGACAGTAGCAATTTCTAACTCTTGTTCCACTGCACACGTAGCAGTGACTTCTGTAGTAACCAAGACAATATTGGGATCTGTGTGTCTGGTTACAGAGTAAAGGAACGGGAGAGGTCTGACCTGAGGTGGGAAACCAGAACACTGGAAAGGTTGGGATACTGTGTATGCAAAATGCCAGAATGTGCAATCCAATGTGAAACTAGAATCTGAATTGAGGGTACAAGCTTGTTTAGGCAAAGATATCCAGTACAGAAGATCTCCGGGGACAGGCAAATTGGTACATTAAACTGCCAGAGGAAGATCAACACAATGCTAACTAAGTCCAGAAGCTAGAAAAGCAACAGAGCAATACAAAATGCCAGACTGAAGATAGGTGTAAATAAGTGCCCTAAGGAATTTATCACCAGGTTCTGGAAAAGTATCTTGCAAATCTGTTCCATGAGCTGCAGTTTGATACCAGTGGACAACTAAGTCCTGCCCACTTGTACACCTCTGCTTTACATATATTGCATATACATGTACAGAAAAGGTAGATACACCTGTAGCTTCCAATAGTAGGCACAAAAAAAGTGAAGCTAGCCACAGAGTTTACCTTTACTTTGGAGCTTAATACGCCTCAGAATTTTCAAGAGCTACTACCCTTCATAGACTGTAGCCCATTTTATTAATTTGGAAATGATTCAAGTGGATAATAAGAAGGCCACAAATTAGAAAGTAAACGAACATTAACTTAGGGAGAATCAGAATAAACTTAATTCTCCACAGTAACCATTTGATTCTTCCTCACTATCCAGAATAAATGGGAGCACTTTTTGCTCCTTGAAGTCCTATTAAGGCCCTATCTTCAAGGCCCTCATGTGCTTTATTGACTTCTCACCTAGAAGAGCAAAGCTACATATATGCTATTTGAGCATGTTAAACTTACTCGTAGCCTCTTGCTCCCATTTGAGATGTTCTAGGAGAAGCAGCTAGGGAAAACATTTTAGAAATAACAATGGCAATTTGTTTTCTTAACTGTCAATTAAAGTATTCTGAAATATTTTCAGTAAATGATTGTTTGGGGGCACAGAGGCATATTTTTAATTTTCACTAAACACAGATTTATAAAATATTCACCACTTACACTTTTTTTTGCTGTGATGGTGGTGTTTTTGATGGCCTTCCTCGTCTTTTCTGTGGCGTAGACTGTGCTGATTCAACTGTACTAGTTTCAGATGGTTCTGCTCTGTTTTGAGGAAGACCCAAATTGCAAAGTATCAAATTATAACTAATGTCCAAGGATAAAAAAGATGCAGCTTACAAGAAGACGAACTTACCTCTGCTGTGTTCTTTTCGGTGTCCGATTTTGCCTGCCCTTTGGTTTTTGTTCAATGTTTTCAGTTTGCCTTTCTTCCTCCTCCTCCTCCTCTTCTGTTGCAGCTGCTGGTGGCTGTTTTTTTTTGTTCCTTTTTGATGACTTTGCTACTGGCTCTTCCTTTGGTGTTCCCCCATTATTTGCTTTGGGAGGGCGTCCTCTTCTCCCTTTCTTTGGTGGACTGTTCTGTTCATCCTCACTTTCTATTACATCTTCTTTTAGCCTTTTTTCCTCTTGCCATTGTGTTTCATCAGATTCTGAAACAACTGCAGGTCTCTTCCTTCCCCGTTGACCACTTCGAAGTTTCTGCTCTTGACCCAGTTTATTTAGGTCATCTATGCTTAGTTTCTCTTCTGAATCTGTGATAGCTGTTTTCTTCCTTCCTCTAGGCTTCTCCACCTCTGACTGAAAAGGTAATATTACATCTTTAAATTAAAAAGTTAAGCTGCTATACTAAATTGTCACGTACACAAAAGCTACAGAAACTTCACCCAACAAGAGTCCTCAAGTTACACAAGTTGTCTACTAAGATTGTCTACCACATCCGTTTCAAAAACCTTTGCAGAAGTATGAACACATGCATACATATAAAATGTCAGATAAGAGATAAAGATTATTTCAAAGGTGAGCAGTTAAAACATTGAGGTGTGTAAGCTCTTCCTCATTTGTATCCTCAGCTATGACAAACACAATTGCCTAGAACACCCATAACTGTGTTTTTATTAATACAAAAATATAAAGATATAGAGGATGGGAACTGTTGACCTGTGGCTTCAGCCCTGTCTGTGAGTTGCAGGGTGCTTATGCCTGGCTCCCATGCTGGCAGCAGCAAGGCAGTAACAAAGACGACAGTGGACAACCTGAATTTATAATTGCTGAACTACAGGAATTAGTGGTAGCTGCCAAAGCATTGATGTCAAAGCTGTACTAAGACTCACAGCAAAAAAACTGATTGTTAAGTCACAGAATAGCTTGGGTCAGAAGGGACCTCTAAAGATCATCTCATTCCAACTCCCCTGCCATGGGCAGGGACATCTTCCACTTTGATCAGATTGCTTAAAGCCCCAAAGGCCTTGACGCCCGCAATGATGGGGTATCTGCAACTTCTCTAGGAAACCTGTTCCTGTATCTCTCATTGTAAAAATTTCTTCCTTATGTCTGTGAGAGCCGAGCAACCAGGCCTGTGAAAAATTAAGACAAACAGCCTGGGAAAGCAAAAGTTGAGGCTGATTGAAGATTTGCCTCAAACACTCCCAAGACAAAACCATGAGTCACAGGGTGCTTTCTGTGGAGGCCGAAGCTGATAAGGCTGCCCGATGTATCTGGGGGAGAGAGCCCTGTGGAGACGGGACGGCTCTGCCCTGGGGCACCTGGGCAGATTTCAAGGGCCATGTGTCCGGTGAATGAACTTTGCTTCATTATCCACGAAATGCATATTAAAGTTGACACCCCTCAATATGCTAACGAGGGCTGTCATGATCATGCTAGTGACATCATCCCATGAAACACCTTACCCCTCCCTGTACATGGGATACGTAGGTCTGTGGGTTGACCTAGGGGACGGACCCAAGGAAAGTGGGTATAAATCAAAGGGGAGAAGAAAGGGCTCTCTCTCTCTCTCTCTCCCTCTTCCTGCCCCCCCCCTCGCCCGTCTGGAGAGAGCAGTGAAGCAAAGACGACGGATGCCAGCGAAGAAGATAGCTGCCTCCTGGAATCCTCGCCGGCAGGAGCAGCGCAGGAACCTAGACCGGTGATCTGTACTCCCCCATTCCCTCTATCTCCCTCTTTTCCTTTTTTCTGTTAAGAAATGTAAAGCATATTATATTGCTTGCCACAGCTTGCTCTGTACTTAGCCAGTATATCATGTGTTCAATTAGTGCATTGTAGGTAGTTAATAAATGCTTGAACTTGGAGACTTGTTGTCCACTCCAATTGGGGATTTGCGAATCTGAGTCACTTGTCCCCCTCGCTGGAGCGGGACGTGACAGTGTCCAATCTAAACCTAACCTTGTTCAGTTTAAAACCACTGCCCCTTGTCCTGTCACTGCAGGTGCCATCCTTCTTAGAAGCCCCCTTGATGTACTGAAAGGCTGCAATAAGGTCTTCCTGGAGCCTTCTCTTCTCCAGGCTGAACAACCCCACTCTCTCAGCCTGTCCTCATAACAGAAGTGTTCCAACCCTCTGACCGCTTACTGTGACCCTCTGCTGGACCTGCTCCAGCAGGTCCTTGTATTTCTTGCACTGGGGGCCCCAGATCTGGACCCAGTACTTCAGGCGGGGTCTAACCAGAGCAGTGGTAAAGGGTTGGAGAAGCACCTCCCTTGACCTGCTGGCCATGCTTCTTTTGATGCAGCCCAGGATACAGTTGGCTTTCTGGACTGCAAGCACACATTGCTGGCTCACATCCTATTTTTCATCCATCAGCATCCCTAAATCCTCCTCTGCAGAGCTGCTTTTAATCCATTCATCCCCCAGTCTATATTGATACTGGGACTGCCCTGAGCCAGGTGCGGGACCTCGCACTTGGCTTTGTCGAACCTCATGAGATTCACATGGGCCTACACCTCAATCCTGTCAAGATCCCTGTTGATAGCATCTCCTCCCTCTAGCGTAATAAGAAAGGTAGAACTATTTCTGAACCATAAGCTTTCAGAACAGAAACTATTCCTTCACCTTTCTATGCTCTAGTTCTCTAAATTGCACAGTAAAGAGCATAAACCAGTTCAAAGATTTCAATAAGCAGGTATTAGGGCCAGAAGGATTGCTCCAACCAACACCTACCAGGGGGAAAATTAAAAAATGTACCCACCTACCATTTCATGGGGACCATGACTATTTCTTTTTGGACCATGAAATGGTCTATAAGTCCAAATATTTACAGTATTTCAGTTTCACACGGATGTTTATTTCACTATCTACTACATTTCAACACACACAAGCACTCATTTATTAGTATTTGTCACACTGCAATTTAATCTACAAAACGACAGTTACACCACTTAAACCCAGAACTGATTCTTTTTTTCCTTCTGTGGAGGTTTGAACTCAGCCAGCAGCCAGATGCCACATGGCTGTCCATTCACCTCCCCCTCCCCACTCTGGTAAGATAGGGGAGGGACAAAAGAAGAGAATTCGTGGGTTGAATAACAAGAAATAATTTACTAAATATAACAAGAGAACAACAGTAACAATAGTGAGTTCAAAAAGAAATGGGTAAAATGCCGCAGTGGCTTACAAGGGCAGCAACCACCCCTCACAGCAACAACACTGACTGATGAGCAGAGGGTGCCCGAGAGAGCCACACCCTTACCTGGGCATGACATCACATGGTATGAAACACCCCAATGAAAATTAACTCCATCCTGGTCAAAACCAGGACACTTTCACACCTCCTTTGTGACATAAGATAGATGTCAACTTACAAATATATGTCTGCACTTTATCCATAAACCCTGGTCAAGAAAAGCATGAAGCTAGAAAGGATATGAGGGAAAAAAGTAAAAGAAATTGAAGTACAAGAACTGTACTAGAAAAAAAATAAGAAAAATGTTTGAGCGGGGATGACATCTCCTGCCAGTTCATGATTTCAGTGACAAAACTGTTGATCTAGATGAGTGACATGCTCATTATTGTCTGTTCTATTTCCTTTTGCAGTGATTGTGGACATCTGTCATTGCAGCTGCTTTGACCAGTTGTAGCCAAGTTTCAAAGTTTCTCCCTCAGGTTAAACATTGTCCCACAACCTTAGAACTAACGTGTTACTCTGTGCTGTAATCTGGACAATCTTTAAAACATGGACTTTCTGTTCCCCAATTAAAATTCTGCTTCTCAGCTAATGCTTGCTATAATCTGCTCTTGAGCTCCAAAACCCAAAAATGAGTTCAGAATCAATGACTTTAAGCAGCTTGCTTACATATTCAAAGTGAAATACAAGTGCCCTCAAAAGTACATGTAATACTGAACTCTCTATTGTTTTATCACTTAGCTTTGTTGGTTAGCAGTTCACCCTAATGCTTCTAGGCATGAATTACATGCCAGCAGCTGTTTGAACGCTCAGTTTTTTCAAGGTTTACAGCTGAAGTGACATACCAATACAGGAAGCATCAGAAGCGTCATTTTTTTTTTTTTTACAAGAGATTACTGATTTTTCTTGTTTTGTTATAAGCTGATTTGGCTTTCCAACAAGATATCACAGTATAACATGCCTATTTACACTAAAAGACAAGCAAAAAGTCAGGATGTTTTTACTACTCATTAGCTTATGCCCCAAGCAACCTAGAAAAATGCAACAGACTGCAGTAATGGGAGAAAAGAGAAATATCAGACACAGTCAAAAAAATAAAGCAGCAGTGCCATCAGATACTGGACATCCTTAACGCATTCTATAAAAAATAGTTGTAACAAACCTGATGTTGTTTGTATTATTACTTTTTCATGCATATCCCAAATATTATGAAGTTTACAGAAGGCCAACTGTTACTAAGGCACAAAGAACTGAAATTTACCACTGAATGTGAAATTCTTATTATTTCAAGTACTCTTAGAATTACAATGCAATTAGAATTTCCTCTGGTGATTTATTTTTCTGCATTCTGATATAGGTGTAAAATCTGTTGAGACAATATTTAGCCTGTTTATAACCTCATTAACATATTAAAGCACTACATCTGAGTGAGGATCCAAATAATTTTTTCTATCCTCATTAGGAACCTTTAGCATTACTGGTCTACATAAATACATAAATCCATCAGTAATAATTAGCAAGGACAAGGCTATCACTTTCAAGGGCCTACCAATCTCAAAGGCCTTGGTTAGTGGTCATTCACTAAAAACCTGTCTCAGACAGACACACACAGTGTCTCCTGAATGATCCTGAAACCATAAAAGCACAGCAATGACACCATTCTGCTACCTCTCAGGGTTCAGTGTTCTCTCAGAACAGTTTGTTTATCTAACAGCACAGGCAGTGTGCTTATTAATCATTAAGACTATTTTACATCACATTGGATTGTATTTGTCTATAAGTATCAGCTAGCTAGCTCACCCTGAAAGCCTCTTGAAGACCGTATTACGCACAGCTAGCTTTAAAATCACGCTGCAACTTCTACTTGTGGTACCTAGCATTCAGAACCAAGCATTTTCCTGACTTCTCTCAGTACAAGTTGCATACAAGAAAATAGAATCCATATAGCTATTCAGATAAGCCTTCCCTGAACTTCTAAATCCAATGTCAAATCATGATGTCCTCTTGGTGTTCTAGATAACCAAACAGTTCCTTTCAACAGCTGTAAGCAATAGCAAAGCACATCTGGCTAGAAAAGAATATGCCTTGGCACCAGTGATGGGACAGGACAAAAAAAAGGCGAGAATTGTAATGCATCAACTATAATGAGGTATTACCACTTTGCTAGCTACAAGCAAGAAACCATGTATGATACAGATTTTTTATAACCTCTGAAGGCAAATTTGAAGCTTCACATGCTCACATGCTCCCCCAAAACTCCAATACAGTTATCATACTCAAACTAACCAAATTAATTCTTCCAAAGCTACATTTCAAACAAACATCAAGAACACATACCAAAAAAAGCTCTACTATATATTGGGCAACATTTGAACAATGTCCCCAACACTTTAACAATTCCTGAGAATGAAACAAATTGTGGACTAGTTCTCATCCGCCTAGCTCTAGCAGAATCTACCCCGTTAATATTACTAATATTCTGCAAATCATAACTGATAACATTGAAAGCTTACAGAAGTTGTCAGTATGACGCAAAGGTAATGTAATGTACACATGAAAACCAGACAAACAACATTTTTTTAAACTGCATTTTCATACCCTAAACACATTTTGCAGTCATTTACAACATCAACTCAGTTTCATGTTTCAGCATGTATTTTTCAATATCAAGGTACCACCACAGTAGTTTTTATTTTAAAGTCCTGGTAACTTAAAATGAAACATCTGCAATGCAGCCAAACAGCTCACCCTTACAATATCAGAGTCGTCCCTTTTGTCAGCTTTCTTCCCTGGTAAAGGTGAAGTCAGTGTGAATTCTTCATTTTCACTATGGTCCATTTCAGTACTGTCAAGCCTAGAATGAATAAACATTTATTCTCCTCATTATTATAATACAGTGGGTAATCATTAAAAAAAATTAAACCCAACAATCTTCAGAAGAAATCTATTTCTAAACCATGAACAGCCTGTCAGAAAGAACCTTTCACTCACTACATATCACAGGCCAGCACATCCAAGTCTCGGGACAAAGATGTCAATCGTAAGCCAAGTTGAATTTTCTTTTTTCACTGAGAAAGATAAGCAACTTTTTGAAACAGAAGAGCCTTACTGAGTTTCTAAAGATCGGTGAGCATTTGTATACATTTGCATACATTTTCACATACCAAAGATCCCCACAGACAGACCAGCCAAACCAGGCTCACTTTCCTACAGTGAGGTAAAGACCAGTTCATCCCTCAACTTTCTGTTGTTATTTAGGGCAACAATTTAATTTCTATTTCATTTTCTACATATGGAAATGTGGACAATAACACCATCTGCATATGTGAAACACTGAGACCTACAAATAAAAAGTAATATACAAAAGCCATTTTGTTTCATCCGCCCTGGGGTAGGTAGAAGCAACATTTTAAAATAACAATGCACGTTCTTTAATGAAAACAAATACACTATGCACCAAAATGAAAAGTGGTATTCAAATATACAAACTCTTAACTCCCTGGCCTCAGCACTGCATAAACTGAGAAAGATGTTCTCATTCCTAAAAGTATAATATCTGTAATAACTGTGATGTAATCAGAAGCTCAGGTTTTATACAATGTCTTAATGGACTCAGTCAGACTGAGTTGGAAACACCATGCATACTGAATCATTGCCATCACTTCCAGAGGACTTTTCTTCTTTTGGTATCTCCACTCCAAACACCAGTCAGTTTAACTTAGATGAACTGGGGAGATCATGAAGATGACAGAATATCTTAGGCTGTGAGTGCAGCATATTTTAAAATGAACTGGATGTAGAAGAACAGCAGTGGTCTCAGATTCATTTCACTGGATATAGAGAAGAATCTGGATTCCAACCTGTCTTTAGCCAAAAACTGTATTTCAGCATGTGAACCTGCATGACTTGTAAGACATAAGCCCTTCTGTGGGCTTTCCATAGAGTTGAGAAGTATTTCTTGTAAAGCACTGCACTACAATTATTAATATATATTAAATAGTCACAAAGTACCAAATGAGAAGTCTTATTTCCAAACATAACATTTTCTCACAGTCTTGAAGTAATGTGAGAAAATATGAATTGTGCAGTCTATGAAATCTCTAAATGTCTGTGAGAAAAAAATATGTGACTTTCAGTTAAAAAAATGAACATAAAAAGATACAGTAACTGATAAATAACCTAAAAAATTGACACAAAATGAGCTCTAATTTTTAAAGACCCATAACTAGAAGACTAATGTAGCATTAGAGTACATGCCCCTCTCCATCAAAGAAGGAATCTAAAATCCAAAAAATGTTTATCTGCGAAGTCCAGCAAAGTGCAGGACAAATTTATAGAGGAGGAAGTCATGTGAGATCTCAACGGCTGACCAGTCTTTACTGTCTATGACATGCTGTTAACATAAAAGCAGGCCACAAGGTTTCTAGGAACTGCATATATATATATATATACACACACACACACACACATAAATGTATGTGGGGTTATATATATATTAAAAAATAACAGAAAGTAAACACATGAGACTCTCCTTCCCTCCTACAGCCAACTTGATGTGATTTTTGGGTTTTATTTTTTTTAAAGGCAAATTTATTTCTGGGGTTAGAAAGCCAAATTCATGGTTTCAGTTATACCAATATGGTACTATATCTTTTCTTCAACATAAGATAATAAAATTCTGTTTCTCACTTAGAAAAATATTATAGAAATATTCAAAGTTTCCATTACAAATACTTGAAATATCAAAGCTCCTTTGTTGTCTACCAACCTCCCTTTGATCCTTCCTGGAGAGCTTGGATTTGAACTGCTGCTGGCATTGCTTACAGTTTCCATTCGTGAAGATTTGGATTGAGACTGCTTGCCTGCTGACGAAAGAGGCTTATTAACTGCTCCAAGAACATTGGCTGCTTTGGGCTGAAACCAAAAATATATTTCCTTTATTTTAAGCTACAGGTTTAGATACTGTTAACATGTACTATGCTTAAAATATTCAAAGATTTCACTTTCTGCAATCAGTATCTTCATTTTAACATAAAGCACTAAACATTTTCATCTGAAAATTACAACAGACATGAGAAGGAAGCTGACAAAGCTCTAATCAAATAGCTAGCTGTCACCAAAAACTGTATTCTTCCCTGTACCATTACATTCTGTCCTCAGTTTGCTTTCTGCTGATCTAGCTGACTGAAGCAGCTCACCATTTGGATCAGATGAGCATCTGTACTGGCAAAACAGAAATAGAAGGAGGATAGCCCTTTCAGTAAAGAACCCATTAAACTGGCTCAGCTGTAATGGCAAACCACACTAGTTTTAACTGGGAATGAATGAGTCTCAAACATCAAATACTGTGGAGAAGATTCTGATACTTCATGCACAGATTTAAAAATGTTAGGCTTTTAATAGGTGCCAACATTTCCAGACACTGGTGAGCTTCAGGTTATTCATTTAAGTGGATTATCTTTCAGACATGCCAAATAGCTCTACCTCATACTAACTTGTGAAAGCTGAAAGAATTCAGTTACTCCTAAAGAGAATACACCTTTATGCCAAATACCCACATACAAAAAAGTTAAATTAAAGACCATTCCCTACATTTCTCATTATCTAGGATGATCTATCTTCTATTTTAATATTAGATTCTAGCTATATCTTAAGTTAGTGATAGCTAACAAAAAGTTCAACATGCACATCATAGCAGCTTTAAGTGTTCCTTTTTCAGAAATATACACCATGGATGTGCTGGTTATACTTTTATAGCCAGAGGGAATTTTACACTTACACCAAAGATTCACTCTGCACCGAGTACAAGAAAAACAGCATATCCTTTCCAAAAATAAACCTTGGAGAACAAAATCCAGTTTAAGAATTTACATCTATTAGTTTAGAATGTAACATTAATCAATAAACCGATACAGGAGCTCAAAAATCAGAGAGATGTTCAAATTCACACTGGACTGGACTTGCTACTACGGAGGGACTAACACTAACAGGGCCTGCACTAACAGCTCCTACCTTATCACAGAACCTACACTCAAAGCTTTGCTGCCCTCACACACTGTTCCTTGCTTACATCCACCTCACTAACATCAACTCAAGCTAGTCTTCTATTCACCAAAATAACACTCGCTAGACCAACTCTCATTTCATATTGCTCTCATGATAGGGAAGGAATTAAAAATTTTTGGTGGTCAAATACATCAACTTCAGAACAAAAAGGGAGCTAGAGCACCTGGTGCTAAAAATTTAAAATAATATAAAAGCTACCTTAGGTTTCAAAAGACTTTCAAATAGGAAACATGAGACGGAGCTACTGGAGAGAGTCCAGCAAAGGGCCACAAAGATGAAGGGACTGGAGCACTTCTCATATGAGGAAACTCTGGGAGGGCAGGGACTTTGGACTAGATGACCTCCAGAGGTCCCTTCTACCCTCAAACATTTAGTGATTCCATGATTCTTCATGATAGCATAAACATGTTTCTTGTTTAAAATTGTCACAGTACACTTAATGTCCTAAAAGTCTGAAACAAACTAGCAAGACTGTAATTCAAAAACTGAATGAGACAACTTAGTATTGCCTACTGATCAGAAATTGGAAGACACACAACTTTGTTTTAAAAACTTCTGCATCTTCACTAAGAAGTAAATCTCTAATCTGTGGAGTTCCGCTACTCCAATGTGCAATACAGCAATGATATATTCCAATAAGTAAACATTGGCTTTAAACTTCTACTCAGAAAGATGATCTTTTTTTTCCTACATCTGCAGTACCTCTGCTTTTTTTCCTAACTAGCATTCCTCCTCTATTAGTAAGTTACTAGCTCACAGCGTATGTTTCATTAGCAAAATTAAGGGTAATGAAGATAATGGACTTTTGTGTCTTTTGCAAGGTAGCAAATGAAATGTTCTCCTGTAATCTAGAACATGTCACATTAATCCAGATGAAAATCAATTTGTCTTTTCCTTTAATAGATTTTAATTTTATTCCGAAGAGTAGCTGGGTTTACTTTTAGTGAAGAAAGAACATTGCCATTCAATACAATGCATATTTCATAGAATCACAGAAAGGTTTGGGTTGGAAGGGACCTTAAAGATCATCTAGTTCCAACCCTTCCTACCATGGAGGCAGGCACTTCCAGGGAGGAGGCATCCACAACTTATCTGGGCAACTGCTTCCAGTGTCTCACCACCCCCACAGTGAAGAATTTCATGCTAATATCTCATCTAAATCTACCCTCTTTTGGTTTAAAGCCATTACCCCTTGTCCTATCACTACACTCCTTGATAAAGAGTCCCTCCCCATCTTTCCTGTAGGCCCCCTTTAAGTACTGGAAGGCTGCTATAAAGTTTCCCTGGAGCCTTCTCTTCTCCAGGTTAAACAACCTGAGCTCCCTCAGCCTGTGTTCATAGGGAAGATGCTCGTGGCCCTCCTCTGGACCCACTTACATAGGTCCATATCCTTATGTTGCAGGCCCCAAAGCTAGACACAGTATTCCAGGTGGGGTCTCATGGGAGTGGAGGGGAAAAAATCATCTCCCTTGACCTGCTGACCACACTTCTCTTGATGCAGCCCAGGATATAGTTGGCTTTCTAGGCTCCAAGTGCACACTGCTGGCCCATAGTCAGTTTTCATTCACTACTACTCTAAAGTCCTTCTCCGCGGGGCTGCTGTCAATCCACTCTTCACTCAGCCTATATTTGTGCATGGGATTGCCCCGACCCATGTGCAGGATGCTGCACTTGGCTTTATCGAACTTCATGATGTTTGCACAGGACCACCTATCAAGCCTGTCCAGGTCCCTCTGGATGGCACATCCCTTCCCCCAAGCGTGTCAACCACACCACACAGCTTGGTTTCATCAGCAAACTTGCTGAGGGTGCACTCAATCCCACTGTCCATGTCACTCACAAAGATGTTAAACAGCCCTGATCCCAGCACCAAACACCTGAGGCACACCACTCGTCACTGCTCTCCACCTGGACATTTAGCTTTTGAGTGTCCACCTGGACATTAGCTTTTTGAGTCTGACCATCCAGCCAATTCTTTATCCACTAAGTGGTCCATCCATCAAATCCATGTCCCTCCAATTTAGAGACAAAGATATCATGTGGGACAGTGTCAAATGCTTTGTACAAGTCCAGGTAGATGATGTCAGTTGCTATTCCCTTATCCATCAATGCTGTAACACCATCAGAAAAAGACCACCAGGTTTAGCAGGCACAATTTGCCCTTAGTGAAGCCCTGTTGGCTGTCACCAATCACCTCCTTATTTCGCATGTGCCCTAGCACAGTTTCCAGGAGGATCCGCTCCATGATCTTGACAGGCACAGAGGTGAGACTGACTGGCCTGTAGTTCCCTGGGTCCTCTTTATTTCCCTTTTAAAAATGGGGGTAATGTTTCCCCTTTTCCAGTCTGTGGGAACTTCACCAGACTGCCATGACTTCTCAAATATGAAGGATAGTGGCTTAGCCACTTCACCCCCCAGTTCTCTCCGGACCCACAGATGCATCTCATCAGGTCCCATGGACTTATGCACCTTCCAGTTCCATAGATGGTATTAAACCTGATCTCCTACAGTGGGCAGTTCTTCATTCTCCCAGTCTCTGCCTTTGTCTTCTGCAACTTGGGCGGTGTGGCTGGAGCACTTGCTGGAGAAGACTGAGGCAAAGAAATCACTGAGTATCTCTGCCTCCCTTATATCCCGGGTAACCAGAGCTCCTGTTTCCTTCCAGAGAGGGCCCATATTTTCCCTAGTCTTCCTTTTATCACTGACATATCCGTAGGAGCTTTTCTTGTTGTCCTTGATGTCCCTGCCCAGATTTAATTCTCTCGACTTTAGCTTTCCTAACCTGATCCCTGGATGCTCAGAGTGTTTCTCTGTACTCCTCCCAGGCTACCTGTCCTTGCTTCCACCCTCTGTAGGCTTCCTTTTTGTGTTTGAGTTTGTTCAGGAGCTCCTAGTTCATCCATGCAGGCCTCCTTGGCATTTCTGCCTGACTTCCTCTTTGCCAGGATGTATCACTCCTGAGCTTGGAGGAGGTGATCCTTGAATATTAACCAGCTTTCTTGGGCCCCTCTTCCTTTCCGGGCTTTATCCCATGCCACTCTACCAAGCAGATCCCTGAAGAGGCCAGAGTCTGCTCTCCTGTAGTTCAGGGTAGTGAGCTTGCTGTGCACCCTCCTCGCTGCCCTGAGGATCTTGAACTCCATCATTTCACAGTCACTGCAGTCAAGGCTGCCCTTGAGCTTCACATTCCCTACCAGTCCCTTCTTATTAGTGAGAACAAAGTCCAGCATAGCACTTATCTTTGTTGGCTCCTCTATCACTTGGAGAAGGAACCTCCTGGACTGCTGATGGCCTGCTGTGTTGTCCTTCCAACAGCTATCAGGGTGGCTGAAATCCTCCATGAGAACAAGGGTTTGTGAAATTGAGGCTACTCCTATCTGTCTACAGAGGCCTTCATCTGCTTGGTCTTCCTGGTTGGGTGGTCTGGAGCAGACCCCCACTATAATGTCGCCTGCCCCTGCCCTCCTTTTAATCCTAACCCATAAACTCCCAGATGGCTCATCATCCATCCCCAGGCAGAGCTCTATGCAGTACAGCTGGTCACTGACATAGAAGGCAACACCCCCAGCCTGTCTGTCCTTCCTAAAGAGCCTGTATCTTTTCATTCCAACAGTGCAGTCGTAGGAGTGTCCCACCACAGCTCTGATGCAAATAAAAGCATAGCCCTGCAGGTGTGTGCATGTCTCCGGCTCTCTTGTTTATTCCACATGCTATGTGCATTTGCATAGAGGCATTTAGCTGGGCCCCTGATGAAGCTGACTTACTGGCTGCAACTCCTTTGTGCTGCTCTTCAGGTGCTCTCCTGCTAATCTGTGACCCCTCTCCAGGTTCTGGATCATCCACTGCTAGCTCTAGCATCAAACTGGTACAAGTGGGATGGACTGAGATTCCCTTTCCCAAGCAACTTTAGTTTAAAGCCCTCTTCACCAGTTTGACAAGCCTATGTCTGAAGATGCTCTTCCTCTTCTCTAACAGATGGACCCCATCAGCCTCCAGTAAACCAGGTTCCTTAAAGCGAGTTCCATGGTCTAAGGAGCCAAACCCCTGGCTGTGGCATCAGTCCCACAACCAATTGCTGATTTGCCAGATTCAACTGGCCTTTCAAACCCCTTCCCTTTGACCAGGAGGACTGATGAAAAAACTACCTGCGCTCCAGAGTCCCTTACTGCTGCTCCCAATGCTCTGTAGCCCATCTTGATACTCCTCAAAATGCTGCTGGCTGTATCACTAGTGTCCACGTGAAACAGCATTGCATAATACTGGATTTGCACCAGGCTTGGTAGTGTCTCAGTGACATCCCTGATATGAGCCCCTGATAAGCAGCACACCTCTCTAGAGTGCATCAGGTCAGCAGAGGGGTGCCTCTGTACCTCTCAGAAGAGAGTCACCTACCACTATCAACCTTTGCCTTTTCTTAGTTGTGCTGGTCGTTAAACAGTGAGGAGGCCAGGCTGCCATACTCTGCTCCAGCATCCCCCCTGATGTGACAGGTCTTTCCTCTTCAGTCTGCAGAGCAGTAAAAGCAGTTCTACAAGGGCACCTCAGGCTTCAGGGGAAATCTCTTTCTCCTGCAGGTCCTTACTGTTGCAAGTTTCCATTCTTCTGCATTATTGGCCCTCCTCCCTTCTGTGTGTGCCAGCAGGGGGTTTTGGCTGTTTGGTTATGGGCTGTGGGTCCACAGCAGACTGCACTAGGAACCAGTTACCTAAGTCCTTCTTAGCCTCCCTGATGCTACGCAGCCTTTTCATTGCCTGCAGCTCAGCATCTACTGCAGGAGCTCCTCTATCTGGGCACACCTTTTACAGGCAGGTCTGCTGCCTGTCCCTGCCCCAGGAGAAAGGTCCATGCCCTTCCTGCAGCCTGAGGCCTGCACTGCAGCCTCTCCCTTCGGAAGCTCCATCTAGGTGGAGGCCTCGGCCACCACTGGGGTATATGGTGCAGACCCCCAGCTGGAGCTGCAGCCTTTGCTCTCTGACAAGTGTCCACCATTCTGCCTTGAGGGTCTGGCATGATGAGCGTCCTTGCCCTGTGCAGATGGTCACAGAATGGTGCTCAGTTGCCAGGTTAAGAGGACTTCGTCTCCCCACTCGGCCAGTGAAATGTCCCTCCTTCGAAGAGGCACCCTCCCGTGCAAACTGCTGTGCCCGGCCCTGTTTGCCCAGTGGTCCTGGTGGCTGGAGCTCCCTGTTGTGGGAGCAGGGGGTGGCCGCCATCACTCCTGGCCCCACCTGCGCCTCATCAGCCACTCTTCTCTTATGAGAGCTGCTGGCTCCTGGCAGGTCTCTGTGCTCCCCTGGGATTTCCCCAGCTCAGGAAACACCCCCTGTATGCCATGAACCCTCGCTCGGCTGCAGAACGTGCCTGCACCAGAGCTGATTGCCTAGCCAAGTGATTTAGAAAGAAAAATTAATATAACCATAGAAAAGCCAGTTATCTTGTAAGATACCGTAAAACAGTATTCAGCTTTGCCAAAGATTCATTTACGTGGTTTTAAAAATAATTTATATTAGAATTTTTCATAGCTGTCACTTCATATACAAAGTTGTAGTCTTCTGCAGAAAAAGAGAGTTAACTATTTTGAAAACTTGTCAAATATTATGGGGTGGGGTTTTTTTTGGACTCTTTCTTTAAAGACAGCAGGCTTTGCCTATTATTACCCCTACCAGCACAGACAGCAGTTTTCCCTTCTACCTATTTCTTTCTCTCTACTTGTTCACTAACCTTTGGTATATAAACCCTTTGAGCAGAAACAATCTATTTTCTTAAGCTTAAAGTGTTCTGTTAACTATATGCTAGTTTTCTTAAAAAAAAAAAAAACAAAAAAACAAAAACCAAACAAAAAACCCCCAAAGACACCAAACAGAAACAATCCAAACCAAAATCTCAAACACAGCAACAAAAAAACCCCACCCCCCCCACCATACATACCTTTCCAGGAGTAAAAAAAGACTTCATTTCTGGAGGAAGATAATTTTTGGTGTTACTGAAATTCTGTAAAGAAAGGAGGGGGGGGGGTTGTATGGAATAAAATCAGAGCAATAATCAATGAACAACATATACACATTCTGGAGGTAGTACTGAAACGTTTTCTTTACATCATTTATACTTTTGAAATTTCAAACCTGAACAACAGTATTGGGGAGGTGAAACATCAGTGTTTGTACACATATAGATATTTATGAAAACATATACATATGTACATACATTTTCAACTACATTATAATAGGGAGAAAACTGAAGTTACAAAAACTATTGAAAAAAACCCCAACCACCTGAATTACAACTAACAAAGATCTAAACAGACTTAACTCAAGAAAATGTAAATGCCAAGGTATACCTTGTCAGGCTGAGTAAAATATCTGGCTGGAAGTACAGGATCTTTAGGGGATTCCAAACTGTACGTTGTACTCTTTGACATAATAATATTCATTGCTACATCACAGACTGTGTATAGTTTCTGTAAATAACAAAATTAAAAAAAAAAACAAAATACATTGCAAATCTCAACAAAAGACAGTACCTTTCAAGGACAGAAGTACAAGAACTCAGAGTTTAAAAGCAATAATCTTAAACATTAGCCTGCATCTTAAACAGTGTATCACAGGGTAGTAAAATACAGGAACAAAAGACAAAAGCACTGTAGTCCCAGCAGCTGAAGAGAACTAGCTTTCAATATCCTTCTACACTTAAGAACACTGTATATCACAGCTTTAAAGACAAAGCTAAAAAAAAAAAAGGAAATAAATTCTAATCTCTGGGAAAAACAGATAAGTGGCAAATCTGTACGTTGCGTGATGTAAAAACCTCAAAAACAAGATCAGGGTTTGATACATTCACTACACAAAAAACACTGGAGACATTTAATGCATGTATTTTTCTTCCTATACTAAGCTTACTCTTGCACTTCTAAAATTAAATACTACAAAGCACTTCAGTGGATGATTTAAGCAGTAAAAATTATAGTTTACATATACCTAATGTTTAATAATCTTACTGAGATCAAAACAGAAGGACCACAAACTATTACAACTGCCTTGCAAATGTGCAAGATCTACTGAAGCATAGGAAAATAACTGTCATCTAAACTACAATAAATATTATTACAGTATCTAAAGTATCTTATCCCACATACAATTCTATTGAAAGACATTTTAAAGTTGGTATGTAAACCAAAAGCAACTCACTTCCAGAAGCAGGCCAGAATTAAATGCAATTTCCAATCAAAAAGTATCACCTACTTCATTCATTTTTGGATCATCTGGTCCTTGAGCATCCTTAGTCTGTTTGATATTTTCTACCATTTTCCTGATAAATGCATGACTGTTGTTTTCATTTTTAGCCATCAATATTTCCAGTATGAACCACAGGCACCTAAAGAAGAAATACAGTACTCTTCATAAATCAAAATGCACAGTTGAGAAAATTATTTACTCTAGGTTTTATGAGTATTATGAATTTGAACCCATTCTAACTCCAGGGAAACCACTTCTTTAGAAAAATAGTGGGATGAGCAGAAGGTGAAGGTTCCTCTGTAAGATACCACAGGGCACTAAAAAAGCATATATACTATTTCTCACAACATTTTACAGAAATAACTATAGAAATTACGTGCACTGGACAGCATATCAGGGTACCACAACAAATTAAAATTTTACTTAGAATAAAGTTAAGTTGTTTTAACTCTAGAAATAAGATTATTAGAAGTAGTCTTACTCTTTAATGTCCTTGAGTTGTTCAATGTCCTGTACTTTGACATAATCTGGGTCATGAGCTAGAAGATGGATAGTATAAGGAACAACGTACTCTGGTAGAAGTGACAACAGTTTCTCTGAAAAGCAGAAGAAAGATGCATCAAAAAACTATGTACCAAGAAATATGCTTTTCTACTACAGAGGAAAGAGAAAAATTTAAGGTCAGCATACATTAAGTATGGACACGTGGGCCTATCATTTCTTTATGATGTTGCATCTTATGGTTGATGTGCAGATGTTCCATGCATGCAAAAATTAAGATTTCAAGTACCTCTCACTCAGGGCTGCATATTTTCTATCTACCTTGAGAATACACCTATAGTCATCCCCAGCTCCCAACCCTTTCCTCAGTTCAAAGCCAAAGACTTTCAAAAACAGAAGTGAGGATAAATCACAAAATCTGCAATATATGAGACCAGCAAAATTGCAGGATAAGTTACTATTCTTTCTTTGGATACTGCAGCGTAGAGCCTTGCTGTCAACAGAACAGAAAGAAATGCCCTTTGCAGGGGCTTTGCTGTCAAATTGTCACAGTGTTCTCCAAACCCACAGCCTATCTTACCTATTTAAAGAAGGGACAGAAGGTAACATGAAAGCTGTACCACAGTAGCAGTGGACTGAGTTTGAAAGGCTCAATCCTACTTCAACAGAGCAGCACAACTGAACTATGACCATTGGGCCCCTCAGCACAAAAGGGACATTGAATGACTCGAGCGTGTCCAGAGAAGGGCAACGAAGCTGGTGCAGGGTCTGGAGCACAGGTCGTACGGGGAGCGGCTGAGGGAACTGGGGGTGTTTAGTCTGGAGAAGAGGAGGCTGAGGGGAGACCTCATTATCCTCTACAGCTCCCTGACAGGAGGTTGCAGAGAGCTGGGGATGAGTCTCTTTAACCAAGTAAAAAGCGACAGGACAAGAGGGAATGGCCTCAAGTTGCGCCAGAGAAGGTTTAGACTAGATATTGGGAAGCACTTCTTTCCAGAAGGGGTTGTTGGACATTGGAATGGGCTGCCCAGGAAGGTGGTGGAGTCCCCATCCCTAGAGGTGTTTAAGAGTTGGGTTGACATAGCGCTGAAGGACCTGGTGTAGTTGGGAACTGTCAGTGTTAGGTTAATGGTTGGACTGGATGATCTTCAAGGTCTTTTCAACCTACATGATTCTGTGATTCTATGACATTCAAAGCATTCAAAACTTTTTATAGCATCCTCTGAAACTTGTAAGTAGTCCTAAGCAAGGACTGGCTCTGCTTTTGAAAAATTCATGTTTTTGAGCCAGTGAGCGGTCATGAAAGACATGACCAAGTCTTGAAAAATCTTATTTCAGTAATTTTTTAACTATTCCATATTAGCTTATGAATAAGAAGTCCAAACATCTGTAAATCATTATATACAATAATACTTGAAAACTATTTTAAAATACATTAGAGCACTGACATTTTTATCTCTAATATTATGTATTCACATGAGATATGTTAGACATATCTTGTGCACATCAAATAAAATACATCATCATTGTAAATTTCACAAGACTAAATAATTGCCATGCATAAGTCAAGTCTTACTCAATCTATCCCATTCTTAAAGGTCTGCATAAATAGGGACAACGCACAGCCTACATATGGATTCATTCATAATAGCAAGGAAAGTGTTCAAAATTAATAAAGTCCCACAGAAAATAGTGCTGTCAAAGTTCCTAGAATACACTTTTAGACAGACGCTGCAGTTGATGCAGTTAAATATCAAAAGTAACATCTTTATTACACAGAGTGCAAGCTATCATAAGGTTTGAAAGAAACACTAAAATCACCCAATTTCTGTTTCAAGCTATATTTATGTAATTGAAATCCAGGGTACTCTGCAAAGCAGTTTTTAATGTCTTTCTATTGACATTCCACTGTTAACTTTAAAAGCATCCTTCACTTCTTCAAGCACTGTTCTGCATTTTAGCCAGCAGCTGTTGTGTAACTAAATAAAAAGAATAAAGATACAGCAGGGAAGAAAAATAACATAATTATGATTTCAGAACACTTAGCAAAATTGGCTTGCCTTAGAAATGTCCCAGGCAAACCAACATGCTATTATTCGTATTAATTAGCATCTTCAACAGAGCTCACGAACTCAGTGTTTCATTAACTTCCTGCCTTGTACAATTCCCAATGTAACTATAGTAGTAATTCCAACTGGGTCTGGAAAACAAAGTGAACCAGATCCAGACAAAACAGGAAAAAGACAAATGTTGACACATATTGCACTATCATCATGACAAAAACCAGCATTTATACATTCTTTCCTCATCTCTAATGGGGACTCACACAACCCAAAAGGTGGAGTGGCTTTATGGACATGAACTACCAACACTTGAAACTAGAATGTGCCAAAACCCCTCACAACAGGCCTTTATGAACATTTAAGAGAGAAACTCATTAAGAAAATTAATCTTTACTCTTGCAATTTTTCCACTTACTGACTTGCAAGTAAAAGCCAGCCTTAGAAAACAAAGATTCCTATGCAAGACACAAGTCTCTACCTAGACAAAACTAGTAACAGATACACAATCAAAATAAGCCTCAATCTCGAGTGGCTTCCACTCTGAATAAGCATTTAGAGAATTTAGGAGGCCTGAGAGTAATTCCTGCCAGGCTGTAAAAGGTCAGTGTAGAGGAAAGAGGCATTTTACTGCCTGGTACCAGCCTTTAGGAAGTTTTCCTTAGGCAAGGTATCCAGAAGTTTACCATCTTTCCAACAAATGCTGAAATCCCCTGAAATATCTGAAAGATACCCTCCTCACCTGTACCAAATTTTCAAGAAAAAACCTATCACAGAACTACACATTTATAAATTCAGAAAAACACCTGCATTAATCCAAGATGCAGATTCTCAGCTCTACTTTTTTGTGAAAGCTTTTCAAAGGAGATACTATCACCATTACTACCCTGAATTACTGTGTTGCCAGTATGGAGAATAATAAAGGGAGACACATACACATTTAAATAGTATGATCTTATGAGAACTGAGCTTCAGCTCTACTACTGCAAGAATGATATTTTTAGATGCAAACAATTCAAGACATTTTATCTGTTAAAAGCCCAGACTGGTAAATCCTAATGTCACAAAGTTAACAATGAAATCCTGCAATCTATATTTAATCCAGACTCCTCAAGGATTACAGTAGATATCAAATCAATGGCATCATCAAGGCAAGTCTTTCAGCAAGGAGAAAAAAAAAAAAAAAAGTCAGGCTCACTGAGGTTTTACTGGATAAAAAGAATCACACACACCTAGCCTCCTCTTAATTTCTCCTACAGATCTTTGATAGTAACTTTGCATCATCTATCTTAATACAGTTAGGAAATCAACAATTACTTTTAATCATATGAGAGTGCTTATACTTTCCTTCTACATAACTAAAAAGAGTTTTTAACTTTTAAGAGGAATAGTCTTAGGATGACTTAAAGGCATTTGCTCAACAGATTTTTCTTTTTTACATGTTACTGAGGAGGGAGAAAAGCACCACTCTATTTTCTTTTTTTCTCTTTAAAGCCTAATACACAAAAGGATTTCTCTGCAGACTTATTCTCTGATCAAAGCCTAAGGGGACATGGTTAATATAAAGTCTGTGATTCATAAATGCAGAAGGAAATCAGTTATGTGCAACATCTGTGAGATCAGATTCACAAAACAGGTCTGGTCTACTCTAAGACCAGATGAAAAAATCCCCTTCATTTTACAAAGGCCAAACCATCAGTAATCTTTCAAAAACTCTTATTCAAAATGCCCATAGCTCTTCATAAAGGTCTACTTTTTCTATGACCATATATCAGTGTTGTCATACTGTATGGGTGTAGCTTTGAATAAGTCAAGAAGAAAAAGGATTGATTGCAAAAACGAAATATAGCTGAACATTTAGTCCATAACAATTTATAAAGCATTCCGATGATCAGACTGCTGTCACTAGGAAGAAAGAATTACATCAACTCATCCTGAAATGTCTTCAAATGTAGCCCTTTGACAGCATAAGTCAAGATAAGCTACTCAATACAGCAGCACAAAGACAGTCAATTTAGTACAGTATTTATGTCATTAAGGTTGTATATTATTAATTGATGCAGTAAAAATAATCATTGTCACTTCACTTAGAACATAATTAACCATCAAGTTCAAACAGTACACACAACTTCCTTTAAAAACTACTTCACTTCCAATATACTTAGGCATAAGCATTTGTACAGCTAACAAAATTGAAACATCTCAGAAATACCTGGTAAAAGAACTTTAAAAGAAAATCTGAACTCTCTTTTCAGTTTTCATCAGATACCTCTAAGTGAAATTTACAGCCATTCTATTTACAAAAACAGAGAATCATCAATATTTTCACAGTTTACTCATTTACATTTGAACTATAGCACTTGTATGAAAAAGCAACTTCTGTTCTCTTACCGCTAACTGCTGCATGTTGCTTCAGATACTCCCTTCTGACATTTATGTTCTTCACAAGGCACTGCCTAGCATGAGCTCTTCTCTCTTTCACGGGATCTTTTGCACACAGTGCACAAATAGCCATATATTCTAGTGGCAACCGTAGTCTAGAAAGGCCTTTGTGAAGCTTCTGAGCAAATATTTGTCTCACTTGGTAACATTCATCCTATTAAAAAAAGATAACAATAATATTTTCTAAAAGTAACATAGACTGCGAAATAAAACATGGAAGCCTGGATAAATATGCCTAAATCAATTCCAGACCTTGCAGCCACAGAAACATAGAAATTGTAAGAATGTTTTTTAATGCCAATTCAGAGTAATTAAATTTTAATTAATGAGTTGAAGCTTCCCTTAAAGTCAGGAGAAGAGTTTAGGTTCAGAAACTGTACAGGAAGATGACACACACAGGACCCAAGGCCTAATTTAGCATAGTATTGAGACATAAAGTTAATGAAATGGTTTACAATATGACCACTTGCTTTGTAGAGCCAAAGATCTGCACTGAAACACTGTTTAACCCCCAGTAACCACTGTGTTGATTTTACTACTGCAATTCCATACACTGTCATCAAGCCATTAATATTAGGAAATGAATAAAATTCAACAGATTTACCAGCTAAAGTCAAACACTGAAGAGACTACGAAGCATTTCTATTATACTGTGAAAACCTTTAAATGATGACTGACCATGGAAGAGAATAACCTGCGTCTCTTAGTTGCCAAATATAATAATATGAAAGTGGCCAATGTACTTCTACAATTTATTAAGAAATGTTTTTCCAGAAAAAACATGAACATTAGAATTTTCTGTATGAAAATAACCTACATAGTTTAAGACACCATTCAATATACCACAAACCATTTAGTAACACAGGCCAAGAAAGGTTAACAGGTGCAGAAAACAAACAAACAAACAGAAGTACAGAAAAGCGTAAGGTAAATGAGGCCACCAAACCAGTTTGGCATGATTAACCTGCTAAAAAAAGGTCAGGAGGAAAGATTTGTTATTTCTAAATATGCAGAAAAAACATTAACAGGAATAAGCAGCTATTGTAGTCAAATGACAGTTTCAAAACCAGAAAGAATTGAAAAGGGTTTCCAGTTATTTGCCCACCATAAGTGCAGACAAAACCTAGCCACTGGTAACATTGACTCTTCCAAATCTGCACATGTCACCAAAAAAGATCATGTATTAGATAAAACAAGCACCCCCAACCCCCAAAAAACCCTGAATCCAGAAGAAATTTATCAAGCCCCCTTTTCTCCTCCATGCTTCAAGCCAGACTCTTCCCTCTATGGACTGAAACCCTGAAATGCCTGCTGTAGCCAGACTTGAAGCAACCCAAAACCATAAACTCAAACCAGGCATGAGACCTACTCAAGATCTATTGCCTTTTTATAGCAAATCCATCTGCCAGCAGAAGGTTAAGATATAGCCCTCTTTTCCAGCTCTGTAACATTACCTAAGTCTAAAGCGTTCGGAGAGCTTAGAAGAGACCTGTGCCTAGTTGGTATATTGACTCAGAGGACAAAGGAAGGTATAGTTCATTGTTACTGATGGTGTTGGTGGCATAAATGGGAATTATTACTAATCATCTTTTAATATTGAGCATAACCTTAAACTCAGTTACACTAGTTCACTGAGAAGGGGGACCAAACTCAACCAAGTTCTAAGTTTTTTTATAGCATACAAATAAAACCCACACAGTAGCTCAATGTTACATATCAGCTTCTCAGAATTCAATGCCAATTCATCAGAAGTTCAAAATTTAAATATATTTTTTAAAATAATATATTTTGAAAGC
Source organism: Athene cunicularia (assembly GCF_003259725.1). Classification (NCBI taxonomy): domain Eukaryota; kingdom Metazoa; phylum Chordata; class Aves; order Strigiformes; family Strigidae; genus Athene; species Athene cunicularia. The sequence goes on along the minus strand of NW_020799091.1, from coordinate 23,065,342 downwards.
AGCATATACCCCTCAGCCACAACTCTGCTTCTTGAAAATGGACAAGCATTTGTTTAAACAATTAAAACACTCAGAGTTAAAAAGGAAACTGAAAAAGCCTTGGGATTTTTTTAACAAATTAAACTTAAGCAATCCAAAAGATTTATTCTAAATACAATTAAAATTGCATTTCCAACAGCAAAGCTTATTAGACCTTAAATCTGATCTTAAAGCCTGTTAAACACTGAACTACTTAACACTATACTCAAAACCATTACAGTTACATCCGAGGATGTGATCAATAGTCTGGCAGAGCAAAAGAAAACTGCAGAAGACCTCAAGAAGATCTAGAAAAATTACTCATAAATATTCAAAAACCATTAGGAGCTGCAGGGAAAAATAAAAGGCAGAATTCCTGTCCTGACAGAGCCTATAATCTAAATTCTAGTAAACAAGAAAGTCACAAAAGGCAAAGAAAGATAAATAAATGAAAAGAAAAAGTAACAAAAGTGATACTACATCAGAACAGATTCTCCTGGAAGCTACAACAAGGCATGCGGATATCCACAGGTAGGCAATTACAGACAACCAACGTGGATTAACAAAGGACAAATCATGCCTGACTAATCTAGAAGCCTTTTACTATTGAATGACTGCATAAGATAAGGGAAGAGCAACAGATATCATCTACCTGGAGTTCTGTAAGGCCTTTGATACAGTCTCACAAAACATTCTTGTCTTCAAATTGGAGAGATAGAGATTTCATATATGGAATATTCAACATATAAGAATCTGGCTGAATGACCACATCCAAAGAATTGTGGTCAAAAACTCAATGTCCAAATGCAGATCAGTAACAAGTGGTGTCCCTAAGGGATCAATATTGGGACCAGTACTGTTCAATATCTTTATTAATGACACAGCAGGATTGAGTACACCCCTCAGCAAGTCTGTGGATGACACTAAGCTGAGTGGTGCAGCAGATACATCAGAGGGAAGGGATGCCATCCAGAGGGACCTTCACAGGCTTGAAGAGTGGGCCTATGGTGAACCTCATGAAGTTCAACAAGGCTAAATGCAAGGCCTGCATCTGACTGAGAAATCCTCAATATCAATACAGGCTGGGGATGAATGGATTAAAAGCAGTACTGCAGAGAAGGACTTAGGGACACTGATGGATGAAAACATCAATGATGGTAATGTAATCCAACAGTGCACTTGCAATCCAGAAAGCCAACTGTATCCTGGGCTGCATCAAAAGAAGCATGGCCAGCAGGTCAAGGGAGGTGATTCTTCCCCTCTACTCTGCTCTGGTTAGACCCCGCCTGGAGTACTGTGTCCAGATCTGGAGTTGTCTGTACAAGAAATACAAGGACCTGCTGGAGCAGATCCAGAGGAGGGTCACAAAGTGGTCAGAGGGCTGGAACACCTCTGCTATGAAGAAAAGCTGAGAAAGTTGGGGTTGTTCAGCCTGGAGAAGAGAAGGCTCCAGGAAGACCTTATTGTGGTCTTTCAATATATGAAGGGAGCTCATAAGGAAGATTGAGAAAGACATTATTCCAGCACCTGTAGTGACAGGACAAGGGGCAATGGTTTTAAACTGAAAGGTTGGGTTTAGATTGGATGTAAGGAAGTTTTTTGACAATGAGAGCAGTAGGACACAGGAACAAGTTGCCTGAAGAAGCTGTGGATACCCTGTCATTGGAGATATTCAAGGTCAGGTTAGACGGGGCTTTGAGCAACGTGGTCTTGTGGAAGATGTCCCTGCCCACAGCAAGGGGTTGGAATAAGATGATCTTCAGAGGTCCCTTCAGACCCAAACTGTTCTACAGCAAGATGTGATACTAACTTGTTTATAACTGTTGATGACCCTATTATGTTGTTCTAATTTAGATCTCAGCTCTCAAAATTCCCTTTTGAAAACTGAGGCAAGATAAGCATTAGATTCAAAGATTTAAAAAAAAAAAAGAAGAAGTGACAATGCATCATCTGTTACCAATATCCACAAACAGTTAAGACTAATATAGCTGGAAAATAAGAAGTGAAGTGACAGACAGAGGAGAAGGAGCTTGCACATAAGGTACTGGAAAGAGTCAACATAATGAAGGCAAATTCTGAGAGGAGAACTGCAAGGTTAACATTTGCAATAAACAAAAATTTGCCCCAGGAGGGAAATGACTGAAGAAATGAACAGATTTCAATTGCTGGGATCAGAAGAAAATGGAACATGCAAATACTATATTGGCAAGGCCAGTCTGGCATGATATTATCAAGCTAGATTATCCCTTCCAAAACAGAAACAGATCTTATTTGTCATTACAATAAATGGCTATTTTCTTCTCTACTAATTTAATTCTTAACTGTAAAAATCTTTAAAACTTCTTTTGACACAAGACTAACATTTCTGTTAGGTTTTGAAAGAAAAATACTGAAAAGTATCAGTCCTTGCTTTGGATATAAAGACCTTCAGTTATTACCACTGAACTTCTGCTGCATTTTTGTTAGATTTCATCTGCTTGAGTAATTTTAAGTTTTGTTCCATTTCTTTTTTTTTCTTTTTTTTAATAGCATTTGGGAACTGAGTAAGGGCTGCTTTCCACATGAACACAGAAGCTTAAAATCCACATAATCATTGTTAAAATAATATACAAGCCTAATACAGACAGTCTTAGTCTGGTATATGGATAATTTTTCTAGTCTAACTGTACACCACTCCAAACAAGTTAAGAACTTAAAAAGATACTCTATACGAAAATAAACAATATCCACACAGAAGCTATACCCTGTATTTTCTAATATGAAACACGAATTTCATATCTTCTGACATTTAAAACGGGTTGCAGCTTTTAAAACTTCAGCCAGTCACAGGCATTAAGGTATAGAATGGAATATCATTATTACTGAAGATATCTTCTGGAGGGGTTTCCTTCATAGGATTCTCCTGACTTTACAAAACTTTTGTAAAGTCAGAAGAATATCAACAGTTACACAAGTAACATCAATATGAGTCCCTCTATGATTGCCTTACTCTTGGGGATGTGAATCAATTTCTGTAGAATTTGTTAAGTCTACAAGACACAGAGAATCTCTATTTCAAATCTGAAAGTGATTTCCTTTCTGCTACTTTGGGCTCACAGGCAGACATTAAGGATGAAAATTCCAACATCTACTGAGAAATCTCTCTCTATCTCTTCTAATACTTAAAGGACGTCCAACTATCTTTGCAGACCTCTGCATTCCAAATACATTCTACCCAAGTATGAAGAAACTAAGGTTCCTGTTGTCACCACAGTCCAACGAACTTTACAACATCTCTTTTCAATTCCTAGTAATGTCATTAACACAGCTGAGATATTACTTTAAATCAGTACCGAATTCCTTGGTTTATCAATATTCTAACATTTCATTACGTTAAATGAGCATTCCCCCACTGGACAGCCCAGTACTATAGATTTTATTCTTACCCACAACCAGTTTTCAGGATTATGTAGTGGGAAAATAAATTCACACCAAGGCTGAATGTTTTGCATAGAATCAAATTTGAAAAAAATCAGAAGTATACACAACATGCAGAACAAACAACATGTATACTCATACATTTGCTGATAACCCACAAATCCCACTTAATTTCCTTACATTTATGGCTAGTGCACACAGCTGGTACTGTTCTAAGGTGATGATTTCATGGTAACAAGGTTCTTGTGCCAACTTCACAATAGCATTCCCTGCTGCCAGCCTCAATCGAGACATATCAGGTTTACTGGAAAACAAGCACATGGATTATGAAGGTTAATTAGTAAAAAAATTACATAATAATTATTTGACTTAATGAAATCCCAATAAGTCTGCATTGCTAAAAAACAGGTACTTCAAAAAGAAGGGAAAAGTTTCCATGAACTTTGCCACCCTCATCCCCCAAAATCAACAGCAGAAGTAACTTCAAACTAAAAGTAGTTTCCATGTAAGCACATTTTACAGCCTATTACCACATATCTATTACTTTGCCCCAGCTTAGCAATGAAAAAATTCCTTAGAACTTCCTAAAAGTTCCATGTGTGTGTGTGCTGCGAACTGGACCAGCACAGTTCAAATTGCCCCTCAGAGACCTCATTTAGCCTGTAAGATACTTCTGTTCAGCATACTGGTTTTTCCTCCAGCAAGGGGCTCCTGACAAAGAAGTAGCCCATTTCTAGTCCCCAAAGTTGCCAAGCTTTTTCTAGCAATGATAGATCAAAATTCATGCTGCAAGCCAACATAAATTAATTAGATGTTATGATAGATGACTAAGTGACTTGTATTTTTAAGATACAGCGAAGAGGCTTTGGCAAGTAAAAAAATTTTCAACATGCTGGAAGTATTGTTACTTGACTTGCACACCCAAACTGCATTTCCATCTAGCAAACCATTTGCTAATTTTCATATCAAAAAATGAATGGGGTTTTCTGTAACCTACAACCATATTTACAAATGTTACCAGAATATTGAAAGCATCTTCACATGAGGTTTGCAAACTGATATCCACTTAATGTGTGCATTAATAAACTTTTCTAAGAACAGTGAAAGCTCAGCAAAGTTCATCATCATGAAAACCATAGAAAGCATTTAAAGAATGAGATAAAAAAGGTATTATTGAACACAGAGTGCATGATAAAAATACCTACTAAAAAGCTTAAACCTTAAAATTTATCTAGTCAGGCTTTATACACACCTCACTATTTTATGGAAACCATAACTTTTCAAAAAAAACACGAATAGATCACGAGTAACCAAGTGACAGGACAAAAGCTGCACTAACTTCCAAAGAAGACATGAAGATTAACATGGTAACATCTAGTTCTTAACTGCTAAATTTCACATTAAATTGCATCCACTGTGATAAGTGAATCCAATAAAGATCCAATTCTTGCACTTCAGTCACAACTGAGTTGTAATGGCTTACATGTAAAGAGTGATTGAGCCAAAGGAAAGGATAAAATTAAAAACTTTCAATCTTCCTCAGCTTTGGTAGTGATAACATTTAATTCTGAAAATTGAATCAAAAAATATTTCACATAAAAGAGTTGGCCATATCTTTATAGAGAATATATATCACAGAAATATGCACAAGCGTGTGTGCATGCGGTGGGACAGAAGAGTAGGACAGTGTCAGTTGTGAATGTCATTCTCACCGTTGAAGATGAAAATCAGATCTGTCTTATTCCCCAAAAAGATTATCTTAGAAGAAACTCTTAACAGAATTTATTTTTGATGAAACTGTTATAGCCAAAAGCTTTCTGTTCTACACTATCACAAAACACACATTTATTAGGGCTGAAATAAAAGCAACCTTGACATAATTGCAGGTTTTGATTACTACTTAGAATTTTGAAAGTTAGTACCAAGGATGCCCTTGTCCTATCAGAAGGTCTCTGAGATACAAAAGGGACCCACACATTTATTTTCTGGAGTGCTATTACTATTGCTGAAGACCACATGTTTGAAGTGAGAACGAAAGTGCAACTACATGGAAAGAAGATATCAAGGGCAAAACACAGTCTTAATTAATGTAGTGGGCTGCACAAAGAGACTCCAAATAAATCCATCTTGAAAACATATCTGGTTTGTCGTCACCTTCTCTCACTTTACAAACTAGCAGTTAACATTTTTAGTTCTACTCCAGAGGATAAATGCCAGTGTCCAATTTTCCAAGCATTTTCCATGTTACATGGAATTAAGTGTCTTTTGAATACAACCTTTGAAAATGTTGCATATCAGATGATGTAGCAAATTATCTATAGCACAGAACTATAAAATTATGAACTCCAAAGTTTTTAAGTAATTTTCTTTTGGTAAGCTTCAGTTTAAGGAAAATGCAGATAGCACTTCAGAAAAATCTAAATTCAGGTTGATACCTAGTATCAGTACTTGTAGCAACAGCTAGTGTCCTCTGATACTGAAAAACTCTTATTTTGTGCTTAGCACGGATTAAAATTAAAATCCTACTACAAAAGACATGCAAAATTCACCTTCACTGTTTTACCTAACCACAAACAAAAAAATCAGTATAATCTTGAATTTATAGGACTGTTTATTACTTATAAAATGAAAAATTAAGACCTGGAAATGACAGTTGATATATTGTTTATTGACAAAATTCAATATTAAAAAAATCTGGCACTGATTACTTTAACCTACATATGCTATCATCTCAAAGCAATCACTTGTCTTAAAAGCCGTTCATCCTACTCCCTCAAAGTGAGAAGGATGAACAGGAGTAGGGATTTGTTTGTTTTCCAAGTGGGACCTTGTCTTCACCTGACACTCTAGGCTGAACCATGCTTTAAAACTGAAAAAAAAAAAAAAATAATAAAAAAAAAATCACATTCTCTTACACTGTCACTAAAAAGTTCAGTTGTGTAGATTTAAAGAGGCATGGGGACAGAGTCATTTTTATGGATGATGAGGACAATAATACCAAGACAATTACAACATGACTAACGGCATACATGAGGTCGAATGTCTCCTGAACCCTGCCACTTTCAATTAATTCCATTATCTTTCGCAAATTATACATTGTTTAAAAGACAAATGCAAGCTATGAACACAAAAATTTACGCTACATAGAATGACATCAGATCAAGTACAGCTGAAAAGATTATGTTCTGTATTGAACAGACAATTTTACTCTTTCCAAAGCCTGCTCTAATTTGGAAGGAGCAGTGTCAGATTTGCACAGCAGGAACACAGTAAGCCCTGCCAAAAAGATCTGCTCATTGCTTTCTGAAAGGGTGAAGAATAAAGGTCAGGAGGTACCAGCAAGCTCCATGCAGTACTAATGTGCCTGAAACATCACCTCCTCTGATTCAAGTTTTGAGAGTATTTGTTAGTGTATGTGGTATAGCTCACACAGAGGCAATGGACACCTCCCCTCCTTGCAGCCTAGATGTTTCCCAAAAAGCAATACTGGGAATCACAGAATAGCTACAGTTACAAGGGACCTCTGGAGGTCACCTATCCCAACCCATCTGCTCAAGCAGGGTCACCTAGAGCAAGTTGCACAGGACAGTGTCCAGATGGCGTTTTAGTATCTCCAACAATGGAAACTACACCACCTCTCTGGACAACCTGTGCCAGTGCTAAGTCACCCTCACGGTGAAAAGTATCTCCTTGTGTACAGACAGGATCTCCTGTATTGTAGTTTGTGTCTACTGTCTCTGGTCCTGTCACTGTGCACCTTTAAGAACAGCCTCAATTCAGTTATTTATACACACTCATGAGATCCCACTGAGCCTTTTCTTCCCTAGGCTGAACAGTCCCGGTTCTCTCAGCCTTTCCTCATCTGTCAGATGGTCCAATCCCTCAAGCATTTTTGTGGTTCTATGGTGGGCTCAATTCCAGTAGCTCCACATCTCTCTTGTACTGGGGAGCCCAGGTTTCCATCAAGGTTCACTGTGAGGCCAACTAGCCAGTTCTGTAGATCCTACTTTCTGTCCTTTTTGAAGACAGGAGACACGTTTGCTTTCGTCCAGTTATCAGGCACCTCTGCCGATCACCATAACCATTCAAAGAGGACCAAGAGTGGCCTCACAATGACATCTGCCAGCTTCCTCAACACTCATGGGTGCATCCCACCATGGACTTATATATGCCCAGTTTGCTTCAGTATTCTTTAACCTGATCATCTTCCCCCAAGGATATATATTCCTTGCTCCAGACTTTCCCCTTGTCTGCAGGGCCTGGAATTCCTGAAGTCTTGCTAATAAAGACTAAAGTGAAGGAGGCATTCAGTATCTCAACCTTTTCCATGTCTTGTCTCAGAAGGGCTCCTGCCTTGTTCAGCAGTGGGAGCACATTTTCCCTGCTTTTCCTTTTGTCACTTGTTTACTTAAAGAAGTTCTTCTGGTTGACTTTGTTGTCCCTCACTAGCTTCAATTCCAATTGGGCTTTGGCTTTCCTAACTGTGTCTCAGTGTTCTCTGTATTCCTGACAGGTTATGTGTTTCTACTTCAACTTTCTGTATACCCCGTAGAATCATTGAATAGTTTGGGTTGGAAGGGACCTTTAAAGGTCATCTAGTTCAACCCCCCCTGCAGTGAGCAGGGACATCTTCAACTAGATCAGGCTGATCAGAGCCCTGTCCAACCTGACCTTGAATGTTTCCAGGGATGTGGCATCTACCCACCTCTCTGAGCAACCTGTTCCAGTGTTTCACCACCCGCATTGTAAAAAATTTCTTCCTTTTATCTAGTCTGAATCTACTCTCTTTTATTTTAAAACCATTAACCCTTTTCCTCCTGCAGCAGGCCCTATTAAAATGTCTGTCCTCATCTTTCTAACAGGCCCCCTGCAAGTATTGAAAGGCTGCAATAAGGTTTAGTCTAGAGAAGAGAAGTCTCTGGATAAACAACCCCAACTGTCTCAGCCTGTCTTCATAGAATAGGTGCTCTAGCCCTCTGACCATTTTCGTGGCCCTCCTCTGGATCCACTCCAACAGGTCTGTCCTGGTTTTGGCTGGGATAGAGTTGATTTTCTTGAGCTGGGAGGGAGCACAGCCAGAGCGCCTGACCCAGATTTCGGCTAGGATAGTCAACTTTTCTGGAGCTGAGAGGGGACACAGCTGGAGTGCCAGGCCTGGATTGGTCACTGGAGTCTTCCATATCATGTGATATTATGCTCAGTATATAAAGGAAGCAGGTTCTCTCTCATTCTCGATCTGGTACAGCAGGATCTTTATTCTATTGGGATTGCTGTCTGGGAGCGGGCTAGGTATTGGTCAGCAGGTGGTTAGAAATCGCATTGTGCATTACTCATTTGTACTTTCCATTATTGTTATTGTTTTGTTTTATTATAATCACTAAACTGTTTTGGTTTTTCTTTCTTTATTTCAACCCACGAGGTCCTCTTGTGTTCCTTCAGTCTTCTTCCCCCATTCACCAGGGGGTAGGGGGGTGAGCAACTGGCTGCATGGCGTTTGGCTGCCAGCTGAGTTCAAACCATGACAAGGCCCATGTATTTCCTGTACTGAGGACTCCAGAGCTAGACACAGACTTTGGTAGGGTCTCACCAGAGCGGAGTAGACAGGAAGAATCACCTCCCTGAACCTGCTGGCCACTCTTCTCTTGATGCGGCCCTGGATACAGTTGGCTTTGTGGGCTGCGAGTGCACACTGTCAGCTTATGTCCAGCTTTTCATCCACCAGTACCCTGAAGTTCTTCTCAGGGCTGCTCTCAATTCCTCCTTTTGTGTTTTGCCAGGAGCTCCTTGCTCATCCACACAGGACTGCTAAAATATTGCCAGACCCTCTGCTTTCACACTCCTGAGCTTACAGAAGATGACGCTTGAATACTAACTAGCTTTCTGGGGCCCCTCTTTCCTTCCCTGGAAGGGAAGAATTATCCAATGGGACTCTACTAAGCAGATCCTTGAAGAGGCCCAAGTCTGTTCTCCTGAAGTCCAGCACTGTGATCTTGTTTTTTGCCCTCCTTGCTGCCCTCAGGATTCTGAACTCCATTTTATGGTCATTACAGCCAAGTCTGCCTTCATCCTTCACACACCTAACAAGTCCCTCCTTGTTGGTGAGTATGAATGAGGTCCAGAGCACCTCTACTCATTGGCTACTCAATCAATTATGTCAGGAAATTGTCAGTGACACTCTCCAAGAAGCACCTGAATTATTTATGCGCTGCTATGTTGCTCCTCCAGCAGGTGTTGGAGTGGTTGAAGTCCCTCATGAGGGCCCAAGGCCTGTGAGCATGAAGTTGTTTCTAGCTGTTCATAGAAGGCCTCATCCACCTCCTCTTCCTGGTCAGGGGGCATACAGCAGATCCCCATGACAGTGTCACCCATACCAGTCTGCTCTTTAATCCTAACCCATAAACTCTAAGTTGTCTCATCATTCATCCCCAGGAAAAACTCCAAGGTCTGGGGCTGAAGGGTTGCCTTTAACACAGAGCAATCTTGCATGTCATTGCAGCTTTCTCCCTCCCCAAATGTATTCTCAGACCTCATTAACTTCAAGAATGGAGAACTGATCACATCATTACATACAGTTTCTATTATTATTTATAATTTTGAGTACACAAGGAATGGGAAAATTAAATTTCTAAAACATGGACAGTAAGGAATCATTACTCCAAGCATGAAAATACATAGGACCCACAGAACTGATCTATTCACAAGCACTGGATAAGCCAAAAATATGTTCCAAGCAGTTATGCTGAAAAGGTAAATGACTGCTTCTTAATTCCCTAGTAACTACCATGAATGGTCATATTACAGAATTTATGAAGCAATTATTTACAAGGAACTTTAAGAAAAACTGCACAGTTGCTACAAAGGTAACATATTAGACAATTCTCAGGTTTGCAGTTTTGCACACACAGCATAGGCTCTATCTGCATAATCGCTGTATAACATTAACCCAAAAATTAAAACCTTTTTACCAGTACTTATTCTTAATGGCCCTTAATGGCTTTTGTAGAAATAATTTTTCAATGTTTGACAAGACATAATGGCCGACAACTTGTCACTTCTACCACAGAGAATTAAGAAGATACCCAGAAAAATAAATGTTGTCTAAAAATCACCTAAAAGGTAAATTATTTATTGAGACATCATCTTCTTTACATATTTCCCTCTTCCTTTCACTTTTAGAGGCCTCAAGGGATTAAAGCCTGCCTTCAAGGAGAAGTGCTCTGTACTGGCTACTCCCACATGGTTTACTGCAACATGTTATTATTTTTTATTAGAAAGGCTGCCAATCAGCCTTTGACAACAACTGCTACATCAGGAAGAGCAAGTTGCATAAATTTAAAACCAATTTTCCACAGGAAGGAGGGAGTTACACAGTTTATTCTTTCAATATGAGTAATGACTCTTGAAAGAAAGAGATAAAACAAAGAAGATAAAATCATTAAAATACAGCTATATCTACAGCGTTAAAAAACTTGAGACTCAGCAAATTTATCAAGGAACTCAGCCAAGTTTACCATTAGTTCTAACAAAACACAATGTATAAATTGTTAAGCAGTCTGACAGATTAGTTTAAGTACTACTTTGACTGAAGCTCTCCCCACTACATCATCACAGACATCAAAACGTTACAATGTCACATACCTAATTTTCCCCTGCTCTGTCAAATCTCCATCACTGTGTAATATTGTTGTTAGCAACCTCAGAGTAGAAGTTCCTGACTTGCTGTGGTTGTTCTTCATTCCTAGCAACCATCGAACCATCATCTTGATGGCCTGGATCTGAAAAAAAAAAAACAAACCAAAACCTTACATGCAAAGTCAAATCACACCATGAGCCTCATTTTAAAAAATAATCTTTATCATAAATTTAATTACACAGTATTTTTCCCAAGTGTTGTTTGCTGCTACAAACATAAGCCTGTCAAGGCTACAAAACATCATTTAAATACTGAAAGATAACTAGACATATTCTCATTAGACAGCAATTTTTCACTGAAAGTCTCATGCATTTATTACATAAAAATCATACAACATTTAGTTGAAGTCCGAACTGTTTCTTCTACTAAGTAATCACATATTTTGTCCTGTGAAAACAGTATCTTAACTGAGCTTGCATCTATTAAACACTGTGGAATAGGCAAAACAATTTATACCTATTAAGAAAACATTACTGGATCAAAAAGCAGAACAGATTTTCATCTTCCTATAATTCCTGTGCTTAAACAATTCCTATATATTCTTTATGGGTATATGTAGTATTTGAGTTAAAATTAATAACATATAAATTAAAAAACACTGCATAGACATTTTGACTGTTAAGAGTATCAACCTGTATTAAGATAACTCATCATGGAAAAGAGTATTTCTTTCATGGCTATTTAAGGAAGCCTCAAAGCCTGTTACTTAGGATAACTTGTCTTTTGCTAATGGAAACAGAGTGTTTTGAGGCAAGCTTCTAAAAGTATGCAGAATCCAGCAGCTATCATAAAACACTAAATAATTTCACATTTCTTTAGTGAAAATAAAGCATGAATTCGGAGATTCAGTATGGTTTAGTTCCTTTGTCTGTTCCTTTTCCTTCTATGTGAGAGCAGAGACAAAACAGAAAAATGAAACTGCTCATCTGAATCACATAGACATCTTTAGGAAAAAAAACCCAACAAAACCAAACAAACCAAAAATACCAAACCCTGAAGTTTAAAACATAAAACTCTAAAGATTTAGAAAAACTAAGACACTTTTTGTACACAGTATCTTAAAATTTTCTTCCTAGTAGGAAAGGCAGTTCTAATAACTTTTGTATAAACATTCTCAATATCACCAAATGAAACTCATCATACAGTTGATCTATTCCATGTAAAAAACTGATCACATGGTCCTTTCAGATCAAAGTTCTACGATTGTTATCTATACATCAGTTTATTTTTATAACTGTAGCCCATTTACTCCACCTACAGAATTCCAATTCTATTTGGTACACCAGCAAGATGTAGGATGTTTGTCACTCAGGAAATCAAAATGCAAATGGAGTTTGTGGATCAGAAACAAAATTATTTTGCACTAGCTTTCAAAGGGTCTTCCACTGAAACAGCTGTAAGTATCTACTATAAGGCTTTAATAGCAATAAAACCAGCATTATAATATAATAATAGTAATAAGAGCAGCAGATTATCTTTTGACAGCTTACCAGTTCTGTTTCTTCATCATAACCAGTATCTGTAACCATCAGTGACTCCCATTTGTTGAAGGGATGGAGACATGCTAGCTCTATTAGGTCTTAAAGTAAATGACGTGTTCAGCCAGGGAACACACTACCTTATGTCGCAACATCTCTGGTCAGGTCCTTAGCAATTTCAGTTTTAACCTCTGCTTCTCTCTTCCCCCTCCACAATTCCGTTTTCACAATTTTACTGTCTGAATCGACTCCAGTCTTCCTTCTATATAGCAAGTCCTAATCATAACTCCTTCAGAATTTACCTTGAACCCACTATGTTCCCTGTTTCTTTGCTGGTGCTGATGTAGTGAAGACATTCCAGCAACCCTTCAGAATTAAGCATTCCCAGAAATTAGTACAGTGCATGAGAATTCCCCCAGTCACTGTTTCAGGCTACCTGAAGACTTAAACACAACACAGAGTTTGCACCACCCTTAAAAAATTTTAAATTTTTTTCTTTGCAGACAAACAGGGTAACTCTCAAAGGTTAACTCCAACTGTAAGGAGTGTCAGGAGGTTTCCAGCCCAATCTCCTTCTTAAAACAAGGTCACCTATGAAGTCAGACAACGTTGGTCTCAGTTTTGTCCACTGTGGTGTTGAAAGCCTCTGAAGATGGCTCAGGCTCTCTTAGCAACCAGCAATCTCTTGCAACCTGTTCCATTGCTTGACTGTTCTCAGTTCTTTTTCTTTATATCCAGTCTGAACCTTGTTTCAATTTATGTCCTATGAGCCCAGAATTCTCATCTGAGATTAAAAATTATTATACACAGGATGAAGTTAACAAAGTCAAAACACAACATGGGTCAGAACCATATCAAAGGCCACAAATGACTGCTTTGTACTCGACTTCACATCACAACATGAACTACATGAAGTACAAGCAAAAGAGGTAGGACATTATAATTTCTGAGAGTGAATATGTGACAGATCTCTGATCTGTCATACAAGAAAACAACAATTAACTACTAGCATTACGTAAACTCCCAGTAGTGCAAAAGTATTAATTTTTAAAGATTAAAATTAACAATTAAAAATAATCAACAGATAGTTATAACCCTTTTTTCTGATCTAGAGGTTATTATCATGCCTCTGTTGTAAAAGTATTAACGGGTTCCTGTCCCAAGTAACGATCCTAGCAAGAGTCTTCCTACTACATCAACATTATGACAACAACTAGCTCAGGTTTCTACGTACTTGAATTTTCAGAGCCAAAAAAGCTGCAGGTTTCTGCAGTAGTAAACAATTTTAAAATGCCCACTTAAAGCACAGTTAGAGAAATAGGATGAGAAACCTTATATTGCAGTGTACATAGAAGGAAACAAGAAATATCACTGCTACTATAAGTCTCAGTCCACTGCATAGTGCACAGAAGTATTCAGTACTGGCTACTGTCAAGAGAGATTACTGCTTTAGAACAGACATTTAAATGCCAGGCGTGGCAAATCAAGTCTAACTCATACAGTAATTAATCCAATTCATATTTAATACCATAATGAAACATTTCTCTACAGACATCATTTCATTTAAAGTTTAGCATCCAAAACTAAGGCTAGCCTACATCAGTCTACATCTGTTAGTCTGGCCAATACTAAAATTGTATTCACCAGTCCTTCCCCCTTTGATACTTAAACTTGCTAGTTTAAGATCCCCATTAGATACATTATACAGTTATGTTACAAAGGGAGAAAGAGGCTTTTAAAACCAAAGTGAAGAAAAATACACTGTCAGAGAGAAATAATTTCTAAACTAATAGTGTTGCCTGCAATGTTCGTTAAATATAGGCTTCTCAGTGGTAACAAATGCAAATTAAATTTGCAAATAAATTCTCACAGTAACTTGTTTTCACTTGCCAATAAATGCTTCTTAAAGAGTTTTAAGGCTTAGCCTCAACTTCAAATTGCCTTAAGATTTTCTATAAGCCAATTCCTTTCCAAACAGTCCTCTGTATTGAAAGTTTTATCAACATAAAAGCGCATTTTATAGAGATACATTACAGCTTCACAAATCGTTAAAAAAAAGAAAAACAGTTAATGTTTACTACTTCAAGTTACATGTATAATCACTAAAGTGAAATCATGTCTATTTTAAACTAGCAATTCATGAAATTGAAACAAATTCTTTTAACAGTTTTTGAAGTGTACTGTGTAACTATGGAATTGCACAAATACAAAAAATACCCTTGCTGTAGTCAAATGAATAACAGCTAATAAATCCACTCCAAACACAACTATTTCCAGTAATGAGTTCTGTACCAAGTTGGAAACTAAAGTACTTACTCTACCAGCAGAGAAGGAGGTGTTCTACAAAGAGTTTAACAAGTTCAAGAGAGAAGGCAAAGAGCTTTTTAAAGCCATCAGAGCAACTTTATTCAAAAGGAACTGGAAATGAAATGACTGCTATAACTAACTTAGAAACTGCATGCTACAACGTACATGCATCTTTCTAATTCTGAAAGAAAATGTAAAAGCATAATCTACCCCTGTTCTGAAGAAAGGACATTTAAAAAACAATCATGAGATATATTTTCCACAGCATAAGTCTATTTCTGATTGAGTGAAAATATCTATTACCAACTCCAGAAGATGTAAAAAACTTACTCCAAAATAAGAACAAGCTTGAGATGACATTTTTAAGGAAAAAAAAAACCAAACAACAAAACCACCACCATTTAAACAAATTTTTTCGTCTTAGAACTAGGTTTTTCTCTAATACACGTTGTACAGGGAGAAAAGCAATGTAACACATTTCATTTGAGGAAGCTGACAAATCCAAACCCAACTTTTTCTTTATTCCAAAACAACACCAAAAGTTTCTTGGAATGACCTAAACATTCAAAAGAAAAAGGGAAGACTTTGTTTAAAGTCTCTATGATATTTAACTCCTATGTTAAACAGGAGGGAAAAAAAAAAAAAAATCATTTTACTTTAACTGTGATATCTGGAATACTTCAGTGTTCCACACCAAACCTAAGACTATAAAAAGCTGTAAAAAAACCCCAATTCAGTAAACTGTATATGTAAATTCATTTACAAAAGTAAAAAAGTAGATGCTCCCAAAAGCAAATTATTTTCTTCTGGCAATCCAAAAATGTGTATACTGATAAGATCCTCAATTTAAAAATAATTACTTCTTTTTTGCTTTTAGAAAGGTGACAAGCAAACAGTGAAAAGCAGTTGACAGCTTTAGGAATCCAGATATTTAATTTTCTTTATTAAGTATTACACACACAATCATAGGAAATTAAGTGCTACTTACTTTAACAAGAGTTTCAGGAGACACTTCCTCATCTGGGACCCAAAGTTTTGTTGTCTTTTTTCCTGGAAGCTGAACGAAATGTTACATTTTGTTACACTACTGTTACTCTTCAGTGAAACCTGCTGTAATCTCTTCCCTGTTTGCTTCTGGAAACAATACAGCAGCACTCACAGGTTAGCTTTATGCCTTCTATATTATATGGAAGTAACTATTACAGAAGCGAGGTACTGTTCTTACCTCACTAATCAAGCATCAGCAAATTTAACAGTAGTAAAGTGAGTTTTGCTGTTGTTACCTGGAAACTATTGCTTTTGATTATAATAGCCATTGCTTGTGAAAGTAATTTCCAGTTTCCATATCCAGTAGATTGGAACCTCAAAGAGCATAGTTTAAGGCAGTAAATCTTTACCTAAACAGTGGCTCACAATACACAAGTTCATTCTTTGCACTTAATAATCACTATCAATACAGAAGTATTAAAAAAATTAAAATCCCCATTCTTCCACTTAAATGGTGTATTTTAGTTTCAAATGTTAGCTTCCTAAAAAGATCACAACTTGTTTGCTCGAGACAAGAGGCTAAGCGAGGTCAATAAAAAATTTCACATTTTTTAACAAAAGACAAGTCATGAGTGATCAAATGCTGTGCTATACAGCTTGTTCCCTTTGTAACGACTATGAAATTAGCACTATCTCCTTTCCTGTACCGTGGGTTTTCAATTGAGTCAAACAGTACATGTGGAAATCAGAAGACAACTATGCATACAAAAAAGTAGAACCATCAAGCCAAAAATTTGCAAAGTTTTTTGACTTTTCGAAAAGTACTTGCTGAATATCATACTACAGGAGATGTAGAACCTTAATAGAAGGCTTTAAAAATACTTACCCTATCATTCATTAGCAAATCTTTAACGATAAAAGTGGCAACCAAAGATTTCAAAGGGGCAGCAAACTGATCAGGTGCTAGCATGGCTATATGGCCAATAGTAACCAACGGCGTAATAAGATGCTCAAAATTGCTTGGATCCAGACTTTTATGCAGTGGCTAGAATATAAAGGCAACAAGTTCAGGTATTACTGATATAATCTGTGTCTTATTGAGGGGAGGGCAGTGAGGGTTCTGTAACAAGTTGTCCATGTCTGTTTCTATTTCAGAAATACATCTTTAAAAGAACTATTAACTATTTACATTTAAAGACACATTCCATCAACCCTACAAGTCTCATACAAATCAAAAGAAAAATCAAGACAACAGATACCATGTTTATCACATCTGGGTAGTTCAAAAAGTGGCAGCTCAAGCAGGACCATTTATGAAACAATGGTTAAAAAAAGCATATTATCCTGTTGAAGAAGTGGACATACTACATCTCAAGATGGCAATTTCAGTAATGGACTATGATTCAGTCTTCAAGATAAAAGGCTGATGGGCCCTAATAAGTACATTTACAGTTATAATTTTAAAAATATCTGTTTAAATAGTCTCTACCATAGCTAAGTTTCCCATAATTTCTGTAACCATTTAAATAACTTGGCCAATCCTAACAGGGGTGAGGAGTGGGTATGGTTGGTCTTTCCATGACTAGTTCATGGTTCTAGCAAACCAACACTTTTTTTCACACTCTCATCTGTTAAAATACATAACCCTCAATATGATGGATCATGGGATACAAAAACACCCTCTGCCACCATTTTTCAGGATGAATTATATGAGAAAAAAGGAGAAAAATATCTTCTGTAAATTTTATACTAGTTGCCATATAAATTGCCACTACACCCCTTAATATACATATCCAATGTAAGATTAATAAAAAATAACTTAAATATTTTAACTTTACCTCAAATATCTGTGCAAACTGCGTTTCTTTGCTGGAAAATATTGCATGGATGCAGTGAATAGCATACTTGGCTTGACGAGGGGGTCCTTTTTTAGCTTTATGATGCAACACTGGAAGCAAAGCACTTAAAAAAAACAAAATAAAACAAAATAAAACAAAACAAAAACAACAAAAAAAACCCCAACAAGAGATAAATAGCTTTTCACAAAATTAAAAGCTTCCAAAATCTCAAACTAGGAAAAAAAGTGCAGATATACATATATAAAACACAACAGTCCTACAAAAGTGTTAATTGCCTTGGTTTTGGCAATTTCTTCAAAGAAAGAAGAAAAAGGGTTATTTATATGGCTTGCAAGTAAAACCACGCAGGTTTTGTTGATAAAATATCATGCAGTAAAACACAGCATTTAGTAATTCATGCAGATAAAATGTCTTTTGGAAATACCATTGTCTATACATCCCCATTACATTGCAAAGAATGTTGTTACGTTACCATATATTTAATTCTGGAAAAAACATAAGTAATTCTGATGGGCACAGATAAAAATTGTAGTAGTATCAGTGACATATCAGCTGTCACTACTTTGAATATATTCATTTCACTTCTATTCTCCAAAAAGCACTGCATTTTAAAGTCATTCAAAGACTATTTCTTGTTTTACCTGAAGTGATACTTTCTTCCAAAAGAATGAAGGATAATGCTATAGCAAGCAAGAGGAAAAATGAGAACTTCCAAAAATCCTGTATAGTAAAGAACACTACTCAAACAGAGTAAGAAATACAACTTACGATCGTATATGAGGAAAGTCTTCTTCAATTTTACTTCCTGTGTTTTTGAAAATTTGTAATGCAGCTTCTGCCACTTTTTCATCATCCATTTTCAAGCAAGCCAGGAGAGATTCAAAAGTTTCAGCTGAATGAAATGAGATGGGGTGTGTAAATGAAAGTACCTGCCAAAATAAGATGAAAGCCATGTTAATATTTTTTAAAGGTCCACTTATATAGAACATTCCATCAAGAGTCATTTTCCACTGCTATACTGGAATATTTGAAACACTCTGCCTGGTTTTGTCATGTGATCCACTTTGACTTTTTTTTTTCCCCCCACCTCCTAAACTTCTCTGTCTTTATATATTATCTCATTGGTTTTAACTTATTTCTCAAGTCTTGATTTCTTCTATTATTTGAATGTACTCAGTGGCTCCACCTACATTAGCAAGTACTGGTTTACAACAGAAGCAGGTCTTAAGAGAAACACAATTGATGTGAAGGAAGCAATATTCACATCTCAGGGGTTTTACTTCAGAGTGTTTCTAGACTGACTGAACCAACTTTAGCCACCACAACACAACATGTGCTTCTGAAGCCCATCTCAATTTTGTTCCTCTAAAAGGAATCCAGCCAGTGTGCACCCAGACTTCATGCTTGCTTGCTTGCTAAGTGGAACAACTTGTTGTGCTCTGAAGTTCCTATCTCTAAAATAGTAATAGAGACATACCCAACAGTGTCTCTAGTCCCTCAAGCTTGCCACAGCAGCTTACCAGATCCTGTACCTCTCCTTCAGATTCTTGGACTCTGTTTTCAAGTGTGACAGTCCTCTCATGTTAAAAAAAGAAGAAAACCTCATTTGATCTTTCCTGAAAGTTTGCCTTCTCTTCAAGTGGCTGTTGATTATTAGCTTCTTTCCACATAATATTCTGGCCCGTGCCAAAAAAGTGATCCTTAAATTCTAGGCACTTCTTCACACACAGTTTTCTGTTTTTACCTAGTTACCTTCCTCCCCATTTCACTGTATGACATTCCCTTTTTGGGACTCTTACATTTATCCTTTCTGAATTCTTCTCATGATGTACAGATCACTTCCTCCAGGGCAATCATATTCCTCTTCCTTAAATGTGTTGTGCTAGTTCATATCATTATGTAAGTACTGACCTGGAAGCCTTCTTTCAAATACATAGTCCTTCACAACATGATTCATTCTTACTCAGATTAATTTTATTCTACTGGCTTTTTGTGCTTTTATCTAAATGTGCACATCAGGCTAAAGAGTCATATGCTCTCAGATGAATCTACTAGGCCTTTATTTGTTATAAGATATTATGAGAACTTCAGTATGGGAGCCCTTTAGATTTTGAGCCCTCTGAAAAACCTGGACACATAGCTGGACTACACCCAACAAATCACACAACTGAGGTGGTACTATGGCACAAGTACCTTCCTCTGCAAGTACAGGAAAAGCTGACACTCCGTAATGCTTTTAGCCTAAAGTCTTAGAGTAAGTGAAATGAAAAGCCCTATGTAGTTGCATTTAAAATGTTTCACACTTTTAACAGTATTTGTAAATAACACGGTAATCAGCCCTTTTCCTCCTAGGAAAAAGGGAGAACAGAGTAAGAAATTATGTAACATGTCCCCAGAAATGCAACTTGATGGGGTTTGCTATGTTAAGTGAGTCTCAAACATTACACATAGTTGAAATAGATAAGACCCCTATTTATAAGGGCCTCAGGGGAACCATGGTATTGTACTGATATGCAAGTACAGTGCCACAACTAGTATAAATATATTCACAAACTGATGAATTCACACTCTAATAAAACTCAGCTGCTAATGTCATGCATGCAACTACTTTTGAATTCCACAAAAACTTCTAAATTATTTATAAAATAACCTTACTTATGTGCCATATAAGATGAGCACAGAGAACAAAAAACAAACCAGTGTTCTTTCAGATAGTATCTTTAGTCATAAGCATGTGGTAAATAAGTACTAATTAAAAATTTATTTTAACAAAGTTGCTTCAGAAAGTTTCACATGCTCACTGACCACCAGGAGCATACTTGCCTTAAGCAATTCAAGACCTGCTCTGATTGCCTGGTCAGTAGGAACACCCTCGTCTTCATCATCAGCTGTTCCATCTATTGACTTATTTACTTGCTTGATAAGCGCACTGAAAAGGAAAACAAAACATGGCCTTGTATTTACAGCAACTTCACTGTGTATGACTGTTTTCATAAATTTAAGACATAATTTCATTAAAGGAACTCAGTTAAAACATAAGCTTGTTATAAAACAAATACTTCAACTACATATATAATCTGGTTGCCCTTATTTCCTATTTAAACTAAAACTTATGAAGCATTAAGTTAAAAAATGTTTATCCATCATGAAGTAAGAACTATATACAAATTACTCTGGAAGGATGACCAAAATAAGAGAACAATTTGAGCGTTACAAGCAACAAATTCAGGTAAGAATTAAGGTGAGATTACTAGCTGCTAAGGATTCTTAATAACTGATGCAAATAACTGTTTATAATGTTTAGTCTATAACCAAGAGAAAAAAAAAACCCTAAACAGCTGTGCTAATTGTTGATGAAAACTTTAAAAGACCTATCTCCTGCATATTTCACCTTGACAGTAATGCTTGGTTTTGTTTTGTTTTTTTTTTTACTCTGTACCCTAGGAAAGGAAATGGTGATTATTCAAATGATCCTATTAGTGACTGGTGTAGGCAGATTTCCTATCAAGAACTGAACAATATTCAGATTCCTTCAGTACATCCTGTAAAACATTTATAGAAAAAAATCCAAAACAAACAAACAAACAAAAAAAAACCACACCAAAAATAAATTTTAAAAATTCCAACTGGTAGCAAACCAAGGGAGAGACCTCCTTGTCAGACTTCTCAGACTTCCATTTTTTTTTTCCTGCCCCTAATTGGGCAAAAATAACCATCTATTAAAAAAACCCAAACAGTCTGAGCCTCAAAAATGAAGCAGAGGGTGAATGAAATTTTACAAAGATGGGAGAAGTCCAATTTTGTGGCAAATTGAAAATACGTGGGGTTTACTACTTTTTTTTTTTGCTTGTATACTGCAGGGCAGTCAGTCAGTAGGTAGAATGTGAAATAAATGTTACAACAATAACTAGTACAAGGGAGTATTACTTTAAATATATTTCATATTGATTCTATGAATGTGAAAAATAAATCAAATTTCAAGTAAAAATCCAGCTATACACTGTATGTAATCCAAGATCAGAAACAGATTTTTCGGTGAAATCTCAATGGCTCCATTACATTGCATATGTGACAGACAGAATCACAAACACTCAAGTACTTAAAAGGCAATTACTATAATTGAAATGAACAGATAAGAATTTATCAGTATTTAGAACTCGTTTTCTCTAATAATGTACCACATATCTCAAATACAGCTGTTAAATAATCGTTTCAGAAATTACTTTTTTCTTCTCCCATAACTTCACTGGCTTACTCTTCCTTAAAGTCTTGATGCATCATCACCATAATCTTTACTTCCTCAGTTAAATTACTATTTATGTCACTATGAGTTAATTTTCTGGGTGGAAACTTTCTGTGAATAGCCATGGACAGAAGTTTCTTTTGAAGTCAGTCAGTCAGTCATGAACAAAACTTCACCCATGAGCAACACATCCATTTTTACTGACAGGTTGTCCCAGCTGTGCTGAATGACAACGCAATTGTTTCTGTGGCTACATTCTGAATGAAGACACAAAAACCCATAAGCAAGGGAAAACAGAAAAAAATACTATAGGTCACCAGACCTTAAACCACACCCACCCAATCCATTACTGCTTATGTTTAATGGTGAAATAAGAAACCAATTTCAAACCCTATGATCTACGGCCAATGACACACACAAGAATACCTGATGGATTCTGTATCAATGTGCACAGGAGCAATTCTCTCGAGAAGAAACTTTATCATTTCCAGGAAGGGATTTGTTGGTTGTTTTGGATTGCCCAACTTCTTGGTTATCTCCCTCTGCAATATAAGTTTCAATTAAATTTATAATCAATTCAGTTCCAAAAATATTCACATATTTTAAGAGCATTTCTTACCACACATCCTTCAGCCTGTTTGCAAGAACATGTTGGGCTAACAAGCATTTCTAACTGACTTCTTATTTTTTCATCATCTTCCAGAACTTGAGTGAACTTTTTCATGAAATCTTGAGCTTTCCCTGGATCAGGAAGGTTTCCTGTAAATAAGCAAAAGTAATTACTATTTCTTTTAATAAATATCAGCATTGTAAATTACACAAGTTTGAAATGTCAGACCAGTAAAGTTCCTATGTTTGTTTAAGTTAACCAAGAAGGGGGGCAGGGGCGGGGCCAGGCAGGGAAACAACAAAAACCCAAACCACAAAACACCTTAACATGTGCAGACATAGCTATGGGGACACCAATTCCTAAAAAATGGTGTAGCCACAGACCTCCCCTGGCTATTTGCTTTCCTTGCCCTTCACATGCATTTTTAAGCAAGTCTAGTTGTTAATAACTGAAGTTGCCCTCAGAGTGCAAAGCCTATACTTCACAGAAAAATATACTCTGTATATAGACCACCTGATACAAGTGTGAAATACATCAAAAGGGTGTTTTTGCTAAATTACCCCTTCACTAAGCATTAAGCTTCACAACAGCTTCCAATATTTAAAAAATAGCTTTTAAAATGCATTTCTTAAACTATATATTAATTTTCTATTTATATTTTATACTATAGCAAGACAATTTATTGGCAAAGTATTAGTATACAATCTATGACGTTTCGTATTTTTAATACAGTAGGTGTTAAGCAAAGTTGGTGCAGAAAATGGTATAGAACTATAGGATAGTTAGTTCAAAACAAGTTCTACTAAGTATTTGTTTTGCTGTATTGATTTTTTGCAACCCACAACTAGAAAAGTCAGATAAATTACAAACTGAACAACCTTTATATTATAAACAAAAGGAAAAAAGGATTTGGAACATGACCAAACAAATAGAAAGATTCAGTTTTTCCTACACATTTTTTCTAAAATGTACATAGCCTTAAGCAGTATCTTTTTCTGCCAGAATAGTTGGCATTTTTTTTTTTAAAAAGGTTGCTTTAAAAACAAAATTTCAGAACTGTAAAGCAAGTTTTTCTTCTTCATACTGGTTTTAATACTATTGGCATGGTGGGCTGGGGGGAACAAGAAGTGGTACTTTGGGGCTGGTGGTTTTTTTCTTTGACAAGATCTCAGGTTACATAGAATTTCTTCAGTTTCCAAACTGCCTTCCCTGCTACTGAAAAACAAACTCTTGCATTCTCCCAATAGCACTTACAATACCAATACCTCAAAACCAAGTAAAGTATTAGATAGTTCGGTAGGTTAATTAACATCACTTAATATATATTCTATAATAAATACTAAAGCAGACATAGGACCCTAGGGGATCAAGATTTTGAATTAGTTCACAATAGATGAAGACAAAACGTCATGTGATAAGCTTCATGACTGAAGGCTTTTTACAGTAAGAAAGTTGTCTTGATTTTTTAAAAGCATATTATTACATCATGTTTATCATAATTTGTTGTGTTTCATCTGTTACAAAATTTTTTATAAGATTATCTCAAATGATTTTTAAAGCAAGAAAGTAATATACTACAATTTTTAGACAGTGTAAATACTTCAACTGACTTACTTGTTATAACCATTACTTTTGAGAATATAGCTTTACTGCTGGCATCTGTCTGCAAGTCACAAAAGAAAAAACGATTAAGTAAAAATTTTATATTATATATTTCTACTTGAATACTGAAGGAGCAATTCCATAATGTGTTATCAACAAGTCAGCACCCATTTTGCTAACACATCAAGTGCATTAGAAATCAAAACAACCACCACAAAGTTAATGCTAGACAGTTACAGGAAATAAAAGGTAGATCATGCCTACAGTATCACACTCTCGCATAAACTTACATAAGACATTTTTATTACTTTTCAATCTACAACAGAACTTATGAATGGCACAAATGGGTTATTTCTTTAACTGTTTTCCATCTAAAGCCTCTCTTTCTAAATATAAAATGAACAGCAAGCATCAAATTCACTTACTTGTTCAGATACTGATTCTAAATAGTCTTGGTAAAGACTATTGTAAAGAAGAAAGTAAGTCAGTAATAAGACAATTCCTACCCCTGTTCATCTGAAATGATAGTGGTGTAATAGTGAAAGTAATAATCAGGTACCATGACAAAAAAAAGTGAAAACATAACTGCATTTCAGGATATCTGTGAAGCCTCGATTTCAGTGAAACTGTTGCTGATAAAGTCATCCAACAGCACCTTATAAGCAACATAAATTACGCAAAACAGACTTCTAATCTCATTTATTTTCTTTTTGTCAGTAATTCTTCTGGTACAGAATTTCAAATGCCAAATGCAAAGTCCACCATAAGAGTTAGTTCTGACACTAAGTAAATGGAAGAAGAAAAAGAAGAAAAAAACAAATTTCACAGCCATGTAGAAATACATAGCAAGTATGTTTTATTTATGAGACTATGTTTCTAACAAATAAGCGACATTTCTACAATATATCACCTTCTACTGAAGGTAGACAAACTAGTTCCCAAGACACTTTTTTCCCCACTCCTACAGACAATGAAATTTTATGGAATTATACTTAAGTTTGAAATACTAAGGAATTATCAGTAAAAATGACAAAGGGAACCCTTAACTGTATAGCAAAGATAACACCTCAGAAAGTGTTCTAAGGTGGACAAAAGAAAAAAAAGTAATTGGAATCTTTCATTGCTGTGCAATAAGTGTTCTTACAGAACTCTAAAATCTTCACAAGGAAAATGGGAACCTGAAAGAAAATTCAAGCTTACTGCAATGCTGTCAAAAGCATATGGACCCATCAGCTTCCAAACCATAAAGGAAGCTGCTCTTTTGCCAATTTACTTCTGAGAGACAAACTTCAGTAACATACCTTACGAAGTCTGAAAAAGTTCATAAATGAATGTAAATAGTATCAGTTATGGGCTACAACTATCAAATTATATTCCTCTGAGAGAAGATTTAAATATGAACACAACCACACTTCATGAGCTTTCACTGAAAATTATTTACATTTACGAAGAAGAGTGTATAGCCACCACCATTGCTAGAATCGTCCGTTATAGAACTCTCTTCATAAAAGACAAAAGTAGTAGTAGACAAGCCTAAAAATTATAAACAAGAAAATGTCAAATCAACTCAGAAAGGAGCTTCACCTTAGAAGAAAAAGAACTCTTCTTATCAAAGTACTTAATGTGAGGAAAATGAAGACCTACAGCCTTTTCATCAGGTTCATACTAGGAAAGAACCACTAAGAGGTAGTGTAGCAAGACACTAACATTTTGTCATTAAAACTTCAAGACAGAGGTCAAATTCTTGTTCAGGCAAATCTAATGTCTTTGCATTTTATTAATGAAATCTGCACTCCTATCTTAAACACAATTACTTATATGAAGTAATTATTAATTTGGGGGAAAAAGAAAAATCAAACCAAATCAAACAAACTATATAAACAACATCACAGAAATAAAAGATTTAATGTAAAAATAGCTAAGCATTTGCTTTGAGCATAACAGGCAGGATTTGGGGTAGCAAAAGGCTGCTGGGGTGACCTGTGCAGGAGGTGGTCAGGGATTGCCCTGTGCCAACCAAAGCTGCTTCCAGCCAGCTCCTCAAGTGACAAACCAACCCACCAAAACTTCAGCCTGTCAGAGAAGTCTATGGTGTCTCTGAGAAACATATTCAAGAGAATAAGCATTGGAGAACGTACGATGCTAAAAAGACGGCGGCTGATGAAGGAACCCATGCTGTAGCAGCTGGAAAGAGACAAAGAGCAACAAAAGGAAAGGAACCACCATGCCCTGATATCCTCTCCTGTGCTGCCATTGTCTCACCAAAGGGACTGACTATAGCGTGTGGTGAGAGCCACACAAAGCAGAGAAAAGAGGTCTCCAAAGGAGAGCTGAAGGCTGTTTCTCTAAGTATTTATCTGTTCTCATTCATTTCCCAATACCAGAATAAATATTAAAAGTTTATGTTAATTGACAATAAACTAAGTAAAATTTCCCAACTCAAAACCATTTTAGTCTGAGATGCTACAGCAGTCAACAACAGAAGACTCATGAACTCTCCCATGTTGTCCTGCTACTTAGAAGGATATTCAAGTGTAGAGAATTAGCACTTAATAGTGGAAGACAGGATGAAAGTCACATGGACAAATGCAAACATGTCAGCAGTATACACTGTTTTGAATGAGATGTTTATGCTGGCATTTATCAAAACCTGCCTGTTTAATTCACAGAATCTTCTAGGTTGGAAAGGACCTTGAAGATCATCCAGTCCAGCCACTAACCTAACACTGACAGTTCCCAACTACACCAGATCCCTCAGCGCTATGTCGACCCGACTCTTAAACCCCTCCAGGGATGGGGACTCCACCACCTCCCTGGGCAGCCCATTCCAACGCCTAACAACCCCTTCTGGAAAGAAATGCTTCCTGACATCCAGTCTAAACCTTCCCTGGCATAACTTGAGACCACTCCCTCTTGTCCTATCACTTATTACTTGGTTAAAGAGACTCATCTCCAGCTCTCTGCAACCTCCTTTCAGGGAGCTGTAGAGGGCGATGAGGTCTCCCCTCAGCCTCCTCTTCTCCAGACTAAACACCCCCAGTTCCCTCAGCCACTCCTCCTACGACCTGTGCTCCAGACCCTGCGCCAGTTTCGTTGCCCTTCTCTGGACACGCTCGAGTCATTCAATGTCCTTTTTGTAGGGAGGGGCCCAAAACTGAACACAGGAATCGAGGTGCAGCCTCACCAGTGCCGAGTACAGGGGTCAGATCCCTTCCCTGTCCCTGCTGGCCACGCTATTGCTGACACAAGCCAGGATGCCATTGGCCTTCTTGGCCCCCTGGGCACACTGCTGGCTCCTGTTCAGCCGGCTGTCAATCAACCCCCCCCAGGTCCCTCTCTGACTGGCAGCTCTCCAGCCACTCCTCCCCAAGCCTGTAGCCCTGCTGGGGGTTGTTGTGGCCCAAGGGCAGCCCCCGGCATTTGGCCTTATGGAAACTCCTCCAGTTGGGCTCAGCCCATGGCTCCAGCCTGTCCAGGTCTCTCTGCAGAGCCTCCCTACCCTCGAGCAGATCAACACTCCCACCCAACTTGGGGTCATCTGCAAACTGACTGAGGGTGCACTTGATCCCCTCGTCTAGATCATCAGTAAAGATGTTGAACAGGAGTGGCCCCAACACTGAGCCCTGAGGGACACCCCTTGTGATTGGCCGCCAGCTGGATTTAACTCCATTCACCATCACTCTTGATATTTAAGGAATGATAATTCATTATCCTATCAAATATTTTACAGTTGAGAAAGAACTTTTATTACACCTCCCAGAAAACAAAAGGCAAATTTGAAATTTCACTTTCAACTGAAATAAAGAAACTAACTCAGGTTAAGCTACACCAAAGTATATAAAATAGTACATGAAAAATATTTCAAGTCACTAAAATGCAATGAAGTCTTGCTGTACTAGCAATTACTGCACTTATAATTTAAAACAATATTACAGAATGTTTTAAATTCACTAAGTCAAAACTATAAATTTCACTATAATCAGGAATGAAACAGTAAGGTATGCATTTTAGTTTGATGAGTCTTTCCCTGTCTGCAAGACAGTAGCATTTCTAAGCAGATACATTAAACAATCCATTCACACAGTTACCCACTCTTCCTGGTTCAGCTAATTCCAGCAAGTGAATATTTAAGTCATAAAAACTCATTAAATTTACTGTGGGATATGAGTATATACACATATAGAAAATAAAAATCACACACACACACAGAAACGTGAGCATGGCAACATTTTCTACTGTGTATTATTTCTATTAAAAAAGCATCAGATTAAACATTTAGCATTCAAGTTCTAACAACATTCCAATTTATACCTGTTAATTTCATTTTACAATTTTCCTTTCCCAAACAACATGAGCACACACATACACATAACTAAAATCTAAATTTTAATTTATGAGAATATCCTAAATGCTGACTTTTTCTTTTTTTTTTCCTTCTGAGCATATCTAAATAAAGATCTCAACTGTAGTCTGAGATCTCCAATACAACATTTAAAGTTTCCAAGAGGGAAGAGAAACAAGTAACCTGTTGGGATAAAAATATCCCGGTTTCTTGAATGAATCATACATAAGAAGGTACAGTGTACAGGTATTTTTTCTTAATTAGTCAATTTGGCAGTAAAATATAATATCCTGCTATTTAAAGAGCCAGAACAATCCTGGCAAGATGTAACTCAAACATTGGGAGCAAATATTTTCATATGAAATGACTGCGAAAATATTTTTAATGTTTCTATAACACCCCTTCCTCTTCAATTTTACGAACAAAATGTATATACTTTTCCTACCACAAATGTAGTCTAATAGAAAATATTGTGGAAGTTATCTGATGTTCCATCTGTCATTAAAAATAAGCTTAAGATAATCAAACAAATAGATTTTTTAAAATGGCATATTAAGTAAAACTGTATATTCACTGTGGGATAAAGATAAATTAAACTCACTTTGGGTTGTTTTATAAGGTCAACTAAATCCTTTACTTGATGTCGTAGCAAATTTTGACATTTCCACATTTCATTCAATGCCCTAAAAAAAATTTTTAAAAATTAAGAGTTGTCAAAATAATCTATTCAATAAACAACACAACTGTCCAATAAGAACCCTTAAATTCTTTTCAACTTCAGACTCAAATACGCTTATCACCTGAATTTTCACTGCTGTGTGAGAAAAGGGTAAATGTTTCCTACTAGCATGATATGGAAAATTTATTTGGTCATATTAGACTGGAAAAAAGTGAGAATTTTTTTTTAAGTAAATTAAGATGCTTAACTAAACTGCCTTTAGAAGAAGTACAAATTAACTGATTTCTGGCCTATAAAGAACTCATTTCTACAAGCCTGAAATCCCTCTTCTAAAAACTTTCCAAGAAGCAGGCTAAAGCAAATTTTTAAGATTTTTATCATCAAACAATGTTTTTCTTGCACACGGAAAGCAGCTACTACATTAATATATTGTGGAAAATGGATACCATTAGACTTGTAAGAGACGCATTAGAGATTATTTGAAAAAAATTGAAACTTAGCACACTTTCCAGGAAAAATAAGCAATACAAATTTTTAAAAAGTCACAGGTTCATTTAAAAAACTTCCAGAATCCACAAGTAATGTCTGTATAGCTAACTGAATATATGATGTCTTTAAAATGAGTACTGCTGTGTATGAAAACTGTAGAATTCAAAAGTTATTTGTTGCTTGAAATAACAAGTACTGAAAAGAATTCATTCCGCATGTTTAACCTACTAAAAATTACTAGAACAGTAACTTTTTAATATACTATTCTGAGTTTTAATTTGTTACAGTTGTAATACCTTTAGGCAGGTAATAAATACAACAAGTGCAGGGGATTCAAACATCAGTTTCTGCAGGATTTGAAGGCTTTTGGGTTTTTTTAAACCATCCTTTCATATATATACAAAGCTTTTTCTAGTCTCCTTCATGAGACAAAAAAATTGATTTTTCAAATGACTGAGTACTATTAAATGAAAAACAAAGTAAAACTAACTAAATTCAATCAAACTGAACACCACAGTAGCAAAACTGTTATTAATCAAATTTATGCACATGTACTCATTTTAAGATGGAGAAGGCATGTAACGTAACTGCAAGTAAAATGCATATTGAAGGAGGAAAGACAAACAAGTAACTCCTTCCCACTCTTAAGTCATCCTGGCTGCTAAAACAAGGACTGTATTAACTGGGTTGTCAAATAAGATCTAGGGCTAGCCAACACTACTATCTATGCTATGTTTTCTTACATAAAAGGACTGACATGCACTCAAGCTTCTTTCTAGATCTCTGACATTACTTTTTTTAGCTGTTTAGGGTTAAAAGGTACCTAACATCTTGTTAGAAAACACCCTATTAGGTTTTTTTCCAAAAAAATCCCACTTGAAAAATTGATACTGTTGCTACATTCTGTATTCTGATAGTTTTTAAACTACTTTTGTCCACTGACTTAAGCTACTCATAACAATTTAGAACTAATTTACAATAATTGTATTAAAAATTATTTTGCAAGAAGTCAAAAATAGCACATACTTCACAGCATTTGAATCCAGTGTTGCATAAAGGTAATACAAACATTTCATCCGTTCATTTGTTTCCAAGTTGTGAGGGACCATGTACTGAGCAAAGATGCGTTCAACAAGTAATCTGAAAGACAAGATTAAAAAACTTATAAAGGAAGAAAGTGACCTTGTATGGCCAAAATATTCATTCAAAAATTCTCAGATCTAGAGACCAATTGTTGCATATAAAGATGGGGTTATTCAAAAATGCGAAGGTGAAGATACTTAACTTCAAATATAACTCAGCATAAACTAAACAAAAATATATCATTACAGAAGATAAAATGTTAATATGAGCAGTAGGACATTTAAGAGATGACATGATCAAAATCAGATGTATTTAGACAGGAACCAAAGGATTTTGGAGAAGGATGTCTCAGTTATCAGCCTAAAGAAAAGTAACAGTGAAATTCATTATGGGCCAGTATTGGGGCAAATTCATGAACTGACACAAATTAATGGGCCTAAAAAAAAAAATCCTGTGGATTATATCACACTATCATGAAGCCCAGAAAGAGAACTGAGGTACTAGAGTCAGAAGGAACTGACTTTGCTCCTCTCCTCCCTGGCCCCTTTCCCAAGGGCTGAGTTTATCCCATTTGTTTTGCTTCTGCAATAAAAATGTGAGTACATTTGCAAGGGAATTACTAAAAGCTTTTATTTTAACATGAAAGCTCTAAATTTTTTAGAAACAGGAGGAAAGAAAAGTCTGGGTCTGCCAGTTACCTAGAAGGGATTGAGGGGAAAAAAATAAACCAAAACAAAAGGAAAACCAAGCCCATGCTACAATTTTAAATACCAAAAAGTCCCAAGATTTTGCAAACTGAGGTCAATTTTAACAGAACAGAGTAAATAGGTAAAAAATGTCATGTATGTTTAGGCTAGAAAAGATAAGAAAATCCTTATGCACAATTGGAGCAGGTAGTCAAAACCCAAACCCAGCTAGATCCTGAAATTTAAGAAAAATGTGAGTGGGCAGGACTGGATGTGAAGATCCAGACAGTTCTGTCCATTTCCATGGTACCATGTTTATTTTGAAGATGACTTTCTGAGGCCATGAGTTTGAGAAGACTTGTAAGGGTCTGCAATGCCATTTTTATTTGTTCATGCTGTGAAGGCCAAAGGCTTATTTCCAAAGCCACTAAAACAGTCTTGATTAGTCAAGGAGGACTAGCTCCCAAACTTGTTCCCCATGTGCAACCATCTATTTTTCAATACAAAGAACCATATATAAGGCTATAGCCGGTATGACAGAAGTACTGCTTTCACCACAATTCCTGGACAAGGCTCTAATTCATGGCTATTATAGTAAAGAAAAAAGCGAGATGCAGAGCGAGATGCCTAAATCTAAAGCAAGATTGTTAAAGCAATTTTACTTACTGAATTTTAACATAAAAATTAGCAAGCTACCGAAATATAAACCAAAATCTCCTTTACTGAAGCAGTGGTGAAGTACAGCTAAATATTTCTAAATATTCCAACTTATCTCACTCCTTAGAATCGCTTTTGGCCTTAAAAATAAAAAAAATAAAAAAAGTTTGGCTGCAGCTGCACCAGATCAAAATATACAGTATTATCAAGTCTCTTCCTTCTTGTCAGCACTTAAGCACAAAGGAAAAACAAGTCTGCATAAGTTACCACATCCACAGAATCACCTAGCTCTCACTGACTTACCGATCATCAATACTGTTTTGATAATATATATGCAGAAGTTTATCTTTGATCCATGATATCTGTTTTGCAGCTTCTTTTCCAGCTTCTGACTGTAATGAGTATTTCTTGTATATCTGTGCAAGTCCCATCATAGCTTCCTTCCTCACTCTCCACTTGAGAAAAAGAAATAGTACCCAGTTTAGCAGTTCAAAACTGAAAAGATGACAGAATTTCCTGGTAGGTATTTCCTATTCTACACTAAAATAAAATAATTTAATTCACAAAAAAGTTAAAAATTGAGTTCTAAGTGTAACACTTTCTCATTAGGATATATATTGTATATCTAGTAAGCTAAACCTTTCAACATCAGTAACTGCCATGCAAGTATGCCTCCTGAATTTAGAACTGTTACAAATTTAAGCAAACAACCCTTCTCCCAGTCTATAGTAAATATTTGCGATTGTATTATGGGTGCAACAGGGGAAAGCTTGTCACCAAATGAAAAAAAATCAGGTGATAATGTTACTTTTAAAAGTTTGCCATCAGCTGCCTTGTTTATCATGCTTTAACATAAGCAGCAAACCTCAAATTTTACCAAATAATGAAATTAGCTGATCTAAATTTCAAGACAATTCAAATTTGAAAGCTACTAAACTGATTTGCAGTCAGAATAATCTAATTTAAAGCAGGTAAAATAGCTACCTCTGATGGTGGAACGTTTTTCATCAGTAATCTACAATATATTTTGAAACCTGCTTGAAAAACTTCTTATGAAAAACATTACAATGTTTTACAAGGGTCTCATTTTACTTAAAGATTTTACTAAAACTAGACAACTGGAACAACATTCTTGTGTTCCAGCTTTTTTAAAAATCATACTATCTTAAAAACACGTAACAATAAAAACTGTGGCATTCCAGTCAGGGGCAAAAGATGCCTCATTAGATAGACTGCTTCAAAATTTTTTGCATTATATTGGTTTTCATTCATCATTTTAAAATTAGTTCAGCATTTTTTAGCTACTTTTTAGAAAGCTGAATTACAGTCTAGAAATATAACACACAGTCATTATTAGTACTAATCACATCTTACCCTCTTGTCCAGTGTTCGTTCTCTGACAAAATTAAGCAGGTGATCATTGACAAGCAAAAGATCTTTTTTAGCAGCAGTAACTATGGATACTATAACATCATGCCTTATGGCTTCTTCAGGATCATGGGACCTTACTTTAAGATATTCTGAAAAAAAAATGGAATAAGTATTTCATTGTAAGTACACAACTTCAGCTACTTTTCTTTCTCCAGACAGCACTCAAGTGACAGAAGCAGAAAACAATGACTTTCTACTCTTTTGAACATCAACAGTAAGAACACAATACTTTTCTCTAAGATTAACTAGATTGTCAGTAAAACTTTATATTTGTTTAGAATATCAAATATTTATATTTCTGGCATTAGGGAAGTAAGAATTATGAGGTTACATTTTTATTTTTATCATTATTATAATAGTTAGGCTATGTCTACATTAGCAACTATTATGGCCAAACATAATTGGACCTGTAGAGTAGAACAGGCAGCATTGCGCACTTGATAATCACACTATATGTTATTTAAAGTCTTACTTCAGGCTAGAAGCTACTCTCTTCCTGCAGACTCCATCCCCTTTGGCTGCTGGAGCACATTAGTTGCACTCCTGAACACAACTTCTGTATTATCCACAAGGAATCTAGTTCACATGCTCCAGGAACACACTATGAGCCATGTAAGCATTGTAAGCAGGGACAAATCAAGAGACATACTTGAAAAGCATGCTCTTTGACCAAGCTATAATGCTTATTTATCTACATCCTAGTTTATTCATCTTAAAACAATTTTTCTAGACTATTTTGGCTCATTGCTACTTTGTTAGCATCAATTAACTTATACTATCAAAATTTTAAGATTTCTGCTTACAAGTGTCAAATATTAGCTACCTAATGTCATTTTAGAAGGCTGACAAATAAAACAGTGAAGTTAATTTCTTTTTAGAAGTATGTATTATAGGTTAATTTCCGAGCACTAACAGGTAGGAAAATGCACACAAAGTTATTAAGATCACTGTACACAGCATACATCAGTGAAACACTGAGAACATTAAGACATTATGAAACATTCAAAATTCAAAGTTTGCTCCAAATGAAATAAGCAGAGGTTACCATTCTCTTGTTGCTGTTCAATGACCAGTGAAAATTTTCAAGTCTCATCTGAAATACTGGCCATTAACATTTCTGGTAATCAGCACAAGTATTGAAAGAGCATATCGAGAAATAAAGCTTTGCACTTATGGAGGTTATGAAATTTGAAATACAAATAAGACTTTTTAAAACACAGTTTTGTTCCCCAGGAACACATAATAAACTAAAACAAATGAAGAACAATGCCATTGGCACAAAACAATTCTGGTCTCAAACACCAGTGAGTCAGAAAAGTTTTTCAACAATTTTCAACAATTGACTTTGGTAAGTGCTGTGGGGAGAGAAAGGAGGGGCAAGCAAAATTACATTTCCCAGAGGATACCATTAGAGGGGGCACAAAGTCTTTCTGCAATGTAAAAAAGAAAAAATAATCCTTGAAAATACAATTCTGATAATCAAAAAGGAAATATCTTGACCATTTCATTATGGAAAGGGCCAGAAACTTTTAAAACTGGCTTAACAATACCAATATCTACAGAATTGACAGTCGGCCTGTATCTCTGTCTAACTTGATAAACACTCAGAAGGCAGGAGAGCTTTCATGCACTTAACAGCCCTTCATATTCCCTTCTTAGAGCAAATGGACAAAGATATTGCCTCCAAAAAAATTACAAGATGTAGGAGTTATTGATCAGGGGGAGATAGTGCCTCCATATACACCTTGAGGGGGAAAAACCCAAATCAACCCCTTCTCTTTAATTACACTTTTTCCATGAAGACATCACAAGCAAGAAACACTGGATTTCTATCTATGCTAGTTGCCTTCTTCCTACAGAGGTCCTGAATTACAGGCTGTATTTGATCTGAAGGAGCTGGAACCAAAGGCTGTGGTCACAGTTATGGGGACTGTTCTCATGTTTTAGACAGTGGCTACATAATATTTACACATTTCAGCTTTGTGAAACTGAAGTCTCCACTGTGCACCCTAATTAATAAATGCCATGACCATTCAGTTAGCCAGGCTGTCTCTGCCTGATCCTACGATGCTTAATTTGAACAGCAGTTGGGAATGCAACTACTATAAGAGACAGAGAGTGATCTCTTTGGTTAAGGCATTCTTTACATGCAATCCCCTCAGCCTGAGAAGCAGCACTAAAGGCAAGGACTCTCCTATTCCAACCTCACTTACTTACTCTGCAGCTTCTAACAACGTTACTTAGAATTACAACTAATCTTCCTGATTTTTTCCCAGGAGACTTAAAATTGTATTTTAATGTTATAATAAATCTGGTACCTGTTAAATCTTTTGCTAGGTCAGGGTGGTTCATAAGGCAGTGACTTGCAAATTTCACACATTCCAGACGAATAGGTACATGGATATCATTAAACCTATTTAGAAACAAGACAATGCATTACAGCAACAAAAACATCACTTCTACCAAAGCAATTAGTTTATTTCTACACAATCCCAAATACCTCTGAAAATATGTTTCCCATGCACAGTTACATGCATAAAACATCTCTGACTTTACAGTATTAAGTAGACTGTCTTTAGCTTGAGAAAAAAATTCCTGTACTTGTTTATTGATTCATGTTCTGAACATGAAAAGATATATCCTCTCCTGGTACACCTGAAAAACTCCTAGGCAGACAACAACTGTTTATTAGAAATATGTGTGACATTTTAACTATCTTTTCTGTAATGCTCCACATAATTAACCATGAGCCATGTATTAGCAACTAGAAATTTTTTAAGACTGTGATATTCACTCCCTCTTTAAACTGTATGATAAAGAGCAAACAAATGGGCACCTAGCCTAGTACGAATTTCTTGAGAGATCACTTCGACTTCTGTAAGATTTCCTTTTGTAAGACTGAATTAGGCTTGATGGTTGAAAACTAGTATTACATTGTGTTTAATTTTGATATATATAATTTTATGATAAAACTATTGCTGTAGTAAGAGTTGCAATCAGCTCTTGAAAAATTAAATACGTTTTCAAACTATCTTCAAAATGCTTGGTTTTGAACAAATTAAAAATCAAATTTTAGAACACTCTTGCTGCTGAAAGGCTTATTTATCAAATAAAGAGTTTTCAAGAAAAACTGTTTTAGAAAAATCAATAGGTTTTCAAAACCAGGACATTTTAAAAATGGTTCCTTTAATAACATGGCTATTATAATTTCGTTAAAGTGCTTGAAAAAAGTAAATACATGTGATTCATAACTAGTTGAAAACAGCAGTTACGAACAACAGCACACGTATTCATACTATAACACTATGCAGCATTTGCCTTCGGCCCCATTAGATCTGGTATTTTTTGATGACATGTAATGGTTTAAATAGTTATATACTTTCAAGAGGCAGACCTTCCCGGAAGTAAGCTTCCTGTACTTTAAAAAGCATCATTTCTTTGAGGACTCCGGTTTTGATACAACTGAATGTGAAATTATAAGTTACTGCATCTGTAATAACTGATAGGATTTATCCTCATTTACTCAAATCATAAACATTTTCATCATACTAGCATACTCAAGCATCTTCTGACTACAAGCTCCAGCTATACTTTCTATCTCAAACTGGCAGAACATTTCAAAAACAGAAGACTAAGTGTGTTTGCAGTATTGTAAGCACTACATGCCTCTTAAGGCACCATTAAAAAGAAATTGAAACCAGCATACAAGCATTGTACATAAAAGCCTCAAAACCAGTTCTAATACCACCTGATACTGCAAATGCATTTGATGCTGTTTTAGATTAATCCATCATTGAAGAGTTTCACTTGTGAAGAAATTAAAATAAACAACAGCAATAAAGATAGTTGCAAAAAAATGAAATAAGGGATGATTTGTAATTTTTCACTCTCTGCAGTCACAGGTGCAGAAGATGTATTTAAAATAATCTCTTTAGCATTATCTGTCAGATTTCAGATAAAGCAGCAGGAAGCAACTCACACTTAGCTATGTCACTTTAGAAAAAAAAAAAAAAGTTAAGTTATTCTTCATTGAATGTTTTTCCCCCTTCCTCAGTGGGAACTCAACCAGCACATACCTCCCTAGGTAGCACTGCCAAAGTGGCTTGTTTTGAGATGCCAACTCTGAATCCTTTGCCCCAAACATTTTTGCTAGAAGTTTTACAACCTGTAGGCGTTCTTCATTGTCATTGCTCTGGAAAACAAACACGTTGTCTTTTAAATTAAAAAAAAAAAAAAGCACCCCAAACCCCAAAAAACAGAGTCCTGTTTTGTATAGCTTTTTATACCAATACGCTTATACACCTCTAGAAATACCATAACAAAGATTAGTAGACTTTTCTTGTATACAAATGCATATCTCCAGACAAAAACATTCACTATTATTGGGAGAAGACAAAATAGTAAAGGCAGTGAAAATGAAAAACAATGTAGAGACAAAAACCAATCTGAACAAGCCTGGTGAAAAATACATGTATCTATCTATCTTTTTTAACCCTCATTTACAGGTTACTGATCTCATCAGGAAGTCTGACATGTGCTTGTATCAGCCTCCACAAACTCAAGCACAACACAAAGCCCACAAAACTCACTGTACATTGTCTGCACATAAAGGTTTACAGTTCTCTAGAATAGTGTTTAATTACAAACATTTAGTTAAAAAAGAAAAAAGTTGTCAGAAAAGTTTTTAGAGAACGCCAGATTAAGTACCAAGATCTGAGATGTACAAGATCTGGTCCTGTATTTAAGCCTATATTTAAAAATGCTCAGTTACAACAGACACTTTTCTTCCATACTTAACATTAGCACTAATACACATAAAACAAGGCCTTGTCCAGCATATTTTTATCATCACTGGTTTGCTTTACACTCGTTTAATACAAACACAAAGTGTTTGAAGCTTAATACATACTTTGGAAATGTATGCTAACATTTGTGCAATTAGCATGTACTTACTGTTCACCAAATGTTTTCCTTTACTTAATAAAGAAAAAAAAAAACAGAAAAGAATACCAGTCTATAACACTTCTTCCAAAAGGGGGTAGCTAAAATTTAATATTAACTATATATTATTCACCCCTTATTACTTCAGCCTTTTTTTTCTGGTAATAAACACAAGGACTGTTTAAAATACTGTCCTTTTCTACCATCTTTGACATCCTTATTAGTTCAGCATCACCTTTTGAATGTGAACAAGAAATAAAGCACAACATAGCTGTCAGAGTTCTCTTAATACAGCACCACAGTCTTAAGGACCAACTTTTTCTCCTGACTCAATACCATAAATGGGCTGAAAAGTTTGACTGTATGTCATTTTAATTCAGCTCCCTAAGCACAGTGAAAGCATTTTTAAAATCTTTTAAAGTAACAGAGCAAGAAGAGTTAAGAATGACAAAATCTCTAACACCAATATATTACTACATTATGAAAGACTACAATTCTTCCAAATAAACTTAAGTATTAGCATCATTAACAGTAAACCCATTAATATGTTTGTCGGCATTTGACTAATTTTTCAAATTAAAATTCAAATTGACATTACTGAAAGTCACATACAACCTCCCAATCTACAGTAAATATATCTTTTCTTTTTTTCCCCTTGATGAGTTTCAGCTTGTAAGTGTCCATTACACTATAAATTCTAATTCTGTGCCCTCATGGTTAAGAATCCTAAGTGGGTTTTGTATATTAGTTCAATCTTCATTACTCACACCCCATCCACTCCTGTTTTAACCAACAAAATAATAAAAATATGAAGCATCTCTGAATTTCTCTAGGTAACTATCACAGATCCAGAGCAAAACACCCCAAAGGGTGGGGAGGGAGGAAGATACAGGGGTCAGGAGTACACTAAACATTCAACTATTTAATTGTACAGCCAAAAATACAGAAAGAAAAGAATCATTAAAAAGCCCAACTAAAATATCCTTAATGAATTAGCCACAGAAGAAGCTTTCACTGTATTAGTAACTAATCCAATTTTAAGACAACCCACTCATGTTTCTAGCCCTGTTTGTAGAAACAATGAATATTTGTTATTATGGACCAAGAGTATTTGGTACTTTCTAAATGTGTGCCTAAATGTTGGTCTGCTTAAAACATTCTAGATTAGCTCCTAAAGGTAATAAAAAAAAAAAAATCAACACATACTTCTTATTAAATGAATGCATCACTGCTTCAGCCTCTCTCCTTTATTCTACATTAATCTCTACTTCTTTTTCCGAGGAAAAAAAACTTGACTATCAAACTCTGAAAAGATCTTAATATTTCTCCATTCGATGAGACATTGTGTGCTTGGAAGAGTCACGTCCTTCACCTCTTTGCACTCTTTATGCTTAGCAGTGTTCCATAACAATCTGTCAATAAAAATTGACATTGAACACTGATATTTTCAGTTTCCCATAAGTGCTCCCAACACACAGGCTGCTGCTATCCTGCCTAGATATTTGGGTCTGTCACTAACAGCTGAAGTTGGTCAAACTGTTATTACCAAGTCCAAAAGAATAAGAACTGCTGAGGATCTTGGGGGATTTGAGAGCAGAAGTGGACCTGAAACTTGCCAAAAATTTTAACTACCATGTGCAGGAAGGCAGCACTACAGCAAGAGAAGTCAACATTTTATTGATTTTATTCATCACATCATATTGGCTTAGCAAGACTGTAAAATAAAGCCCTAAAATGTGTTATGGTTATATCCTAAATACTCTCTTCATGAGCTTTTAATTCTCCTGAATATTAAAATAGTATTCACTTCCAGTGATACAAATTTCTAAAATTCATACATCAAATTTGAATTTGAATGAAGGAACACCAGTTTCCTTTACAAGCTGACCTACACAACAATACATTCTTACTGAATGTATTGTTCTCTCCTACACCACTGTTGGTGTCAATGCTAGATCTCTAAACATACTGCCTTAAAATGCCAAGATCAGGCACAAATGACTGACCATCACAGAAGAGGTTAACTTACATGAATTTCCATGCACCTTCTCCTGCTAATCCCCCAGAATCCTTTCCAAAATTAGGTAAAAAAAATAATTACCAGTAAGAAGCAACCATGATTTGACACAGCCCTCTCAGTGTTAGAGTTTAACAATACTCCTTTTCTGCCACATGAGAACGTAGGAGCTTTTTCTTCATCCAGTCTATAAAGGCGTGGTGGTTTCACCCCAGCCAAAAGCCAAAACACCACCCAGCCTCTCACTCACTCACTCTCCTCTCCTGTACAGAACAGGGAAGGAGAGAAAACAGAAGGAAGATTAGAAGGCTCACGGATCAAGATAATGACAGTTTAATAGGTTAAAAAAAAGCAGCTGTGGACAAAAGTAAAGCAAAAGAAGGAATTCTTTCACTACTTCCATTGGCAGGCAGATTTCCCACCAGTTTCTGGAAAGCAGGGTCTCAGAAAGCATAGTGCTTCCTTGGGAAGACACCATGAGCACAGACATGCCCATTTCTCCACCCCTCTTCCTCCTCCTTACCCTGAGCTTTAATTGCTGACTATGTGTCCCCTCTCAACCTCCTGCCCTGCCCCAGCCTACTCCTGGTGGGGAGAGAAAGCCTTTACTTATGCAAGCACTGTTCACAGAAGCATCTAGTTGGAAAAGACCCTAAAGATCATCTAGTCTAACCATTAACTCAACACTGACAGTTCCCAGCTACACCATATCCTTCAGCACTGTGTCGACCCGACTCTTAAAAACCTCCAGGGATGGGGACTCCACCACCTCCCTGGGCAGCCCATTCCAATGCCCAACAACCCCTTCTGGAAAGAAATGCTTCCTGACATCCAGTCTAAACCTTCCCTGGCATAACTTGAGACCACTCCCTCTTGTCCTATCACTTATTACTTGGTTAAAGAGACTCATCTCCAGCTCTCTGCAACCTCCTTTCAGGGAGCTGTAGAGGGCGATGAGGTCTCCCCTCAGCCTCCTCTTCTCCAGACTAAACACCCCCAGTTCCCTCAGCCACTCCTCCTACGACCTGTGCTCCAGACCCTGCACCAGCTCCGTTGCCCTTCTCTGGGCACGCTCGAGTCATTCAATGTCCTTTTTGTAGGGAGGGGCCCAAAACTAAACACAGGAATATAGGGGCGGCCTCACCAGTGCCGAGTGCAAGGGTAAGATCCCTTCCCTGTCCCTGCTGGCCACGCTATTGCTGACACAAGCCAGGATGCCATTGGCCTTCTTGGCCCCCTGGGCACACTGCTGGCTCCTGTTCAGCCGGCTGTCAATCAACCCCTCCCCAGGTCCCTCTCTGACTAGCAGCTCTCCAGCCACTCCTCCCCAAGCCTGTAGCCCTGCTGGGGGTTGTTGTGGCCCAAGGGCAGCCCCCGGCATTTGGCCTTATGGAAACTCCTCCAGTTGGGCTCAGCCCATGGCTCCAGCCTGTCCAGGTCTCTCTGCAGAGCCTCCCTACCCTCGAGCAGATCAACACTCCCACCCAACTTGGGGTCATCTGCAAACTGACTGAGGGTGCACTCGATCCCCTCATCTAGATCATCAATAAAGATGTTAAACAGGAGTGGCCCCAACACCGAGCCCTGGGGTACACCACTTGTGACTGGCCACCAACTGGATTTAATTCCATTACCATAACTCTCTGGGCCCGGCCACCCAGCCTACCCAGCAAACCGTGTGCCCATCCAAGCCGCAAGCAGCCAGTTTTGCCAGGAGAATGCTGTGGGAAACATGTCAAAGGCCTTACTAAAGTAGAGATATAAAACATCCACAGCCTTTCCCTCATCCAGTAAGCAAGTTGCCCTGTTCAGCAACATCCAAAATGTTAGTGTGCCATCAACACTGGCTTTAGCCACAAATATAAAGTACAGTACTGTACAGGTTGCCACAAAGAATACTCCATCTCTGCCAGACCCAAAAGGATAACTAATTTGTCCACTTCTGTTTGGTATGTGACATGGCACATTATACACCTGACTACACTTCAATTCTCTTCAAATATACTTAAAAGATTCTTGGGATAGATAGGACAGAAAAAGCAACTGAGAGAGTAAAGCACACAAAAGCTGCACATTTCAGAACATAGCAGTTACTGCCAGTAACCTTTCATTCTTCATCCAAGTCAACATTTACAGTTCTCACAGTTAAAACTACCTGGCATTGTGACCAAACTGTATGGTCACTGGTTGTACCAAAATGGCAGGGTGCTTGAACACTAGGTGGCCACATTGTTTAAATCCAAAATAGTAAATATGCACAGGAGTGTTACTGAGGCACTCAAGCTTTCACAAGTTCCACACTACCAGTTTCTTAACCCCTCCATACGTGGTCAAAAATGTATTTGGTCACTGATAGGAAAGCCCTTAGATTTCCCCCCCACCCCCGCCCTCCCCAGGCTAGCACTTCCATAAGACCCTGATCCCATGAAGATAAACCAAGAGGCTTCCTTCCATGAAGAGTGCAAAAGAAGTTCAGGGAGATGCAGAGCAAGAGATTTGGATCCTGCCAGATAATGAGTCAGCGACATACAGTGATTTGGTCACTCAAACTCCTCAAACTCCTATCAGCCACAGAGGCTGAGAACAAGACAGCCCAATCAACTGGAAAGCACTGGAGATAGCTCAGTGAAGCTCACTTGGTTGTTGGGAGGAAACCACCACCACTTCATTAACAAAACATGACAGAAATTGTTTAGAAGCAGAGAAATACACTACATGGAAATTCTGGTTCACATACAGAATACACAACTAGTGGAGAAGTTGCTGGGTTTAGAAATCGGTTTAGAGTAACAGGAGCACTATCACAGAAACACCCAACACCCACACCGTGAGACTGAGCACCCTAAGCTAAGGTCAGAATGGAACACGTGAACAATCCCTGAAAGAACGAGTCAAGAATACTGAGATCTTTTGGCATCCCCCCAAAACAGGAAAAGATCCTCAAAACTGGAACAACCAAGATCAAGAGCACCGTGTGTGTGTGTGTGTGTGTGTGTGTGTGTGTGTGTGCTGTCACTTGAACTAGAATTTATGAAAGAGAGTGTGGCAGACCTTGCAGTCATGAAACAGGAGTACATCCAATAGACTTCATAGATTTCAGTCTGTCCTCAGGCATAACTCAGTAGTTCTCATAAGCTCAGGCAAAACACAGATTGACCATAAACCAAGCACATTCATGGGAGAAGCCTGGACATGATCTCCCACTAAGCAAAAGTTACAGTTCTCTGTAGATGATTAGTGGGAGTGGTTGGTAGTTGGAGACATTGGACATGAACTGCCAAAACTGGCATACAGTTGATTTCAACAGCTTCCAACAAAGCAGGACTGAGATCTGTTTTTCAGCAACACTGTGCAATTTCTAAATGACTGCTTAGTTGTCCATCATCACAGCCACACAATCCTAAAAAAAAAAATACAGCAGAGCCCTTCTTAACCAGGAAGGGTCCACCAGCATTACTGAAGCACCCATTCTAATACAGAATGATCATTTTTCCAATACAGCCACTATAACACTATGCACTTTATTCTAACCTATGAATCTTTGCATTAGAAACAATCTGTTTAGCATCTTGACCCAGTGAATTACCAGACCTTGTTTTCCAAAAACTAAGTGGAACTAAAATGTGCTATTTACTCCATACCAGAGATGTACTTTTAAGCTCTCTTATGCATGAATGATTAAGAGGACAGCACCAAAATGGCATACAATCTCCACTGGCACTTGATAATGGTGGTTATGTCTGGCAACCAGAGACCATCAGCTTAGATGAGCCAGACTCAAGGGAGAGTCAGGAAGTCCTGACAGCACAGCACATCTACAAACAGCACCACACTTGAGCATTCTTACAGAGAAG
Source organism: Athene cunicularia (assembly GCF_003259725.1). Lineage (NCBI taxonomy): Eukaryota > Metazoa > Chordata > Aves > Strigiformes > Strigidae > Athene > Athene cunicularia. Next base: position 23,020,949 of record NW_020799091.1, on the reverse strand, counting down.
TGTGCACCAGTTCTACAGCATGACCTTAAAATTCCTGAAAAACTATCTACACACCTAGACAATTCAGATCACTTTCCTCCCTTGTCCAAAAGGCAATAGGTTATCTAAAGATATCTGTCACCAGAAGACTTACAGAACAAGTCTATCCAATCCATCCAAAGATGTCACTGGCTGATAATGTTTGGTGGTGGTAGCATCAGCCCACTAAGCTCCAAAGATGAATGATGTTAAAATAAGAGAATGGCAGGTAGTGTGACACTTAAGCCTCTGGCACCTACTGTCCCTGGGAAAAAGTATAGCGGAAAAACTCCCAGCAGTGCCAAACACAAGAAAATGGAGGAATCATGAGGAACACATGCACAGAACCAAAGTGGCAGGCAGCACAGAAATACTTCTCCATCACCATTAATACCTTCTGGTATTCAGCTCAGTAGTTCACGTTGCTCCAGAGAACATCATTGTGGCAGTGTATATCTCAGTCTCAGCAATATTACTAAAAATTAATTAACATGAATGAGCAATTTGGTTTGGAGGAAGTATAGCTGGAAAGGCTACCCTCAGTGTAAACGGACTCATCCCATTCTCCAAACAAGATCCATCAGTAATCACATGGCTCCAAGACTAGAACATCCCTCTCCTTGATGTATCTCAAGTTAAAAGGAAGAAGGATAAATGAACTAAACTATAGTTCTCTCAGTGCTCAGTAATGGGAAGAAAGATACATACACCATTAACACATACAGATGCAGTTTCTCAAGGATGATCCTTTAGAGTCTTTAACCATATTATCATTATTCCAGGAATTTGTCTTCTCTTATTCGGCAAATAATTTCCCACTTTTTTATCTCTAACACCCAAAAAAAGTGAAGACATTTTTTTCACGTTGTCAGTAATCAAGTTCTATACTATCTGCCTTTGGAACTCCCATGTCGCATCGTTCTTTTCTTATATGGAAGCCTAATTGTTATATCCCAATTTATTTTTGAAGTCCTGTGTCCTACTGAGCTGATGTTAATTGTTCTTCAGCTTTTACATGATAGGGCCAGTAAAAAAAAAATAAATATTTAAACTGTAACATCTGTATGAAAGTTAAAATTTATCTTTCCCTACTGGCAAAAAGACTTTAGATAATGTCAAAGAATTTAAAGACAAAAGCTCTTGGCTTAAACTACAGCAAAACATAAGAAAATGGTGTAAGAAATTGATTTAAAAATAAATATTGAAATTATCAAAAATACTGGGTTCTATTTGAATTCATGCAGAACTTGCCAAGTTTGCACCTGAAAATATTTTTTTTAGAGTGAGCCAGAACACTTGAAAGTCTTGCTCAGGTAAGTCTACCATTAGTCTGCTTCATTTGGTCAATTTATTTTTTTTAACTCATTGCTTTTGAAGCTAATTATAAAGAAAATGCACATTTTCAAAACCTCAGAAAGCAATTGTCCAATTTATCTTTGAAAAATGATATGTAAGAAATGATCATTCTGATCATGATCAATGCATGCAAGAAATGATCATTCTGACACATCTTCACTCCTGAAAACTGACAGCTCGATTCAGACAGCCACAGCATCCCTTCAACATCATCTCCTTTAAGAGTAATACAAAACTCTTTAGCAGCAAAGTAGCAGTTTGAGATCTGAGAATACAGTAACTGTACCACTACCTCATAAGCATTATCTGAGGAGCCTCCAGTATTTACGGCTTGAATTGGCACAGGCTTCGCTGGGTAGAAAAAGGTCTGGATGGCCGGGCCCAAAGAGTTGTGGTGAATGGAGTTAAATCCGATTGGCAGCCGGTCACGAGGGGTGTACCCCAGGGCTCGGTTTTGGGGCCACTCTTGTTCAACATCTTTACTGATGATCCAGACCAGGGGATCGAGTGCACCCTCAGTCAGTTTGCAGATGACCCCAAGTTGGGTGGGAGTGTTGATCTGCTCGAGGGTAGGGAGGCTCTGCAGAGAGACCTGGACAGGCTGGAGCCATGGGCTGAGCCCAACTGGAGGAGTTTCCATAAGGCCAAATGCCGGGGGCTGCCCTTGGGCCACAACAACCCCCAGCAGGGCTACAGGCTTGGGGAGGAGTGGCTGGAGAGCTGCCAGTCAGAGAGGAACCTGGGGGCTTGATTGACAGCCGGCTGAACAGGAGCCAGCAGTGTGCCCAGGGGGCCAAGAAGGCCAATGGCATCCTGGCTTGTGTCAGCAATAGCGTGGCCAGCAGGGACAGGGAAGGGATCTTACCCCTGCACTCGGCACTGGTGAGGCCGCCCCTCGATTCCTGTGTTCAGTGTTGGGCCCCTCACTACAAAAAGGACATTGAATGACTCGAGCGTGTCCAGAGAAGGGCAACGAAGCTGGTGCAGGGTCTGGAGCACAGGTCGTAGGAGGAGCGGCTGAGGGAACTGGGGGTGTTTAGTCTGGAGAAGAGGAGGCTGAGGGGAGACCTCATCGCCCTCTACAGCTACCTGAAAGGAAGTTGCAGAGAGCTGGAGATGAGTCTCTTTAACCAAGTAACAAGCAGTAGGACAAGAGGTAATGGCCTTAAATTGTGCCAGGGAAGATTTAGACTAGATATTAGGAAGCATTTCTTTCCAGAAGGGGTTGTTAGGCATTGGAATGGGCTGCCCAGGGAGGTGGTGGAGTCCCCATCCCTGGAGGTGTTCAAGAGTTGGGCTGACATAACGCTGAGGGGTATGGTGTAGTTGGGAACTGTCAGTGTTAGGTTAATGGTTGGACTGGATGATCTTCAGGGTTTTTTCCAACCTACATGATTCTGTGATCTGACTTCTCTATTATCACACCTGTATATTCAAGAGCCCTGTCAGACAATCTCATAGAAAGAAACCTGGATGTCCCTGTGAAACTGTGCATTTGGCCTAAATATAGTCCACAAACTTCTGCTTAAATACCTAGTACAGTCTCCATGGTGAGTGAGTTCAGAAGATGAGGCTTTTAAACTATTGGCACAGATAAAGATGCAATACTATGTACCAAATCCAGAAGTGTCAAAAATCCTTTAGTCAAGCTCTGAATGATATGCAGAGCTCACTGAAGTTTGTGGTTATCATTAACTTTAATTGACCTTTATTCTAAAATATATTCCCCCCTCTTCCATATTTCAATATGGATGCCAAGTATATATTTTTCCTTTACCACCCACCTGACCCAAGGCTTTGTCAAGCTAACAGGGATACTGCTGACCAGTTTCTTTTCGTTCAAAGCAGCAAAACATTAGCTGCTTTCTTCCATAAGCACTCTGAGTTGCATTGAACTCACACTCTCTTCTCAACATACTAACAAGCAGTTTACCTGGACATGAGCTAAAAATGCTTGACACTAGCTGCTGCTGTTTAAAATAAAGCCACAGCTATTGTTGAGTGGAAAGTATTTAATCATCACTGACAGGTCTGTGTAAACAATGAACTAGTGTTGATCTTAGAAAAAAAACACATAAGCTGATCATATTTCATTAATATTTGAGAGCATCCATCTTCAAAATATCCTTTTAACAACAGAAAAATACAGAACTCTCAACTCATTTAGAACCATAAAATGGTTTAGGTTGGAGGGGACATTTAAAGGTCATCTAGTTCAATCCCCCTGCCATGGAAGACCTTCTACTAGACCAGGTTGATCAAACCTCCATCCAACCTGGCCTTGAACACTTCCAGGGAGGAGGCATCCACAACTTCTCTGGGCAACCTGTTCCAGTGCCTCAGGATTTAAACCAGGATTATCCTGTTCCAAATAGAGGTTTAGGGTTTTTTCTGTAAAAGGTGGGTCAAGCCACATTTGCCAGCCAATAGATCAAAACAGGCATATATTATTTGTCCTTATAACTTAAGGCATCAAAACCACACATCTGAGGCAAGGAGATGACTCAACAGAAGCCATCAGAATAGCTACAAACTGTATCATGTTCAACAGACATCAAAAAATAAGAGCAGTAAGAATGTAACTATGAAAATGTACATGTCTACTGGAAACACTGTTAAACTGGATCTTACAGATGTCAAACTTGAACCACCTTACTCTCCTGGTACACTTACCAGACCACAAGGAGAAAACTATACTAAGGATCAAGGAGATGAAAAGCAACAAAATACATTTTCATAATCTAAAAAGAGTACACTAGTCAAAGAACAGAAATGCAAACAGAAAATGTAAGTGTTTTAAATTAAGAAGTACAAAGAAAACATGGAAAAGCTTAGGGTTTAAAATCACCTAGTTAAAGGAAGAGACCAGTTGGG